>NW_027517238.1:3153846-3469230 GCF_048772815.1 Callospermophilus lateralis
GCCCCAACAGGGTTTTTATTGTTGTTTTTTGGTGGTGCTGGGGGTGGAACCCAGGGTCTCTACATGGGAGGCAAGCACTCCACCACCAGCCCTCCAGCCCCTGTAGGCACTCTCCTCTCCAAGGGCAAGAACTATGCACAAATAATGAAAATAGAACAGGAAGAATCACTAACACAACCTGCATAAAGAACAAGGGAAGGGGCTGGGGCTGGAGCTCAGTGGTAGAGCACTTGCCTAGCATGTGTGAGGCGCTGGGTTGGATCCTCAGCACCACATAAAAATAAATAAATAAAATAAAGGCATTGTGTCCAACTACAACATATATATATGGACTGAGGATGTAGCTCAGTTGTAGAGTGCTTGCCTAGCATGTAGAAGCCCTGGATTTGATCCCCAGCACTAGGGAAAGTTTTTCA
Source organism: Callospermophilus lateralis (assembly GCF_048772815.1). Taxonomy (NCBI): domain Eukaryota; kingdom Metazoa; phylum Chordata; class Mammalia; order Rodentia; family Sciuridae; genus Callospermophilus; species Callospermophilus lateralis. Next base: position 3,154,263 of record NW_027517238.1, read on the forward strand.
AATTAAAATAAATTTTTAAAAAATGAAAATTTTTTTAAAAATAAAAAATGTGGTACTAGCATAAGGACAGCAATATGGATCAATGGAATAGAATTGAGAGTTCAGAAATAAACTTATATGTGTGAGCAATTGATTTTTGATAAGATACCAAGATAACTCAGTGGGGAAAGAATTATCTTTTTAACAGATGGTGGTGAGACAACTGGATACCACCTGCAAAAAATGGAGCTGGGTCTCTGCTTCACAGCACACACAAAAATTAACTAAATGAACCCAAGACCTACATACCAGGGTTAAAACCACACAACACAAGAGTAAATCTTTGCAACCTTGGTTAAGAAACAGCTTTTTAGATGCAACCCTAACAGTATGAACAACAAAGGGAAATGAGATTAGATTTTAAGAAGTATTTAGTTTGTGCTTCAATGAATACTCTCAAGAAATTGAAAGGATAACCCAATTCACAGAATGGGAAAAAAGTCTACAATTCATCTATTTGGTAAGGGTCTAGTATCTAAAATTAAAAAAAAATGCTTTTAATCACAATAAAAGTACAACTCAACTTAAAAATGGGCAAAGGATTTGAACAGACATTTTCTCCAAAGATCTACAAATGGCTAACAAGTAAAGGAAAAGATACTCAACACATGTTAGGAAAAGATAAATCAGAGCTACTAGATACCACTCCACTCATTCGAATGGTTACTATTTAAACACAAATACACAGAAAGCAAGTGTTGGCAAGGTCAGGGAGAAGTTGGATGCTGTACATTGTCACTGGGAATGTAAAATGGTGCAGTCACTTTGGAAAACAGCAGACAGGTCCCTAAAAAGGTAAATCAAGAGCCACCATATATGACCCAGCAGTTCCACTCCTGCATATATATACCTGAGAGAAATAAAAACGAATGTTCACACCTAGTTATCCCGAGGGCTGCAGCATAAGGAGGGTTGGCAATGACTGGGTGTACATGTTAGAAGTGTGCATGTGACTGTCCCCAACACAAATAACAAACGCTCAAGGGGATGGATACAGCAGCAATCCTGATCTGATCATTATATATTGCATGCATATTGACATGCTGCATGGTACCCCATAAATATGTATAATTATGGGTCAATTAAAAATTTTAAGAATTAAAGACAGGAAGTATGAATATGTGGTGGCAGCTAGAAAAGAGACAAATGGACAGGTGCGTGTTGTGGATATAAAAAGAATACATGGAGCAGCATCCTGGGTCACCCCAGGTGCAGACGCTCGCCCCCTGCCAGGGGTGTGCAGGTACGAGGGAGTCCTGGGACTGTGAACTGGAAAGAGCCTCGTGGGGAAGATGGGACTTGATCTTGGGAGGAGCAGTTCTGGCAGAATAAACCTCTAGAGCAAAAACAGAGAAATTGGAAGAGACAGGGGATGGTGGAAGGGAAGTGGTGAAGGCCAGCTGGAGTCGGAGCTGGAGCTGGGGAATGATTAGAGCCTGGGTGGAGGCAGGAGTCCGCATCTGGGAGGGGTGGGCCACAGGAGCACAAACGAGGAGGGCACCATATTGAGACTGAACCTAGTTTGTGGGGCCCCTGTCGGGTGCAGAGTCAGGAGGTGAAGACACCAAGTGTGGGGACAACAGAGCAGGGGGTGAGATCAGATTGGTGGGGGGAATAAGGTATCTAAGGCCTTCGTCAATGTTAGCTGCTAAAATATAGTTAATGCTGCTAACCCCTCCCATGCAGAACCTGGCTCCCTCGGCCTTACAGATTACATTTCACCTTATTATGGGGCGATTCAGCTGGGGTGAAACTGTCTCACATTAGAAGAACTCACAACAGGCCAGGAAGCCAAAACAGAATGGGAAATAGTTTTCTAGTGTTCAGGCACATATTGGCTACCCAAGGCACACTGTGCTCAGGAACAAAAAGAGAAAAAGAGAACCCAAGATGCTGTTTGGTCACCTGTAGAGACCAAAAGCAAAGGGCAGGGCTGTGGGGTGGAACACATGTCCAGACTGAGGGAAGAGATTCCGGATTCTCAGTGAACCACCTTGACTGAGGTGGACAGCAGATAGGACATCTTTCAGACTAGCTGGAAGTGGGCGTAACAATGACACCCCCCCCCACCCCCGCAGCAGCTCTCCACAAACATTTGTTAAATAAACGAATTCCTTGGGTGGAGCTGGTTTAACGTCCATAAATATGGTTTCTTTCCCTCGCCTTTCTAGACTCTAGACAAACTGGGAACCCTTGTCCTTTGGGTGAGATGCTATTCATTGGATCACAGCTTTTCTTATAGTTGCTGTGTTTTATTCTCCGGGGTGGAGGCCTGGTGATGAACTGTGGGAAATACCCTATTCTCCTCCGTGATGTTTACAGCCCTTCCCGCCTCCTGTCCCTGCCACCCACTGCCGTCCAGGTCATTGGCATTCCCCTGAGCACCTCAAACATAACAATGGTGACTCGGGGCCCCCGGGGGGCTCAGGGTTGGCCTCTGTCTACTGTCTGGGGCGTCTTGCAGGTCTGCCTCCCCAGGCAGAAGTTGAGAGCACATTTTCCTTTGGTTTTTGTTCTGTTTCATTTTAAAGCTGTATTAAAAGGCTGGGGGTGTAGCTTGGTGGTAGAGTACTCGCACCCCCTCCCCCACCAACGACAACGAGTAACAACAGAAAAACTGCATTCGATTTTTCATCTCCTTAACAATTTCAATTTTCTGCTTCTCAAACAACAAAGCCAACCAGCTGGCCAAGGCTGCATGCCTCCCAGTGGACATGGCTTGATTCACCTCCAAGGACACACCCATCTCCTTGGAGTCATTCTTTAGGCAAGACACTCAGCCAAAGAAGATGAGGACAAACCCATTGTCCTCTTGTTGTCAAAGCTCAAGAAAGCTCACCATCCCCTGACTGGCTGTGAACAGGCTGGGTGATGGGTGCTGGGCTCAGGCACGTGGGGAGGAAGCAGCCACTTCCATCTCCTGCCTTGGATGAACCTGGCAGGACTGCAGCTGTTCCCTCACCTACCTCATAGCCTCTGGATAAAATGCCAATCACTTTCCTTTCTCAGAAAGCTTCAAGAAATCAGTTGAAGTGCAGGGCCGGTGGCGCACACCTGGCATCCCAGAGGCTCTGGAGGCTGAGGCAGGAGGATCGGGAGTTCAAAGCCAGCCTCAACAACAGCGAGGCTCCAAGCAACTCAGTGAGACCCTGTCTCTAAATAAAATACGAAATAGGGCTGGGGATGTGGCTCAGTGGTTGAGTGCCTCTGAGTTCAATCCCCAGTACCATTAAAAAAAAAAAAGAAAGAAAAATCAGTAGAAGGGTTGCAGATGTAGCTCAGTGGTAGATCTCTGGCCTAGCAAGCATGAGGCCCTGGGTTCCATTCTCAACATCAAAAAAAAAAAAAAAGACATCAATAGAGAAAGGGTTCAAAACTCTAATCAAGGGGAGCTTTATCTCCTGCCCACCCAGCAGAATCCTGACAAATCTCAGTAACCGTACACTTGGCTTTAGAAGGACCCCGGCACCCCTGACCATCTGATGCTCTTCCAAGTAAAGGCTCATGCTGTCAGTTTCCTTGAGAGGCTCCGGGTAGCAGGAATGGCAAGGCTTCCCTGGAGAGGAAGGGGCCTCTGTCAGACTCACTAAGTGAGCTTCACAAGCACAGCACAGTGTCCTTGAGTTCCCACTCCCTCCCCGCACTCCCCTGCAATACTTTCACAAGTTGTAACCTGGCTGCCTGGCTCTCAGAAGCCAGAAATATGACAAATATTCAGATAAGCCAGTGGAATTCAGAGCGCAGGTCTGTGACTTGGTGAAGACTGCAAAGCACGCTCTGGGCTAGTGTCTCTTCCTCAAAGCAGCAGAGTTCAAATCCTGCACCCAGCAATGTACCCCTGTGCAGAGTGAATTCAAGAATTCCACTCATAAAGGGATAGTGTGGTCGGTAATGTACAGTTATTATATCCTTAGAAAATTTTTGCTTTCATGTTTAAGAGGCTTAAGGTGAGGCTCATTTTTAGTTTCAAGTTCAACTTTTTTTTTTGTAATGTCAGAGTAGTGTTGTAAAAAGAGCTTGAGGTTTGGCATCAGACCCATTTCTGAATCCCCAATTCTGGAGTATTCTGAGGTAATGTACAGTTTACAGGAGTTGTAACGGATTAAATGAGGTAGTTGGTGACATTCCTAGCACATGACGGGGGATGGAAATGCAGGGCAGGCGGTACCCTTCCTGCTGATCAGCCATCCTCAGTCACTCTCAGGCTGCTCCTTCATGGCGGTGGAGAGAGGGAGTTAGTCCTCTTGGCCATGTCTGTACTTAGCCTTCTCCTGTCTGGACACATTTTTTTAACATGTGCTTTTCTATATTAGATGCTATTAGAGTCTTGAACTCCCCTGTTATGTACAGGTCTTCCTCCCAAATTCTCAAAGAGACCCGACCTTTATTAAATACCTCAAGTGCAACAAATCCTTAGCAGCTCACAAAGATTTCAGGGCCTCCAAAACTGGCAAGAAGTTCGGGGAAATCACAGGGAAATCCATTCGCTGCATGATTAATCCTGGGTGAGTTGGTCCCGGAAAAGCGCACATGGGTTGGCAGCAAGCAACGGCTTGCAGAATTTCACAAAACAAACTGTCTAACGGACAGGCCCCAAAGTACGTGTTTTGGACCAAAGTTCAGAGTGAGGGTGGGGTCGGACAATCGAGGAAAACGCCAGATGTGTGGACAACCGTCTTCTTTTGAATCCACGAACGCCCCGAGAGATGACACATGGGACCAGATTATAAAACTGAACCAGATTATAGCACTGGATGGGAGAAACCCAGTAGGGCCCAGGACCCTAAGAGAAGGATAATCACATTCATCACCATAATTGCCCCCAGTCCAGCTCCCCAACAATAGCTCAGCTCCATGAAGTTAGTCATCCATATTCAAGTCGCCTCACTCATTACTCCCAGACAAAAACTCTGCTGGGCCTCAGCTCCTGCCCAGTGCAGCTTCCACACACAGCCACCCCCGCCCCTCCCCAGGCTGCCCACCCCAGTGGGGCTTCTTTCTTTCTTTTTTTCTCCAGTCCTGGGGATGGAACCCAGGGCCCCACGCACATTAGGCAAGTGCTCCACAGCAGACTCCATCGCATCCCAGCCCCAGGCTGGCCTTGATTCTTTATCAGTGGACTTTCTAGCTATTTTTTCAAACAAGATTGAGCACCTCCTTCTAGGAGTACTTTTGATGTTTAGGAACTGGCTGGACATGATTACAACCAACCCTAGCCCTGGGGGAAACAAAGGACCAGGAAGCCTGGGCCTGTGTTTCCTGGGATGCTAGGATGTGTGGTTCAGGTAGGTTCCTCCCTCACCTTGTTCTGCTGAGTACAAAATGTTGTCATGTGCACAGTGTCTGGCCAAAACGGAAACGAAATAAATAACTGTATATATTCCAGTGGAAAGAGAAGTTCCAAAGACAGGACAACCATGAATAGCTCATGGCCCCTGTAAACAGAGTGGTTCAGTCTCTTTGAAGCAGACACCCTGGCACAAGAGCACTCTGTATAATTTCCCTAAGTCTAGGGGTTCTTGTCTGCCTTGGAATTATAGAAATGCAGGCTGGGCACCCTGGAGACCACACCCTCTCCAAGAAAGACTCTCCTGGGGCTAGGCCTACCTAGATCTTAAATATGGAAAGCCTTCAGCAACCTCCGGCCTCAAAGATCAATAGCTTGCTTACAATTCCTTCAGCCAATATTTGGTGAGCAACTATTATTATCAGACATTGTCCTGACCCCGGGGAGCAAACCTAGACGCATCGGAGTCCTCTGGAGCTTATATGCCATCAGGGAAACAGACACAGATACAAATCCCAGAAAAGAAGTAAAACACTGACAGGTGTTCATGGAGATCAGCATACAGCACACTAGGAAGAAGGGGGCAAGAGATAAGGGGGTGCAAGAAGAGGACACAGGGGAGGGGAACGTGTGCATGGTGTGGCCTGGCCATCAGACTGAATCCACTTAAAGTCCAAGGAGTCACAGACAGAAATTCAGTCGTTGACATTTTGGGCCCGTTCAATACATGGCCCCAAACCCACTTAAACCTCAATGTTTGTACCAGTGCTCCAGGCCGGGGTGTAGCTCAGAGGCAGAGCACTTGCCTAGCTTGCTCCAGGCCCTGGACTGGGTCCCAGCACGGAAGAAAGAGAAAGCAGAACAACCATCTTCCATCCACCACTCTACTCAACCACCCCTCCACCCCCCCCCCGCCCCCAACACACAGTACCTTCCCTTAAGAGGTAAGTGAGGCCTCTTCCAGTCTGTCCCCAAGAAGGTGCTGGCACACAGGGGAGACCTAGGCCACTGCAGCGGGAAACTCTCCCAGGACCAGCCCTCCTGATTGGGACGCTGGGGAAAGCCCAGGGGCTCTAACCTAGGCAGAAGCCCCTGGCTGCCATCTTTTGTGGGCTTGTCTCTTGTGAGCTGACCCTTTGGGCGGCCCCTTCTGCCCCCAGCCTGGCCGCCTGTGGATTCCGGGGCGCCTCCTGCCACACCCACTCCGCTGTTTCTTTGGGACTTGTCCCCAGCTAAGCCGCTCCTGGGCTCCTCTCCTCCTCCGGGATGCGGGCCGACTTGCGTGCAAGCGCACCCCCGCGCTCCCCAAAACCAAGAGCAGCACGGGAGCCGTCCACATCTTCCCCGCAGACTCGTGCTCTCTGTGGCTGCCTGAGGTGTCCGTGCTGGGCAGATGGAGAGGCAGCAGCCTGGGCCCAGCCTGGAGGAGCGCGAGCCTGGGGTGGCCGAGTTCCATTGGGCGCAAACTTCGAAGCTGGCAACTTGGGAGCTGAGTCAGCAATTATCCTTCCCAACGAGGGTGTCAGGTGGTCCCGGCCCGGCGCACTGGGACCGCCCTCGGGCTCTGTTTGGCTAGCGCCAAAACGATGATCTCAGGCCAGGTTTAAAGTTACAGGGCCGCAGCTGCGGGACCCAGCCCTGGCAAAATGGGCTTTTTTATTCTGTCCAATGACCAGAGAGAGGGAAATGCGCCGCGTGCAATGAACGGTTTTGCTTTTTAATTTTTTTTAAAAAATTGCTCTATTTATTATTCTGCTTTTAAGAGGAAAGCACAAGCCTACATTTTTCTTGTCATGGACTGAAGGGAGAAGTAAACTGATCCTTGGGTGGTCAGTAGTTTTAGAACCAAGCATGGAATTGTTCTCTTGTAAATATTGAATTTGATGACTTACAAAAAAAAAAAAAAATTGGCCGTCATCTGGGTGGGCGAGAGGCAGCTCATGCCGGTCAATTGCACCGTTGTCCACCAGGTTGACCAGGATGGACGGGCTCTGCTGGCTGGAGGGGAGCAGGGCTTATTTTGGTGGCTTTGGAAATTCTGAAGAAGAGCGAGCTTCAACTGTCCCCTCACCCCCAAATCCGGAGCTGCAGACCGGCCCCTGAGCAGTCAGATCAGGCCTGGACAGGTGGTCACTCACCTGTGTCTGCTAACAGCTTGGGCTCATCCCTTTTAATCCCACACTTTGGCCCCTTTATCTCCACTTTATTGGTTTCAGCAATCTTTCCCGAACCTCAATCAATGAGTATTGGCAACAAGAAAAGAACTGTCAACTGTAGGAATTTTTTTTTCTTTTTTCTTTTTTTTTTTTTTAAAGAATTGGATTTGGGGAGGTGATCTCTGTGACCAGTCGCCACAAAATTCCATTCAACAAAACAGTCAGAAGATTAGCGCCCCCTTCCTCAAGCACCACACCAGGGGTACAGTAAGATGTTTCCAGATCTTCATCTTTGATTCCCCCTCATTCTAAATCTATCTTGTCCTAAGCCTCACACCAGGGCGATTGTTTTAAGTGCTCAGATTTCTGGGTTCCAAACGAAGCTCATTAAGTCAGACCATTGGGGGAATTTCTAGTTTAAACCAGCATCCCAGGGAGAACATGTCCAGGGGAACATGTTCTCCCTGGGATGAACATGCCCTCTAGCAGCCCTTCCCTGGGTGAATCACTGGGGGCTGGTTGCCACACTTGCAGGTGCAGGAGAGTCTCATCCTGGGGCTGCAGGATAGGAACTGAGTACCTGAAGCATGGAGAAACCGGAAAGATACTCTTTCTGATCTGAGCCCCCTTGGTGATTCTTTAATATTATTTCTCCCACATGAACACTATTTGTGGAGCGATGCCTGGGGCTAGACTCTGGTTCCAGGAAACCCAGACCCTAACCCTTCTCCCAGTGATGTGTCCAGATTCTAGAAGGTCCATTCCTTGACTTTGTGGGAAAGGATGAAGGAGGGGGAGATAATAGGGATTAGGGTCCTGTTGGGGGCACTGGAGACGGCGAGAGGGTCCAAGACAAAGGGAGTTCTGTGCACAGGTTCTGGGCACTCTGGGTCTGAGTAGCTGGTGAGCATGACTGGGCCTAGGAGGGGCTGCTGAGAGACCCATGGGCAGAAGTTACCTTCCTCAACAGTGGAAACTCCAGGTTGAAAGAGGGAATGCTGACCTTGGGCAGAGGAGAGACTCAGGGTCAGCTAGGGTGGAAGCCATGGAGCCTGAGACTCAGCCCAGCTGGAGGGACAAAGGAAAGGTGGGCAAGTGCCAGAAGAGTCCCCCACTCTTATGAAACAGCATGTGGACTATGAATAAGGATGAGGCAGAGATGGAACAGTGACTTTCGCCTGAGATAAGAGTCACAGCCACCCCCACTCAATGGCCTTGCCTGCTCCTGGGGATTTGCACTATCTCATTCAGTCTTCAGAACAACCTTTGATCTAGGAACAAAGTACTCAGGAGTTTGCTTTGGAGCTGACTCACCTGGAGGGCATGAGGACTCAGGTTGCAGGACCCCACTCCCCAAATGCTCACTAATTTGGTCTGGAGAATCTTCATTTCTAACAACTTCCCAGGTGCTGCTGCTCCTGCTGCTGGTCCTGGGGCCCCACTTTGAGAAGCACTGTTCAGAGGACACCAGAATTGTCCAGAGTCCTACAGCCAGTGAGTGATAGAGCCACAGAGTGTCCCTCTCCTGCAAATCAGGACAGGAGATGCTACAGATGTTGTGCTTGATTAAGGATTTGATAGGAGAGTTCTGTAAATTGCTTTCAGGGAGCAGGAAAGCCCCCAGAGAGTAGGAAACTAAGTTGTGCAATGAGAAGGAACCAGGCCTGAACATTCAGTGTGGGCCCTTCACCTGCGGGGTGCTAGAGATTGAGGCTGGGGTCTCTCCCTGCCTTCTCTGTGGTGTCTGTACAGTCTGGAGAGCAGTTGACTGAGCTTCTTCAGATTGTCCAAGGAGACACAGTGCTTCGGGGCTGAAGCACCCCAACCTGAACCTCCCAGGGCAAGGACAGTTCTGTGACCATGAGTTAATCATGCACTTGGGGTACAGGCTGGAGACTAAACGTATAGGGCAGGAATGAGATGAGGCTGTGGGTGGTGGGAGGTGCTGGGACTGAAGGAACTTGTTCTGATGGAAAGAGACCAAGTGTCTGGGAATTGAAATCAGTGCTGTGTGGCCTCAGGCAACATGAACCTTAATTTCTGCTTCTTTAAACTATGGGAGTGTCTTTCCACCTGTAAGGGCTCCTTGGGCTGAAAGGAGCACAACTTCATGCTTGCTCCTGCCTGGTTCTCAGAGTCTTTGCTCCTCTGGCACATAGCTGCATATTCAGCCAGCCCTTGTGTCTCCTGCAGAAGTTCTTAAAATGAATCCAATAGGACAGGTTTCTTTCAAGTTTAGGAAACCCAGCTCACCATCAGATCATCCTCTTTGCTAGTGAAACCCTCACCTCAGGCCTTATATCTAAGTTGCCCTTGATCCTGCCTGACCCCTGGAACCCAGGACCCTTCTGGGAAATTGGATTACCTCTCCACTGCACTCAGGAACCAGCATCCTGCACCACGACCCCAACCTGGAGTCTGGCTCCTGCCTTTCCATGAACAGGGGACTGGCTTGGCTTTCTGGCCCACTGGACTCCTCTGGAGCACCCTGCTGCTCTTTGGATGCTGACCTCCCCTGCTACTGTCAGAGTCTGATATCTCCAGTATTTGACCTGCCTTCTAGTGGGCTGCATGCAATTTGACTTGCATTTGAAAAGCTAGATACCACTTGTCTTTCATCATTAGAGTTAAATAAGTATGGTGGTCAGTCCTTAAGTCTGTGGGGGACAGACTCTAGGACACCCAGTCCCCGGGGTATGGACCTCTGTGGATGCTCAAGTTCTTTATGTAAAGTGGTGTCATGTTTGTAGTTTAAATCATCTCTAGATTACTTGCAATACCTACTACAATGCAAATGATATGCACATAGCTGTTACATGATATTGTTTGGAGAGCCATGGCAAGGCAAATTGTCCAGTGTGTTCAGAATAGATGCAAAGCCTTTTTTCCAAATATTTTCAATCTGTAGTTGGTTAAGCCTGTGGATACAGAGGGCTTACTGTAAATGTTATAGACCATATTAAATGTGTTTAATATGTAGACCATATTAAACACTCCATAAAAAGGAATCCCAGGAAGATCGGCTGTAACTGGAAAAAATGTTTCATGACATGATTTGATAAGATTAACCATGAAAAAATTTACATAAAATTTTGTCTGTGAATCTTAATCCATATATCTTGACATTTTTAAAAAAGTTTTTTTTTTATTTTGGACTGGGGACAGCACTTGCCTAACATCCTAACATGTGCAAGGCCCTGAGTTTCATCCCCAGCAGAGCAAAAAAAAAAAAAAAAAAAAAAAAAGAAAGAAACAAAGTTTTAACTTTTATTTATTTATTTGTATGGTCCTAGGGATTAAACTCAGGGGCACTCTACTGAATGTCTACAGACATTCCCAGCCCTTTTAATTAGTTAACTATTTGTTTGTTGGTCATGATTTATTAATTTTTTTAGAGGAGGAATGGTTGATTCGGGCTCATGGTCCCAGAGGTTCAGTCCATAATCGGCTGACTCCATAGCTCTGGGCCAAGATGAGACAGAGCATCACGGTGGAAGACCCACAGAGGAGAGCAGCTCAGGACATTCCAGTCATGAAGCAGAGAGAGAAAACTGCTCACCTCACGGGGACAATGCACAAACCCAAAGACACACCCACAGCTACCTGCTTCCCCTAGCCACACCTTACCTTCCTACAGTATTGTCCAGTTAATCCACATCACTGGATTAATCCACTGATTATGTCAGAGCTCTCATATCCTACTCGTTTCACCTCTGGGCAATTTTTTGTTGTTGTTGTTGTTTTAAATATTTAGTTTTTAGTTGTAGTTGGACACAATACCTTTATTTTATTTATTTATTTTTATGGGGTGCTGAGGATGGAACCCAGGGCCTCGCATGTGCTAGGTGAGTGCTCTACCGCTGAGCCACAACCCCAGTCCTCACCTCTGGACATTCTTGCATTCTTACACAGGAGTTATTGGGGGACATCTCTTATCTAAACCATAATGTTCTGCACCTGACCCCCAAAAGCTCATGCCCATCTCACAATGCAAAATAAATATAGTTCATTTCCAAGAGTCCCCGTGGTCTTAACTGTTTCAGTACTGCCAAAAGCCCACGTCCAAAACCTCATCTGAGACTCAAGATAACCAAAATGATCAAAAACAAGCCCTGGGGCTGGGGATATGGCTCAAGCAGTAGCGCCCTCTCCTGGCATGCGTGCAGCCTGGGTTCGATCCTCAGCACCACATACAAATAAAGATGTTGTGTCTGCCAAAAACTAAAAAATAAATATTAAAAATTCTCTTTCTCTCTCTTTATAAAAAAAAAAAAAAACAAGCCACATATAACCAATGTGTCATGGCACAGAGTAAATATTTCCATTCCACAAGGGAGAAGTAGGGGACATTTCTCTATTTCCATCCCTTCTTTCTGTGCCCTGTTTCTCCCTTATGTGTTTCTGAGCTCCCACCAGAATTGCCCACTAAACTCCACTTTCAACATCTAAAGCTTTTCCATATGACTCAACTTTCCTATGTACATATAGAAACGCACCACACTGAATCGCCACGTCATGTACAACCCAAGAAACACGCTTTCAACCCAGAAAATACTCCATAATAAGATCAGGATGGACAGGACTCTGCTTTTCCTCTGGAAATGGGGAAAGGTTACTGTGGAGGTGTGATGTTCTCCCAGCTGGTTGAGAAGATGAGGAAGAAGCAAGGAGGCTTTGGAAAGTGATCCCCTTGGGCCCTCCAGGGTGGCATTCCCCTGGGGAGATCCATGTGCATCTGTTGTCTGAGGCTTCCTGCCCTGTCCCTCCACTGGGTTGGATGTCCTCCTAGCATTAGTGGGGTCTCACCCCACCCTGTGGTAGTTAAAGGGTTGAGCCCAGGATGTTCCCAGAGAGGGTGGATTCCTGTCCCCTTCGATAAAGTCACAAGTTCCTTAAAGCCATGAGGTTAGTTTGCTGACATATCATTTTCAAATATATAAAGTATAATATAATATAATATAATATAATATAATATAATATAATATATCAGCCTCTGGTGCTACTTCCTAAATGTCTGTAAAAGGAAAGCTTGTGATTTTGTCCAACTCTCTGGAAGGTCCTCACTAGAGAGGAACCCAGCCCAGCCCAAGACTTGGAGATTGAGTGATTGGCACGTGGTCTATACAGACAGCCTGACCAGAAAGAGAAAAGATGAATGAATGACTTCCGGGATGCTGGGAAACTCCTGCTGGCACGTCCCCAAATCTCGTCCCACTTCCCAACACTGGCTGGGCTAGGGCTGGCCTAGGGCTAGCATTCCATGGAGGTGCAGTCTTTGGCTTAAAGCCTCTGTCCCTGTTGACTGCAAGTTCTCCCGGGAAGATCAGCACCTTGGCACACACAGTCATGTGGACCTTGATACAGACGGGGTCTGGGTTTACTACTGGGTCTGAGTTTGCTGCTGGGTGGCTACATTGGGAAATCCGAGACTGGGTAATTTATGGAGAAAAGAAATGTATTTCTTTCAAGTCTAGAGGCTGATAAGGCCACCATCGAGACCACAGGGTCTTGCTGTGTCATTACATGGTGGAAGGTAACATGGCCAGGAATAGCAGGAAGCAGACTCAGACCTTTCTTCTTGTAAAGGCATCAATGCCAACATGGGGTTCACCTTCATCTAGCTCTGATTATCTCCCAAAGGCCCCACCTTTGAAGACCACCCATGTATAAATTTGAGGATTAAATTTCCAATACATGAAATTTAAAGGATACATTGAAACCATAGCAGATGCATCTCTCTCCCTCTTACAAGAAAAGGTTTGATAAAGTATCCAAGGAACTACTTTCTTGGATACCCCGAGAAGGAGAAGCCAGATACAGTGGTGCACACCCATAATCATAGTCACTTGGGAAACTGAGGCCACGGATTGCAAGTTCAAGACCAGCCTCAGAAACTTAGCAAGGCTTTGTCTCAAAAAATAAAAAGGGCTGGGAATGTGGATCAATGGGTAGAGCAAGCGCCCTTGGGTTCAATCCCTGGTACCATAAAGAATAAAAATATAAAAGGGATAAAGTGTGCAAAATAGGAAGCCCCAGGTTGCTAAAGACACGTTTCACCAGTGCTGTACATTTTTTGGTGAAATGGGGCCTGTTGGCTGCGGTGACTGCTGGGTTTGGCAGGAGCCTCCCTTCCTCTGGCCATCCTCTGTCAGACAGACACGACGAGCGCCCAGGCCTTGGTCGGCTCTGCTCTTACCCGCTCCCTTTGCTAGGGGAAGGTTGAGCCTTCAGGACTGTGTCTCCCGTGGCCCAGGCGGGGCCCTGTGGCTGAGGACAAGGAACAAGGTGTGATTGACAGTCTTTCCCGGCCCTATTAAAAGCACCCAGCTTTCGCTTGAAGAAATAAGGAAAACATTCAACTCGCGGATCAACAGGCTTCTGTGCTGTCTGTTGTCCTGGGATGTCCTTGGCCCTCATTGCTGGATGCAGTCATGTGTACAGGGTGGACATCACACCCTGCGGGAGAACTGAGCGTTGCTCTGGGCCAACAGGGTGGACGTCACCTTTGCGGTGACAGGGAGACACCCCATCTTATATACTCCGCGTCTGATGTGGCTCCAAAGAAATGCAAGAACTCCTCTGTCCCCTGCTGATTTGTCCCCTGCAGCTCATTGCTTATATACATGCTGCCCTTCACCCAGCCAAAAGAAAGGTCCCTGAACCTACCCGTCCATTTGAATCCGGGCGTCTCTGATGGTTTTGGTGAAAGGGTCCCCAACTACTTCAGTGGATGGGGACACAGAGTCAGGCGGATCCTCTGCTTGTTTTTAAGATAAATACTGAGCTTTAAAGGGCAGAGCAGCAGTGCAGAGATCGGTTCACCTTATATTCCACCAGCTGTTACCCATGTGCCGGGCACGATGACAGCAAATTGCTACTGCCACCAGGTCCGGCGCCACCCAGCCTGGAGTGTTGGTCCCCAAGATGAGGCCCCAGGCGCTGGCCCAGGCCCCACCCCGCCTGCCTGTGATGCCTGGAACACCTTTGGCATAACCCAGATCTGGTTGGTAAATGAGAATCTCTTTTGTTGAGGTCCAAATCTGTCTTAATCACCGCTCAGGAATCCAATTCAAATATTCAGACTTCAGAATCTTCCAAGAGGTGGGTTTGGCCATGACAGGAAAACAGGAAGTGGCTTTAAAGTTAATAAAGCTGGAAGAAAACAGCTTTTATGTTCACTGTGCAACCCCACAGCCCTGCCACCCAGCTGCCTCCAGATCAGGGCCGGTCCCGCAGGGAGGGGGCAAGGGCTCTCCTTGTCCCGACAGCCTGATTAAGTTTTCTGGGGACAGGCAAGAGGCACAGGGAGTTTCTGGGGGATGTTATTCGAGCGCATTAATTGTTTTCCTTCACAGACCCGGGCAGCCTGGTCACTTGTCCATGACTGGCACTGAGGGACGCAAGCCACCACACAGACTGTCTGTTCAGTGGACAACTGTCTATGGAACATGGAGTGTGCAGCCAGCAGTGTCCTGGCCTGTGCCAGGACCTGGCAGGTGGCGGTGTCTGAGGCTCTGAGGTGGGGGGACAGAGGATGCATGCAGAAATTTAAAAAAGGCCAGAGGTTTGCTGAGTGTCCTGAAAAAGAGAAATGTCCAAGGAGTGACCAGCGATTCTCCCCATGGGCAGCACTGGCCCTCCAGGGGACACCGGCAGGACAGTTCCTGAGCTTTCATTTCCAGATTCTCAGCGGGCCTGTGTCCCCTTTCCTCACATGCATCCACCTCCTGTCCCCAATGTCCTTCTCCCACTTCTTTCTAGAATGACTGACCTCTCAGCCATGCTTGATCCCACAAGGGTGTGTTGCCTAGGGAGGGTGAGACCCTCTAAGGACACAGAGGGACACTTTGGAATATTGATGAATTCTGTGCATTTGTGTGTGGGGGGGTCTGTGTGTGTGTGTGTGTGTGTGTGTGTGTGTGTGTGTGTGTTATTGGGGATCAAACCCAGGATCCTGCACATGGTGGGGAAGCACTCTGCCACTGAGCTGCATCTCAACCGGGGGGGGGGGGCAGTCTTTGAGTTGATCCAGTTAAACAAAGTGACTCTAAGTGAAAGGATGATAAGTAATGAGTAGTCACTAAATAATTCTTGGTGATACCTTTTAGGAATGCTCAAATGACTTAGCAACATATCTTTTTGAAAACCAAAAGGTATTTCCCAATACAATAGAAATAAAATGTCCCCCTCCAATATAATAATCTGATTAGCATTATTAAATTATCATATACTAATGTATTACTATGTCATCTTTGATAAATATGCATCTTGTGTATGATTGAGTGAAATTGGCCTGTATCCTTTTTAGCATTGTTATTTTATGACTTTAATATCCAAGCTTATTAGCCTTGTAGAATAAATTAGGGAGTGTTTCTTCCAATAATCTGTTCTTTGAAGGTTTGGAAGGGCTTACCTGGAATGCCTATGGAGTTGGTGTATGTTCTTCTAGTCAATTACTTTTATTTATTTTGAGTTTTAGTTTTTTTCGGACAAGGTCTTGCTGTGTTGCTCAGGTTGGCCTCCAACAGGGGTCAAGCAATCCTCCTACCTCAGCCTCCTGAGAAGCTGGGACTATAGGAGCCACCACTGCACTCAGACGTTTATTTATTTGCTGCTGGGTTGATCCAGGACCCTGTGCATGCTAAGTGCACTTTCTACCACTGCACTACACCCCCAGCCCCAATTTTATGTACTAATTCTACTATTTTTTTTTCCGAGTATTGAAGATTGAACCTAGGGTGCTCCACCACTGAGTTATACCCCTAGCCCTTTTTATTTCGAGATAGGATCTTGTTTATTTGGTTAGTCAGTCTCTCTCTCTCTCTCTCTCTCTCTCTAAATTTGTCTTGCCAGAAGTTTTAAGCTTTTTTATCTCAAGAATCCAGATCTGGCAGTGTGAATATGACTTGTCAGGCACCGTTCTAAGCGCTTTACTTGTAGTAGCTAATTTAATTTGGTGCATAAATTACTGTCTCATTAAGCTTCCTATTTTTCACATTTTCCATCTTTTTGTCTGTTTTGTATTCTTCAGGTCTCTATTCTCTCTCTGTCTCTCTCTGTCTCTGTCTCTCTGTCTCTCTCTCTGTCTCTCTCTCTCCTTCCCAGTTCCCCCATTCTCCCTCTAGTCTCCTGCTTAACACATCCACCGAGTTTCAATGATCAGATCTTTCTATTCAGCTCTTTCTGTGCCGTCTGCCTGGTCAGATTTTTAGGTCTCTTGTTCTTTGCTCTCTTATTTTTTTTTCTATAAAAATGTCATTCTTTGGGTTTTGTATCTTACATTTCCAATATCAGAAATTCCTAGGATCCTTCATCTGTCTTTGGGGAGCTCTACTTCTCTTGCCCCCCAGTGTGGGGGCGGTTGGGGGGAGCCTCTGTGGGTTGGACGTAGTCTGCGGGGGATCCTGGAGCTCTTGGTGACACTTTCCTTCCGAAGGATCTTCACTGTCGCTACACTGTGCGCACTAGAGCTCCCTCTGAGAACCAGGGCTCAGTGGGAGTCCCAGATTCACCTCCCTGGTCTTGCAGAGAGCTGGGGCTTAGCGTCGGCAGGTCCTCATTCCATCTGCCCTCGTCACAGGTGCTGACTGTTCCCGTTCAATATTCTCCTCCCTTCCCTCACTGACCTTGGAGATTGTCTTTCTTTCCTACAAAGCGAGCAATGCCTGGAGAAATGTTTATTGTAATTTTCCCAAGACCTAGTTATATCCAGTGGGAGGATCCTTCAGACACACTGGTTTGCCATGTTCCTGGGAGGGAATTATATGTATTTTTAATCTTTAGATTACATCAAAGAGAAAATCTGAATTAAGTGTTTTTCCCCCTTGATCCCCAGGGATTGAACCCAGGGGCGTTCAATGAGCCACATCCTCAACCCTTTTAAAATATTTTATTTAGAGATTGGGTCTCACTAATTTTTCTCAGGGCTTTACTAAATTGCTGAGGCTGGCTTTGAACTCCTGATCCTCCTACCTCAACCTCCTGAGCTGCTGGGATAACAGGCATGTGCCACCGTGCCTGGCCCCTGAATGAAGTGTTTTTGTGTTGTGTGTGTGTGTGTGTGTGTGTGTGTGTGTGTGTGTGTTGAGGATGGAATCCAGGGCCTTGAACATGTCAGGCAAGTGTTCTACCACTGAGCTACACCCCTGTTCCTGTGTCTTTAACCTCTTTAGTTCACCACTCAAGAGTTAAGATTTCACCAGCAGTAACATCTGGCTATATTTATTTATTCATTTATTGGTTAATTTTTAGTGCTGGGCATGGAACCTCAGGGCCTCATGCAGGCCAGCAAAGAGCTGTACCTCTGGGCTGCACCCCACGCCCTGCAGTTCCTAGAATTCAATATCACTGCTTTACTTTCATTCCCTTTGTAATGTGGTCACATTCTATTGAGGCAAGTAATACTAGTTTTCAATTTACCATAGCAATACGAAGTGGTCTGTAAAGAGGAATTAACTTCTATATGAAAAATGATTCAATATAAATAATAAATAAATCATTAAATAAACAATCGTGCTGGTTGCTCTTAAATATTGCAAAAACCATATGAGAACAAGGGCTAGGAAACACCGGTCAGTACCTTCCCCGTTCCTCAGATCACCTGTCCTCTGCAGCCCAACCCCAGAGCTCCTTCTGACCCCGTGAACAACCCAAGAAAGCTCTTTGGCCAGTGCCTCCCAGGCCCCTCCTGTGACCACCTGTCTGAGTCCCTAACTCACCCAGGACTGAAGCAAGCTCCTGAGACAAACTCAAGCCCACGCCCCCCAGGGCATGTGTCCCTTATACCTGTTTGTGCCCTCCTCAGACTTGGTCTCCTTATGTGACCTCATTACTCTCTCTCCTGTGTCCCCCTACAGGCCTTGTGTCCCTGAAAAACCCTGCCTGGTGTCTGCCATATAATGGGTGCTCCTCTGGCATTTGGCCAACTCTGGGTGGATTTGGACATTAAAATGGGTTGGCATAACCAGGGGGACAAGCTGGGGTGGGAGGGAGCCACCTAAAAGGCAGACCATGCACCAGGGGGTGACATCAAATGAGTGTTGTTCCCGGGTAGGTGGATGATTTGAGTGGATGATTTAAGACCCCAAGTGGCTGGAATTGTGTCCCTTGGGGAGTGCACTTTAAATCCCCCGGCTCTGAGGTCTGAGAGTCAGCACGTGATCATCACTGATCACCGTGTCCAGCCACTGGGGGGCACTGAGCAGAGCCAGGCTCAACTAACCCTGCTTCCTGAGGTCACCACCAGCCTCATTTCAACAAGAGTCAGTACCTATGGAAGTGAATGGAGTCTCTGGCCGGAAAGGAAGTGGCTTCCTGGTCCCTGCTCCTGCCTTTTGAAAGTCGATATTTATTTGCAAGATGTTGTTCCCTTTTTCCAATTCTAAGTCTGTTCCTAAGACCTGGGTAAAGCACTGTGGGGATTATGTTCTTTCTGGAACTTGCTGTAGTCCAACAATTTCCCTTATTGAGTCTTTCTCTCCTTTTTCAAGTCAATGGTTATTTTTAAATACGTCTATTTCAACAAATATTAACCGAAAACCTCTCTAGTGTGGGGTTTGAGAGCCAGGCTGTGAATCAGACTGACTGTCTTCAAATCCTACTTCTGCCATCTGCCGTATCCACGTCCCTAAGACTGATATTGCCGTAGCCACTGAGTGGGGATAGCAAAGCGGCTGCCCCAGAGGGGAGTGAGTGGTGCTCAGCTGAGCTCACCTGTGGAGGTACTAGATGCTCAGTGATGGACAAGGAGAAAGGTGATGATGATGAGGGCATTTGTCCTGCACCATGGTAGGTTCTGGGGACACCAACAGCAGTGAACTCTGGCTTGATCAGATGTAGCAGGCGATGGTAGACTAGAGAGTGGGCTGTGGCAGTACAGTGAGGAATCGGTCCCCTGGTGTGTGCAAGTCTGCAGCAGGAGCCCCCCAGCCCCTCGGGAAAGGAGGTGTGACCTGCAGGTGTCCTGTCCTCAGCATGCTTCTCCTGTCCTCTGCTACGATTGGGGTCTGGAATGTTCTAGGTGAGCAGCTTCCTCTGCCACGTGCTCCCTCCCTTCAGCCTCACTGGGGCCCAGAAACAATGGAGCCAGCCGGCCACGGACTGAAACCTCTGAAAATGTGAATCTCTCTACTAAGCTGATTTCTGGAAAGGATTCCGTCACAGCAACGGAAAGCTGACTCCCATCGCCTCCATGCATGAAGACTGCGTGGCTCGCTGTGGCTCCCCAGCCCCACCTGTGGCCAGGTGGCTCAGTGTGTCTATTGCAGGGTGGATGTAGTAAGAAGCCCTTTGTGGCTGCACATCTTGTATCATGTCCTTTGATAACACGTTTTCAGCTTTAAGCCATCAATTTGTTCTCTGTCTTTTCAGTTCCCTGTCTATTAGGTATGTGGCCTCCAAAATGGCATCTGATAATCCTGGTCTCCTGGTATTTGTGCCGCATTGTGTCAAGACCATTAACATAGGGCAAAAACTATGGCATGTCACTTCTGAGTGTATGCACTCCCCACCCCCATCGCCCCCCACCCCCCCCTCGCCACCCCCAGCCATTGATCTCTGGGGAAGTCAGCTCCCATGTTGTGAGCTGGCCTCTGCAGGAGCCCAGGTGGGTTTCCTCCAACAGCCAAGTGTGCTTAGGAGCAAATATTGAAGCTTCCATTGAGCTCTGAGTTGACTGCAGCCCTGGTTGACACCTCATCTGCAACCTCATAAGAGACCCTGCCCCATAGTCACCCAGCTAATCCATGCCCAGATTCCTGACCCTCAGAACCTGCACGACAATTAATATTTATTGTTGTTGTTTGAAGTTGCCCAATTTGGGGACCATCTCTTGTGCAACAACAGATAACAAAAAAACCCAGTATGTTTTCTATCACGTCCGCACTTCCAAGGGGAGACAGGGGTGTTATTGATCGGCTCTCCACAAATCTCATGCATGATTCAAGCAGACGTGTTACAGCTGGTGGATTCCACAGGAGAAAATAGCACAGTGTGTCTGAGCAGCCCTGAGTGTGAATCCTGCTTCTGCCCATCCCACCCCCAGCATGGCCATGGCTGAGTCACGGAGCCTCTCAAGCCCAGGAAGAGGGGATAATGTAAAGCTGTCCTCAGGATGAAAGGAAATTGTGCTTGTGGGGTCCTGAGGCAAGCCCACCTCACAGGACCTCTGTCAGCGTGAATCACGCCATCCTTACCATGAAGTCACGGAGGTGTTGCGGGGGAACATGGTGTGGGGAGACGGGAGGACCTTGGCTCTGAGAGCTAAGTGGGATGTGTTTACAAAATTGCAAATGCAGATTTGCCTTTTGGAACTCACCCTGAATCTCCTGTTGATTTGAACAAAGTGAGCTCACATACAGCAGCTCTGTTCACAGATTTGGTTGAAGGGCATTTGGGACAACGGGTCCCTTTCAGAATGGGCCTTTTTAATTTTTCTCCCAGGATGGACAGAGTCTGATTATTTTATCAAGAGCTCCCCACCTCCACCCCACAAGTGACAGACATTCAGGCGCTTGAAAGCAAGTGTAATGCCCCAGTGTAGAGTTTACTTGACTAATTTTAAACCCCTGGGCATCCATCATGTACTTAGCTCCAAATTATATGGTGGACCTGGGCTTGCTTTTCTTAGGCTTCATCTGTGTGGCAGGTAAATAAAACATCCCTGTCTGTGAAGGAAACATGACAGGTCTTATGAGGCCTCCGTGTCTCCATCTTCCTCTGGCAGGGCTGCAAGTCACCTGTGTAGGCAGCTGTCATCCAGGTATGGGGCAGTCTGACAGTCCTGGGATCATGAGGGGACCCAGGACAAATCATAGCCCAGGTTAATGGAGGCCACCAAACCTGGAGATAGCCTCCAGGTAAATCATTGCAAAGCCAGCCGGCTGGCTCTTCAGCCTTTGGAAATAATGGCTTAGGGGCTTAATGCAATGCCCATTTCGGCCACGAGGGGGCAGCAGGGGAGCACTCCGCCGGCCGGGCTGGGGCCAGGCAGGGACAGTTTGGCATTTTCCTGCCTGTCCCCAAGGATGACGCCTGGAGACAGGACAAATATAGAGTAAACAATTGTGGGAGCCTGCAATTTGGGTGCCACAGCTTCAGATGTCAGCTTCTCTTTGTGACTTCTTGTTTTTTTAACATCTAATGAGAGGGAAAGGCGCTGGTGTTTGGAAATAGAAATCTCCTTTTTCCGGTCAAGGTCTAGGCTCGGATTTGCCTGCTTGGAGCGGCGCCCTGTTCCTTCTCATACGAATTATAAACGTGTTTGCTCACATGACAATAATGATGGAGCCTCTACCCCAACGTGCCAGGCGCTCTGTGGGCCACTGGAGGGCCAAGGGCACCTGGTGGAGTGGGGGGGAGGTGCTCCCAGGGCCTTGGGGAGGAGCTGGGTGGGTGGGACCGAGTGGGCAAGGTGAAGGTCCCTGGGCACTGCAGAGCCCAGGGCAGAGGGGAGGGCATGGGTGGTGGCTCTCCGGCTGTGGGCAGCCCAGGCCTGTCCACCTCTACTGCTGTCACCAGGGCCAAAGCCACTATCACCTGGGCTTTCTCACCCGGCCCCCTGCTTCTCCCCAGACCCCTCTAAACATCAGTCTTGGTGACAGCTGGCTCTTTGAAAATGTTAATCAGATCAAGTCTGTCCCTTATGTAAGCCCCCCTGTGGTTTCCCACCACACCCCCGTCCTGGGCTCCCAAACTCGGCCTCCTCTTCCTCTCCTGGACACACCATGTTCTGACAGCCTCCCATGCCCTCTGCCTTCCAGACACCTGTCTTCTTTTTAATTCCAGAAATTTCCTGCCTCGGGGCTCTCGGATCACTCTTCCTTCTACCAGGGCCTGCTTTTCCCGCAGGAGCCCACGCAGTCCCATGGACCCTCAGCTAAGAGGGCGCCTCGTGGGCTTCAGTCTCTGAAGGCACCCTCTTGCAACGCTCAGTAGATTTGGACTGAGGCCCCATGTTTTCGTTTTGCTCTGGGTCCTGTGAGTTGTGTCGTGGGTCCTGCCTCTGCACAAACCCTCTGTTCTCTGCAGGTCTGGGTCCTTCAGGTCTCTTCCACTCAAACCTCACCTTCTCAGAGAGACTCTGCGTGGACACCTGGCCAAAGGAACCCTTTGGTCTCCCTTCTCCTTGTCTGCTATCTGCCCCCTCGTGTCTGCCCATGACGATGTCCCCATTCAAAGCCCAGAACTGCCCCCTGCTCCTGTTTTGCGGGTACCTGAGCTGAGTGGAGGAGACAGAACCAGGGAGGAGGGAGGGCTGAGTCTGCACCCCGGGGGCCTGGGAGCCCTGGGCCTGCAGCTCACCCTCTGTGGCAGCTGCCCTCCCTGAGCGCACCCCACAGCTACTTCCTTGTCCCTGGTACTCTCAGCAGGTTCCTTCTGGGATCTGCATGTGGGTCATGAGTACTTTTGCGTGTTTGTTTGTTTTCTTGGTTCGCGGTGCTGGGGCTTGAACCCACAATCCGCCTGCACATGCCAGACAAGCGCTTTGCCACTGAGCTACATCCTGGCTTTCTTCAGTTTTTACTTTGAAACAGGTTTCCAGGACGTTGCCAAGACTGGCCTTGAACTTGTGATTCCCCCTCCTGCCTCAGCCTCTTGAAGCCACCAATTCTAAAGTTTCCTATCCCAGGTGGCTGATGGCTAGAACAAACACCAGCAGCCACCTGGAGACTGGTTGGCATCAGCGTTAGAAACATGTGGGGACAAAGGAGAAATGAGTCAGAGTGATCTCTCTCTCTCTGTGTGTGTCTCTCTCTCTTTCTTTGTATTTGTGGTGCTGGGGACGCAGCTCAGGGCCGTGCACACACCAGGCAAGTACTCCACCACTGAGCTGCACCCCCAACCCCATCAGAGTAATTATCTGGTTTGGGGAATGGGGCCTCTTTATCCTCTAGTGGACAATAGAGCTGGGCACTCTTTAGTCTCACCATGTTGCCTAGACTGGTCCTGAACTCTTGGGTTTGGGACTCCTGGGCTCGGGGCTCCTACCTCGGCCTCCTGAGCAGCAGGGACTGCAGGTGCACCCAGCTCTTCCCTTTGCTCAGCACCCGTGTGCAGACTCGGGCAGGGAAGCTCCCCCATTCCATGCCAGCATCTGTCTGTCTGTCCTCTTAGGTAGCGCAGACCTTCCTGCCGTGGATAAGCTGTGAAATTCTAGACCAACCAAAAGGAGCAAATTCCTGTCTGACGTCTATGGTTGATCCCACCCAAGTCCCCAAAGCCGGAGAAGAAATGACTGGCATTTGCCCTCCCCCTGGGAAATGGCAAGGCTAAGAGGCCATCCTGGGGGCAGGGAGCAGGGTCCACGGAGGGGGGCTGTTCCTGGCTTCCCGGGTCTCTCTCTGCAGCTTCATGAGGATGGAGTTGGGCTTGTTACTGACTAAGCATTCGCAGGATCATCTCCAGGTTTGAGTGGCCCTGGGCAGGGCCCTTGAAGGGCGTCTGGAGTCGCACAGCTGCTGCCCTGAGTCTGTTTTGCTAACAGATGAGGTTTCTTCTGAAATTTCTCCAGCGCAGAAAAAAATAGCTCGCTTAAGCCTCTGGCTTCTGAGACCAAGGGTTCAACCTGCGTTGCTTCGGAGTGTTCAGTTAAAATGTGACTTGATTATATCCACGCTGCTGCTTGTGGCTGACTACCCAGGGCTACAGGGCAGGGCCGTCTCCCTCCTGGTCACGAGGAGGCTCTTATCCAATTTATTCAGGAAGACCTTTTTGACCATCCAGCTGTAACAAGCCCAGCGGGAGGCCCACCTGGGGGGGACTGAGTGAGAATACTTGCTGTCCGGTGTCAGGCAGAACTGGGCATGTGTGTGTGACTCCCTGTATCTACCACCAATGCATGGGAGTGTTGCTACTAATCTCATTTGATAGCAGAGGAATTTGAGTCCTAGAGACAGGTGGAGCCACAGGCTGAGTCACCCAGTTCAGAGGTGGCGTGTGCCCCAAGGATGTGTGTGTTGGAAGATTGGCCTCCAGGGGTTGCTGGGAAGCTTTAAGAGATGGAACCTAATGAGAGGTCAATGGAGACGTACCCTTGGAGGGACTAAGGCCATTCTTAGGGGACCCTGGAATTGATTCTTATGAAAGAATTGTTATAGAAGAACAAGTCTAGCAGCCACATCCGGTCTCTTTGACTTCCCGTCTGTTTATGTGATCTCTTGCTCGGGTGACCTCCTGCCATGGCAATACCATCACTGTGAGGTCTTCTGTGGAGCAAAGCTGATATGGTGCATGCCCTGAACCTCCAGAATTGGGAGCTTAATAAACCTTTTTTTCTTTTTAAGTATGCAGCCTCAGGTATTTCATTACAATAACAAAAAAATGGATTAATATACCCAGCTAATATATGCATCACTAGGACTGGACCCGTCCAACTCCAGTGCCCAAGTTCATGAGCATCACCCATCATGCCCCTTCAACACTTTTCTGAGACCGGAAGAAAGATAGTGACCTAAACCTTGGGCTTTCCCTGCAGACTCAAGTAGGGTCCAATAGCCACAGTGAAAACAAACCACCTTATACTACCTATCTTGTCTTTGAAGGAATTTCCCCATTTTCTCTACCCAACCGAGAACCCGACGTTGAATACTTTTTCTGGCATAGACTTGGCAGGGGTGTTGCCTGGAGATGCAACCCTTGCTTATCTGCTTAGTCAATTTTCTGTTGGTGTAACAACACCTGAGACTGCATCATTTAGACAGAGTAGTTTCTTTGGCTCATGTTTCTGGAGGCTGGAGGCCAAGAGCATGGCACTGACTTCTTCTTGGCTTCTGGTGAGGGCCTTCTTGCTGGATTATAACTGGCAGAGGGGCAAGAGGGCAGGAGCAACTTGCTTTTATAACAAACCACTGGGGCAAGAATGGCACCTCCCATTAGGCCCCAGGTTCCAACACTGCTGCCTTGGGAATCCAGGTCTCAACACATGAGTTTTGGGGGGACACATTAAACCGTAGCACACACTGTTCACATAAGCCCCCATGCAAGGGCTAATTGCACTCCTGTAGGCAGTGGCCCTCAGCTGGTATTCATTGCCTTAGTGAAGTCTTTCAAAATAAAGGGAGTGAGAGGGTGAAATGAACTGGAGAAAGGCAGAGAAATATGATCAAGGATAAGTACAACCAGGCCAGATGTGGTTCAGTCAATGCCAACAATAGGAAAGAAAACAACTTGTATTCATTAGCTATTGCTGCATAACAAATGACCCGTCCCCAATTTAGTAGCTTAAAGCCGCAAACATTATTATCTCATAGATTTTGTGGGTCAGGAATTCTGGAGCTGCTCAGCTGGGTGGTTCTGATTCAGGCTCTCTCTTGAGACCACTGTTCAGATGTCAGATGGGGTTGCAATTGTCTGGGGGTAGAGAACCTGCATCCAAACTCACTCATGGTTGTTGGGCGGGACCTTGGTTTCTCACTGAGGGTGGAGCTCTCAGCTCTATGCATATGGGTTTCTCCACAGACTGTCAGGTGTTTTTACCACATAAGAGCTGACTTCTCCCAGAGGGAGGAATTTGAGAGAGAGAAGAGAATGAGACTGAGTGCCCAAGATAGAAGTTGCAGTCTTTTTATGACCTAGCACCAGAGATGACACACCTATGCTATTGATTCAGGGACCACCCCAGCACAGTGGAAGAGGGGACTACACAGGGTGTGAATCCCAGAAGCAGGGACCATCTTGGAAGCTGTGTACTACCCAATACCCAACAAGAACACTAAAATCCTTAGAAAATAAAATTTCATAGCCAGTGCCTGGATCCACCATCTTGGTTTTCTAAAGTCTTCAGGCCCTCCGGGAATTTCAGCCAGTGAACTCTCTCCTTCCTCATAGTTGAGTGAGCCATCATGGATAAGTTCAACCAGGCCAGATGTGGTTCAATCAATAGGGAAAAACACCCTTGTATTTGTTAGCTATTGCTGCATAACAAATTAACCCTTCCCCAATTTAGCAGTTTAAAGCTGCAAACATTTATTATCTTGGCTCTTGGCTCTTTATAGATTGGCTTTGAGCAGTTGGACTTTGGTCTTATCTCCTCTTTTTCCTTAGCCAAACTCACAGATTTCAGGCATGGGATGGACCTGAGGTCTGAACACCAAAACAAGGGAAGGCTTCTCACCCTCTTATGAGACCTCTGAGAGAAGAATCTGCTAGAAACCAGGCCTTCCTTCTTCATCTAGCAAGTGATGTAGTTGTGTTTGGGTTTGTTGTTAGCTGGGCTTCTTATGCAAGATCCTTAGACCAGCAGCTATGAAGAAGGTTAAACCTGAGCCACTTGAGTCTGGGTTCAAAATCCAGCTTTGACACCTCAAGGTCATGAGCATGGGAAAGCTAGGTCACCTATCTCCCTAACTTGATTACTGCATTTAAAAAAAAGTGAGATAATATCTAAGTCCCAGGGTTGAGGAAAGAGTTCAATTAGATGCCATGTGAAAATGGTAGCCTGGTGCCCCAAACTTAGAAGTCACCCAGCCAATGGTCATTAGCACTGAAACTGTTGTACCACATAAAGAAACAACCTGAGTGCTTCGATTCCATGTTTTTCAATATTTTTTTCCCAGAATGTGAATTTTTAATATAAGAAAATGCTCAGTTTGAGCTATAAAAGTGATAATGTTTAAAGATGTGCTGCAGCCTGAGCTGAGGTTTTATGACAGCCCAGAGCCTGAGAAGATTCTGAGGACCCATTTTTGCAAGGAAAGTAATGGGGGGGGGAAATGATTGAGCTATAAAAATTCCAATTTGCAGTTAACTTTTCAGGAACACACTTTGTCCCAAAAGTGAGGGGCAGGTGCATCCCAGATGAGATGAAAAAGCCCCTTCACCCCGTCTCTGTTCCTTCATTCCTTCATAATCGGGCAATTGGTATTTTTTTGGCCAAATAACTGCCTGTCTGCAGGTGTGATCTCTTAGAAATGATTGCCGCGGACTTCCTTGTCTGAGGTTCTCGTCTGCCCCGCGCTCGCTCATCAAAGGCACATTCTTATTTTCAAGGCAGCAATTTGACCCACCCCCACCCCCCTTCCAATATGCATTATCATTCCGTGCAGAGGACTCCATCCTTGAGTTCCACACTTCAGGGTATTGAAAGTCGCTACAACTCCAAGGCAAGTGTCACCCATCGACAACTCCCGAATAACTAATCAGGATAGGGAAATGGAGCGTCACAAGGCAGAGCTCATTTTCTGCTCCAACAGGGCTCGTGATTAAGCTGAAAGGTCCCATTCACCTTCTCTTGCATTTGAGGGTAGAGGGTAGACCAGATACCCAAGAGGACTCTGCCTGTAGGGCCTGGAAACGGGGTGGGTGGTGGGTCATTAGGTGCCACTTCCAATGAGCCATTCCCCCTCAAAGGTGATGAAATCCACCTCTGCTGAGGTCATTTGCTTCTTAGAGGTCAGACTGCTGGCCTCCTCTTAGACATTGGAGAGACTCCAAATTCAGCCTCTCCAATCTGATTCGAGAGGCCCACATTCTTCTCCATTAAGCCCCGTGGTGACCAATGGCATTTCCACGGTGAGCCGCCTTGTCAAGATCAGAGCTCAGGGGCCGCTAAGAACCAACCAAGACCCAGGCCTGAAGCTCAAAATCTGGCCTCTCATTGCCTGTCTCCCCTCCTAAGCACCTGATTCAAGACCTTATGTGTACACAGCAAGTGCTCAATAAATGCTAACTGACTGCCATGGTTTTTGCACATATAATTAGCTGTTTTTGCTCCATCGAGTTCTCTCCTTGGGTGATTTGAGGCCTGCCCAGGCCCCGCTCACCTTTCCCTCTGCCTCTGGTCACGTCAGAGGCCCAGCTGCTGCTAGAGAGAGCTAGTCTGAGGACCCCAGGAGAGGCCATGGAGCTCGGCCTCCTTCCAAGCTCCAATAAACTTATCGACTTTAAAGAAGGGCCAGGGGAGAGCCAGGAATGAAGCCGAAGGTGGAGGTTTGGGAAAGAAGGCAGAGCTGTGGGCACAGGGACCAAACTGATTCCAGCTAAAGCCTCTTCCTATGGTGTGTCCCCCAGAGGCTCATGCACTGGAAAGCTTGGTTCCCCTATGGCAATGGTGACACGGTGGCAATTTCAGGAGGTGAGTTCTAGTGGAAGGTAAGTAGGCTCCGTCCTCAGAAGGAGGACTAAGTCTGTCCCCTGGGAGTAGATCAGGTCTCTTCTGTGTTTGCTTGCACATGTGCCCCTCCAGACATGCCAAGTTCCATTTTTGCTTCTCTGCCACATTATAATGGAGCCAGGAGTTGCCTGCCAAGATGCTAGCACCATGCTCTGTGGACTCTACAGCTGCCAAAATCATGAGCCAAGTGAACCTCTTTACTCTATATTTCCCAGCCTCAGGTATCCTGTTACAGCAACACGAAACAGACTAATACACCTCTTACTGAGGCTTCTTTGAGGAGCATGTTAGCCTCTTTGTGTGGAGGAAGGGCTAGAAAGAGACGGAGATTCGTTTGCCCAAGTTCCACAACTAGCAGGTGACGGAGTTAGGAATGAGACCAGGTCTACCTGACTCCCTGGGACCAAGGCATCAGCCACTTCAGGAATTCTGGGCCTGGTCACGAGGTGATATCCGGAGAAGAGGCAGCAGAGGCCTGCTTCCTGAGACATTTTGAATTCCATTTCTGATACCACGAGCAGAGGGTAAGCTCCTAGTTATTCATTTCATGTCTTCTTTATTTGTCCCATTTTGCTGTGAATTAGAAGTTAGGGAGGGGAAAGACTGTAATGAGCTCGCTTTGCATCTCTGGTGTGTTTTGGGGTATCCAATGATGCAGCTGCCCTGTGACACTGCCTACCTGGAGGTGGAGGCGGGTGCCACAGGGCTCCCAGAAGACTGCCCCACTCCAGGTGCCACTCGGAGTCTCTGACCACCCTTGCTTCTGAGCCCCGGGTTATGCAGCTGGTTTCCCATGGCCCCTCCTCAGGGTGGAGATTCGATAGAAGGGCTCTGGAAGTCAGGAGAACATCTCACAGGGTTGTTATGAAGGATGCAACCCGGGGCAGCCCAATGGAAGCCACACACAGGGCAGGTGGGAGTCCTGGGGACAGGGGCAGGGCCTCTGGGCCCTCCCAGCTAGTCTGCCCTCATGGTCTGGAACTCTGAATCTCATGATTCCAGACGTGTACAGACCCAATCCCAGCCTCCCTCCCTCCTCTGGAGGCCAGTGGAGCCCTGGGGGTCCCCATCCTCTCTCTGCTTGTTAGGGAACCCACCCTCGGCCACCTCCTTGCATTGTACAAGCTCAGAGCTGACCTAAGGGGCTCTTTATGAATCACAGAAGACTCTCCTGTCCCTCGGGCACTTCCAGGGGTTGGCAGAGCTCCGGGCCAGGAAGCAGGAGCAAAGGGCCAATGTACCTTTGTGGTCCTACAGTATCCAAGGCAACCCTCTCAGCCCTCTGCCAGGGCAGCGCACACCTCATGTCCCCAGCACTTCTAATAAAGCCACTTGGCTTGACAGCCGAGGACACAGCAGCTCTGAGACTGGAGTCACAGTGAAGCTGCTGCTTCTCTGTCCTTGCTCTGGTTATTTTCCCAGGTGCAGACCCAAAGCCTGACTCTGGCTTCCACAGAGTTTCAGCAAAAGCGGGACTTGATTGGCTCATGGAGGGAGGGGTGAAGTCTCGAGAGACCACATGTCATGGTTCCTCCCGGTTCTCACTCTGCCTCTCACCAGTTTGTTCCAGGGCTCTGCGCAGGTTCAGGGCCCTCCATGCACACAAGTGGTGCTTAATAAATACTCACCACGGTCACAAAATGGCCTTGGAGGCTGCAAGCATGCTATCCTCACACCCTGCATCCCAGTGGAAGATGGGGATGCTTCTCAGTGTCCGGAGCCTCATGAAACAGCTTCTTGCAATTCTTAGAGCAGCCTGGGTCGCGTGCTGGGGTCTGAAGTGACCACCAGGAGAGGGGGTGGGTCTGTGTAAGAAAAAGTCACGCGTATAAAAAGTGGTAAGGAAGGCTTTTCTCAGGCCCTTGGCAACGGGCACAGGGACTACCCTGAGGGCTTTTGCAGAGAGGAGGCAGATGGCCTTCATCCCAACACAACAGGAGATGACCGAAAGGAAACCTCAGGGGTCAGGGGGGACTCTGGCTGAACTGACCTCGCAGGATTCCTGCCAAAGGCAGACCAGGGTAGCTACGTGACTTCATGACTATGCTGGGCGTGGACTCAAGGACAGATAAGTCTGCCTAAAACAGGGAAGAAAGGTGATATGATTTCCCCTGGATTGAATCCAGAAGTGCCTAACTACCACCACGGAGTTTTTGTGTGTTTTTTTTTTTTTTTTTTTTTTTCGTTTTTTTTTTTTTTGTTTTTTTTTTTTTGAGATGGAGTGTCCCTGGATTGCTCATGTTGGCTAACATCAAAGGAGACAACATCCTATCTCAGTCTGTGATAACACCTGCGGTGGTGTTATCACATGGGGTGTGTGTGTGGGGGTGTCCTTCCCCTTCCCCTTCCCTCTCTCCTTTCTCTATTTGCTGGTTAAAGCTCGAGGTCTCTGGAGGTTGCCTGATTACTCCCAGGACCTCACCTTCTCTTGTGAGTAGCTGAGGTGGTGGTTGCTGAACACTGTCCCACCATTCTGATCTTTCACTACTCTTACTGTTCTCTTCCAGGACTTTTGCATCGAGTTCCTTCTTCCAAGGATGGTGGAATGATGACAAAGATGATGGTATTGGAGATTTGGAACACTTTTTTTTTTTTTTTTTTTTGGTGGTTGTTTTTCCTCCCGGATGGCTGTCAAACCTGCAGCAGCACACACATCGGTCCATCTCGAAGTGGAGAATCTCTAAAGGATCTTCAAGGAAAGCGTGGACAAGGAGGATTCAGTCCCCGGGAGACTCTTGACACGAGATGGGAAATCCCCCCCCCCATTTCTTCTGGAAAATACCTAATACCAATAAAGACAGGACAAAATGCAGCACAGGCTGGCTGGCTGGCTGGCTGGCTGGCTGGCTGGCTGAGGTTTATGTAGCGCCGAGTAGGTCTACAGGTAAAATTGGATCCCAGAGCAACTGTGCAGTTACTCAGGGTCCTTGCCTTCCCCAACTGTCCCCTATCGGACCGAAGCTGCTCCCTCCCCTAAGGCCTTTCTCAGGCGGCTAATCCACCACACTTAGGAGTGGTGAAGGTGGGACACACGTTTTAGGTTTGCTTGGCTTCTTCAGTCGGATCTCATCTCGCCACCGGGTCAGAAACACAAGCATATACACGTGGATGCGCATAGCGACGGGTTTCCACCCTGTGGAACTTGGGAGTTCACAGTGAGTGCTCTGCGGTCTGAGAAAAGCAGCCTCGTTAGTTGCAGTCACTGAACGCTAGGTGGCGCAAAGCTACCGTCATTTTGGAAGGCCTGCCTGAGTTCCATTTCCAGTTTAGATATAATCTATCTACATGTATAGACATAGATACATAGATAGATAGATAGATAGATAGATAGATAGACAGACAGACTGACAGACTTAGATATCTATATCTATATCCATATACAGATCACTACGCTGCAAGCCGCTGCGTCATATCTTCCTCTCTTCCCTCAGCCTACTGAGTCCCTGGAAAGACAGATGGGCACGGGCCTCAGTGCAGTTGTACTCCCGCTTCCCCCCCCCCCTACAGTAAAGTCCTGGAAGCACTGGGGGGTGGGGAGGACATACCGCTTTCACCCCTGGTATCTGATCACGTTCCTTAGCCTTTAACATGCCCCACCTAGGAGATAGCTTCTGTGCCTCTGCCCGACCCTTGGAATTTGAACTATAATCCCCACTTCCCCCATCCCACTCACTCCAATTCCCCAGTAGTAGTCCCTCCCAAGGCTGTCACCACCAGAGGTCCATAGTAAACACCTTCCCCCCCCCCCCCCCCCCCCCCCGCCCCTGAGAGTTATGAGGGAGGGCCTGGATGAGGTTAAGAGAGAAACGAACAAAAATAAAACAGTGATGTTTCCCGTGTGTGTGTGTGTGTGTGTGTGTGTGTGTGTGTCTGTCTGTCTGTCTGTCTGTCTGTCTGTCTGTCTAGTGTGTACCTGTCTGAGCCCAAAACCCAAACAGGATGGATTTGGGCCTGGGGGGAGGAGAGGGAGGCCCTTCCTGGGTTTACTTTCTGGGGAAGGGAAGAGACAAAGGAAAAAAAGGTGAGGGTGTTGCCCAGCAATCAAGACCCTTTGTGGACCAATGCCCAAGGCCCTGGGTTTCTTCCCCAGCCTAGCATCACAAAAGAAACAAAAGTAGTGAACAAAGACAGACTCAAACAACCAAAACAGGCAATAAAATCTCATCTCAAAGACTCTGTGCTGGGCTGGGATGGGCTGGGATGCGCTGGGGTCCTTTATATCTCAGCGTTAGAGTGGTCGCCTAGCATATTTGAGGCCCTGGGTTAGATCCTCAGCTCCAGATAAAAAGAAATTAATAACATAAAGGCATTGTTTAAATACATACATACATACATACATACATAGATAAATAGGTAAATAAATAAAATCCAGACACTAGAAGAGACCTTGCTCACACAGACAGAGGTGGTGGTGGTGGGGGGAAGATCAAGATGGAAATCACTCTACCCTTGGCATCCAATAGACAAATATGGCTCCCCATACTCATGTCAGGGTTTCCTTGGTGGGGATGGAACCAGAAACCAGCCCCTCACACAGGGGCTGGTTTCTGCCTGGAGCCTGGAACTGGGGACTGAACACAGACACAGTTTACCACTGAGCTAAACCAACATCCCCTTTTTATACAGATATTTTTATATATTTTTGGTAAATCCATTGATTTATGAGTTGAACCCAGAAGCACTCACTTGACCACTGACTGAGCCACATCCCCATATTCAATTTATCTATCTATCTATCTATCTATCTATCTATCTATCTATCTATCTATCTATCATCTATCTATTCATTTGTTTTCTGGCTTGCTTGCTTGTTCTAGTTAAAGCTTGGTCCCGGGGTTTCAAAAACTGACTTCCAGACCACTCACGTATAAAGGAATCAAGCCTTTATTAAAGCACAACTAGTGGCGACTGAGCAGAAGAACATAAAGCTGTTCCCCTGGCCAGCCCCAAACAATTGCAAGGGTGCCCCTTATAAGCCTCAAACCTGCAAAAGGGACGTTTTGGGGGGAGGGGGCGTCTAGCTAATGCAAGCAAGCCATGTTACAGAAGCGGGAGAGTGAAGTCAGGCGGAGGGACGCTCAGCCAATCACAATCAGCCTAGCCACTCCAGTGACAGAAGCTTAGCCCCCCCCCCCGCCGCTCCCCCTTTTATGGGCTAGTTACAGAAACAATGTCCCATTAGGTAGTTCCTTACTCTTAAAGGTTTCTATAGCACAAGGAAAAGAACATCTTGCGTCAGTCATGACCCTTCTACTTGGCCTGGTTGTTTTACAGAATGGGGACATAAAACAAAACGGAGTCCCATTTGCTTTTACTATCACAACTTTTCTTTGGGAGACAGGGGTCTCCTCGCGAGGTTACTTTCGCTATGAGTTTACGATCCTTCTCTCAACCTCCTCCTGATCCTCTTGGGGGTGGGCGGGGGAGGATCGACATGAACCCCCAACCCATACCTTTAATTTTTTGAGCTGTAGATGGATGGACACACTATCTTTACCTTATTTACTTGTTTGTCCCTTTGTTTTGGGTTCTGTGGTGCTCAGGATGGAATCCAGCGCCCCACACGTCCCAGGCAAGTGCTCTACTACCGAGCTAAAACCCTAGCCCAAGCTTTGCATTCTAGAATGAATACATTTCCTTCTATGCTGAAGGAACACAGACACATTTATTGCACAACAAGCCCAGAGATCTTCACATCACACTTGCCTAGAAGTCCTACATACATTCATTGACCTTTGACTTTGGAAGCCAAGTTCAGAATCTACCAGCTCTGGCCAGACTCTGGCCAGATAACTGCCACGATGTGGTGTTTTGCTCACCAACAGTTGGACCTAGGAGAACAGCTTGGACTCAAGTGGACAAATACTCTTATGCATTCAGAAAACAGTGCCACTCACCTGGTACAGGAGTGTTCTTTCAACAAATGATCCCCAAACCCTTACTTTTTCAATTAAAACTAACAGATGTGAAAACTGGTCATTAATGGCACAGATCTTTTTATTTATTTATTTATTATTTTTTAGAGAGAGTGTGAGAGTGAGAGACAGGGAGAGAGAATTTTTTTAATATTTATTTATTTATTTATTTAGTTAGTTAGTTAGTTTTCCGCGGATATAACATCTTGATTTGTTTGTGGTGCTGAGGATCGAACCCTGGCCGCACGCATGCCAGGTGAGCATGCTACCACTTGAGCCACATCCCCAGCCCCAAGCACAGATCTTTCTCTTTTCGTTTTCTTTTCTTTCTTTCTTTCTTTCTTTCTTTCTTTCTTTCTTTCTTTCTTTCTTTTTTTTTTTTTTTTTTCTAAATCTGAATGTTACACCGAATGCATGTGTTAGAACTTCCACATGTGTCACTGACTATGGGATAAGTTTAGAGCTTCGATAAAATACACGTTCTAATAAAAAGGGTGACCTCTCATGTAGGAAACCTATATGTCTTTAAGTGTACCGACTTTTTAATAATAAAAAAATCTCTCAGACACAGCACAGCATAGTACTCTAGTCCCCAGATGTGCACACATCTCCAGTGACAGAGATGTGGGGTGATTCAGGAGAATCACAAGACTAAGCCCAGCCTCAGCAACTTATGGAGCCCTGGGGTAACTCGACAGAGAGAGAGAGGGGGGGGGAGAGAGACAGAGAGAGAGAGAGAGACAGAGAGAGACAGAGAAGGGGGGATAGGTGTTGGGGGGGGTGTTGCTCAGAGGCAAAGCATCTCAGAAGGAAGAGGGGGAATTTATTATAATAAGAAAACATAAGAACTGAACCTTTACAGCAACAAAACTCTGATGACTCTGCTGACACTCTGTTGTTCTAACCCATCGGAGGCCTAGCAAGGTTATCAAACAGAAAAGTGATTTTCTGGATGAAAATTCTAAATATTTGTTAGCCAATGGGCAGATAACCCACCCTGAAAGTCAATATGGCTTCACCTATGATTAGGGAGGGGGAGGGTAGGGAAAAGAGAAAGGAAAAAGGATATGGGTTTTAACATGAGCCTCAGTGGCTGAGCAGTGAGACTTATACTCAAAGCCTATAAAGTGGACCCCTGTTACATTTTCTGACACCCACCACCACCTCACCCCCCCCACCCCCCCACCCCGCTTTAATTGATTTGACAGTTGGGAGAAAAATTAAAAAAAAAAAAAAAAGACAAAAAAGGACAACAACAGCAACAGACAGAAACAACAACCACCCTTACCGAATTTCTGAATTTACATGAGTGAATGACTCTTCTTGATTCTCAGTAACATAGTTTATACTTTTCATGGTTTTTGATTTGTTTGTATGTAATTAAAAAAAAAATCAGAAGAAATTATTGGTATGCATGGTGGTGGTGGTGGCGGTGGTGGCAAAAAGTAACCTGGAACCTGCTTTACTTAGGCTACTGGTTTGATAAAGTCTTCCTTGCATGGATGTGTTGTTGTAGGGACAAATGAGGCAAGGCACCGACCGAACAGAGCAGGAAAACGGTTTTATTTGGCTGCAGCCAGGTTCAGAGAAGATGGCTTTTGCTGTAAGGAATTAATCCCCTGAACCCAAAGTTCAGGTAGTTTCAGAGTTTTATACCCAGCATGTAAGGGGAGGGGCTCAGAAATTCATGGTCTGCAGAAGTTCACATAAAAGCAGCTTTTTCTCTCACTGTTCTGGGCATGTTAACCCTTGGAGGACAACACCTGAGAAGGGGAGAGCTTCTTCTCCCCTGTCTACTCTCCCCCTGCCAGCTGTTACCATGGAGTCCAGTTGGTACCCTCTCGTATCTTAAACATGTAGACATCTCTGTGAAGCCCAGCTCAAGGCCAGCAAATTAGTCCACCGGAGGGGGTTCCGGGAGCCCCCGTTCCCAGCCGGTCTGTCGGCAGCACTCGGGAGAGCAACCTGGCCTTGAGATGGCACCGGAGTCAGGGCCGACCTGGGCACCAAGCCTCAACCCTGGGACCTGCTGCCACCTCCGGGAAGGTAGCGTCAGAACTGAACTGGGTTTGAGGACAGGCCAGCTGATGTCCATGCAGAATCACAGCCTGCTGGCCGGGAGAAGCCCCCGAGTGTTCCAGGTCACAGAAGCCTTTTGTAACGGTGCAGAGTCAGAGAGAGCGGGAAAGTTCGTTTCCCCCTGTACATAAGCCTTCAGTCCCTGAGAGCCACCTGCTTAGCGGAGCGGTCAGTTTCAAGCAGGGAGCTTTGTCTGCTCCCATCAAGGGACTCTGGCACTCTGGGTGGGGCTGCTGTGGCATCTGGGGGGTAAGGGGCAGGGATGCTGCTAAGCTTCCTGCAGTGCATGGGACAGCACCCCCAGACCAAGATGCCTCCTGCCCCCAAGGTTAGCAGTGGGGGGTCGAGCAACCCAAGATCCTGCAGGAGAGCAGGAGGACACCCCAGCGTCAGAGACCCCAGCTCCAGAGTTCTGCAGTCAGTCTGGGCGCCTTTGCAGATGGCTCTAGGAGCCGCCCCCTGCCCCCCCTCTGCTGGGTCATCTCCTGGGCGACTCTCTTTGTCCAGCTCATCTTGTTTCTCTGCCCTTTGTGAGCCACAGAAAGCCATTAAGTCGGTGCATCTTATCACTATAGCCACACAGGGCACCGGCCCGGCCGGCTGGTCCCCATTGGGGGGGGGGGGGGGCTTGCGTGGCATTTTCTGAAAAGGCCCTTTTCTCCCAGCCACAGAGAATGTGAGGTGACATTTCGAAAACCGTCGCTTTGTAAAAATGTGGAGACGGATCTCAAGCCCCAGGGAACACTGTGGAAATCAGAGGGGACTCCAGGAGTCCAAGGCCAGCTCAAGTCGGAGCCCAAGAGTGGGTGCCCCAGGCTTTGAGGCTGCTCACGGAGGAGGAGGATTTCCAGGAAGATCCCCCCGCTACATCATGACCAGTTATGAGCAGGAGGGCTGCAAGGGATCTCCCGCTCCCCCACACTTGCCGGGGCCTAACGCCTCCCACTGCTGTACCTCGCATCTGACCTCCTGGCACCTCTGACTGGGGGTGGGGCTGTTAGGAGGGAGGCGACTGGATTCCGCTGAGGAGACCAGTGTCTTCAAGGGACCCCCAACACACTGCCTCAGGGCTCCTCTGTGTGATTCAGAAACACTTAAAATGCTCTGAAGTAGGCTTACGTTGGGTTTCTTTTTCTTTTTCCTGCTTTTTCCTTTTGGTACTGGGGATGGAACCCAGGGGGTCTCTACCGGGGGCCACATCCCCAGCCCTTTTTATGTTTTATTGTGAGACGGGTTCTCACTAAGTTACCGAGGGCCTCCCTAAGCTGCTGGGGCTGACCTTGAATTTGTGATCCTCCTGCCTTAGTCTCCCGAGTTGCTGTGATGACAGGCGGGCTCGGCTGTGCCTGGATAAGTTTGGCTGCTTTAAGGAAAAGAAAGAGGCTTGACACGGCAAAGCACCTTTGGGTCCAATACCACTGAGTTACATCCCCAGGCCTTTTTAAAATTTTTAATTTTGGGTACTAAGGTATTGAACCCAGTGGTAAAGTGTTCCTGGGTTCAAAAAAAAAGGAAAAGGAAAAGAGAAAGAAAAAGAAAAAAAAAAAGAAACACTCAAAAGTGTAGCCAGGTATAAGCCAGGGAAGCCCACAGAGGTCTGGTCCACCTAATCCTTGGGTCTATAAAGCAGGCACTGATTCAGGGAGGAGAGACTGCAGTCAGGTTGCTAGGCAACAGTTCCCATGGCGAGAGGGCAGCATTGGTGGGTGGGCTGTGGATCATACAAGAAATGGACAAGGACAGACACGCACCCTTCATCTTGTGCTTCTGAGCTAGAGGAGGAATGACACACCAAGAAGAATCCCAAGGTGGTCACGGGGGTTCCAGGCAATTAAAAGGGCAGCTCTCTGCAGGGTACAAGCTGGTGACGAGCAAGGTGGGAAGGTATCATCTTGACTTTCAGATATGCTGGGAACAGGATGAGGGTCAGCTCTGTGAAACTGGAAAGCTCTGAAAAACAGCTAGAGAAGTTCTCCCCGAGAGTTGGGAGGTAGTGAGGAAGGCAGGTGAGTTAATGTCAGGATGATGTCCTCACATCTCTCTGGCTACTTCCACTGCAGAAGTGGACCTTACGCTCCAAGGGTAAGCGTGGGCCTCCAGAGCCGAGTGCCAGGCCCAGATCCTCACTTTGCCACTTCCACTATGAAGCCCTGTTGCCAAAGAAAGCCCTGACAGCATACGGTCCTTCAGTTTTCTCATAAATGGGCCTCGTGCATTACTGTCAGAATCGAGTTAATAGATACGTAGCATCTAGGTTGAGATTTTTTTCTTTTTCCATGTTTTGGCAGTCCTGGGTTTGATGAACAGAGCCCCCCATCTCCACAAGCAAACTTCATAGGACCTGAACCAGAAATAGAGACTGGTGAAGTGCTGAGCCACTAAGGGTTACTTGTTACCAAGCACATTCTACCCATCCTGACTGATGCATGCATAGTATGAACTATGTATTAATTCAAGGCCTCATGAATCCTAGGCAAGCATTCTACCTGTGAGCTATGTCCCCACCCTGTCCCCTATACATAGAACCATATCTGCAGGTAGTAAGCGTAATGAAACTGTTACAACCGCTCTATTTCTTTATCCTTCCTCTTCCAGATCAGAACCAAGCTCTGAGCTCTTTGTGCATTCTAATATCACATATTCTCTTATATCCGAGGTCTGCAGAATCACAGCAGTCATTTGGGTTGGTACATAGTTCATTTTGTGCATGTGTCAGTCAGGATGGGTAGAATGTGCTTGGTAACAAGTGGTCCTTTAGTGGCTCAGCATTTCGTAGCCTGTATCTCTAGTTCATGTCCACTGAGGTTTGGTGGACAGGTTTGGGGGCTCTGTCCATAATATTCACTCAGAGGCCTTGGCAGTCAAAAACTTCATCTCAATATAGGTCCATTTCCCAGCTCAACTCATACTAAATTCTCCTTTCTCATTCTGCTGGCTATGCTGTGTTTCTCAGATGCTGAGCCCTGTCCCAGGCTTTCTGCTTAGAATGATCTGCAGGCTGGTTCCTCCTCACCCTTTAGACTGTTCCTCCTGACCTCCCCATCTACAGAGTCCTTTCTCCCACTCACCCTCGACTGCTTCACCTTGGTGTTGCATCCTAACAGTTTAATGTATTTCTTGATCTACTCCCTTGCAATCTAAATTGCACGCTGAAGGCAGGCGGTGACACAGGCCTGTAATCCCAGCTACTTGGGATGCTGAGGTTGAAGGTTTGCAAGTTCAAGGTCAGGCTGGGCAATGCAGCAAGACCCCCATCTATAAACAAACAAACAAACAAATAAATAAATAAGGCACAAGAAGGCCAAAGTTTTGTTTTGTTCTCTGCTGCAGCCCCAGGACCTAGCACAAAGTAAGTTACACAAAAATTTTTTTTGGTTGAATGATTGAATGAGCGTCTGTCTTCTCCCGTTAGAGTTTACACCCTTGGGTGGTAGGGTCCTTATTTTCCTTGCTTGTCATCAATTCCTTGGCACAGGCAGAATCCTCAACATGTGTTTGTTGAATAAATAAATGAGTGCTTAGAGAGCCACCTGTCACGGGGATCGGTGACTGTGCCTTGGGCAGGTCACCCATTTGGCTCATCTAAGTCCAGGGTAGGGACAGACTTCACCTGCCTGTCACTCTGACCACCTCTTACTCCACTGATGGCAGACGGGGGGACCCCAAGAGAAATAGCTCACCAAAGCAGGGGAGTCATCAGAGGTGTCTCTAAAAATATTATGAACTGTTTACCCTGGAAACTGCGTCTCCTATGACCAGGTGGCTACCTGATGGCAGCCCTGGGGAGGAAGTGCCAGAGTCTTTTGTTCCCACCCTGCCCTCTCTTCCCGGCTTCTCTCCTTTTCCTTTTGGAGGCATAGTGGCTCCAGAGCCAGGTTGCTTGGGTTTGAATCCGGGCTCAGCCATTTACTAGTTGTCCAACATTGAGTAGTGACTTCACCTGTCTGAGCCCATTCCCTATCTGAAAAGTGGGGCTGATATCGAGGCCTTTCTACAGAGTTGTTGTAAGGACTAAATGAGTTCATCTAAGTCAGGTGCTCAGAACAGAGCCTGGGTGAGTCCTATGGAGCGATCCTTGTGCAGATGGTGGTGTGGTGGTTATTTTTAGCAAGCCCTTACTCAGCATGGGCTCCGTCTTTAACATTTTTCTAGACTGGAGGGTTTGAGGCTTCTTCTTAAATTAGTCAAACACTCAAGTGAAATCCTACAGTCAACCCAATACAGAAAACAGAGTGCAAGAGGCCTCTTCTCACATTGGGCCATGCAGGGAGGGGAGAAGACTCAGAAGAGCTCAGTGGAGGAGCCCAGAAGCCGGGAGTCAGACACTACTTCATGTCATCGCCTCTGGGTCACCTGCTGCTCACAGCCTGGCCACACACTCAGCCAGGCTTGTGTGGAGCAGCTGCCATCACCTGTTCCCCATCCCCAGGAGCACCATTCTGGGTCACAGCTGCAGGTCTGAACCCTTCTCGGCCCCACTGAAGAGTGTGTTTCTCCCAGAATCCTCAGGAGGTGGTGCCCAGGCTATGGACATGGCGCTAGGCCCTGTTCTAGTGGGTTCTGGAGGATGAAGTTCCCACCCTTTCTCCTCTAGTCTTTCAACCTGCCTCCCGAGGGTCATGGTACCAGCCCTGTGCAGCAGTCCCTGAAGGGGTTCCTGAGTGAGGCAGGGACAGGACTTTCCACATCCCACAATTTTAGCATGAACATTATTCTGGGGGAGGGGAAAGGGGTTTTCCCATAATGCTCAGTGAAACCATTACTTCCTGGATATAAAATTCCTTTGAAAAACTGGGAACAAGCCATATGTGGTAGCGCACGCCTGTCATCCCAGCAGCTCAGGAGGCTGAGGCAGGAGGATGGCAAGTTCAAGGTCAGCCTCAGCAGCTTAGCAAGACGCTGTCTCAAAAAAATAAAAAATAAAAAAAACAAACCTTAAAGAACTGGGGATGAGGCTCAGTGGTATTCCCTTGGGTTCCATCCCCACTACCATAAAAAATACATATTTTTTCCTTGTGCCAGTGTCTATATATGTTTTAATATTGTCACTAGAAATTGCCATTTTTCTTTTTGTGAGTTATATCTAATCACGATAAACTGGGGCAATAAATGGGGTGCGTGGTGATTTACACATGGGTGTAGTTTTGAAAAGCTGGTTTGCTCTTCTCTGTAGAGTTCCTGATGACGTGACTGCTTCCCAGCACACGGAGTAGCCTCACAGAGCTGCCTAGTAGTGATTTATGCAAAGAAAAGAGCCAAACAAAGCACACCTGTTCCTATCAGGAAGGATCAAAAGTTCAAGGCCAGTCTCAGCAATTTAGGGAAACCCTGTCGCAGAATGAAAAAATAAAAATGACTGGGGACATGGCTCAGTGGTAAAGCACCCCTGGGTTCAATGCCCAGCTTAAAAAAAAAAGAGTGTCTTTTTTCCTGACTTCTCATTTAAACTTTGCAACTTGCCTTGCAGGGAAGGCTTTAGATGTAGAACACGGTGACATGGGGCCATACATGGTGCCCCCACTTAATGCCACTTAACGATGTAGCCTGGGGTAAATTCTGATTGACTGTTTTTATACTTGCACTCTAGAGTTTTAACCATGAACATTTCCTTTATACATATTGGAAGTTACCACTTGTAGGAACCATCAGACCAAAATATTTAACATTTTCTCCTTGTTTTTTGGGGCTTTTCTGCTTTAAAACATATATACCACTATTTATATCTTGTTAACTGAGGGAATTTTGAATCTCTTTTAATAGAACTGCATTAAGTTAATGGTTTTATAGAAATTAACTTTTCTTTAGGCAACTACTGGTGCAGATATTGTGCTGAATTTTGACATTTATGAATTTTGTAGTAACAATGGGCACAGACAGATAAAATGTCAAGTGAAAAAGAAATGTTCTAAGAGTGCATTAATATTTTGTCTTAAAACTATTTTTATTACAGCTGGGTGGAGTGGCACTTGCCTGTGATTCCAGCTACTCAGAAGGCTGAGGCAGGAGGATTCCAAGTTCAAGGCCAGCCTCAGCAACTTAGTGAGACCCTGTCTCAAAATAAAAAATAAGGGCTGGTGAGACTGGGATTGTGGTTCAGTGGTAGAATGCTTGCCTAGCATGAATGAGGCACTGGATTTGATCCTCAGCACCGCATTAAAAAATACATACATAAAATAAAGGTATTGTGTCCATCTACAACTGTATGTGTGTGTGTGTGTGTGTGTGTGTGTGTGTGTGTGTGTGTATACAAATATATGGGTATATGTATGTATGTATATATATATGGGCTGGGGCTGTAGCTTTGTGGAAGAGCACCCCTGGGTCCCATCCCCAGCCCCAAACACCAACAAATTGAATCAAAATCTCTCACAGTCAAAAAATATTTTTTACTAAGATAGCCACCATCTCTGTACCTTGGCTATAAACTCCTTTTTAGCGGCCTCAAGGTTTAAGTGGCTTATTATTTGCATAAGTGATCTGTTCAAACCCTGTGTGTGATCTGTGAAGGAAACCCCTTTGGGTCTTCTTTTCTTTTTCTTTTTTCTTTGTGGTGCTGGGGTAGAACCCGGGGCTCTGCATGTGAGGCCAGCGCTCTACCCCTGAGCCACATCTGCAGGCCCCTGTGGGTGTCCCCTGCCTGCAACCAACAAGGTAGCTTTGTTCTTAAGTCCCCAGGCTAATAAACACACCTCCAAACTTTAAATGTTTTTCCATGGAAAAGAGAGTTTAAAAATGAGAAAGACCACTGTTCTCTGCTGTTTGCAGATGGGATCATTTTTTTTTTATGAACATACCTTCCCAGGGTGTGACTTATATTTTGGCCCTGGAAAAATACTATGTCCTTTTTTGGGAAATCCTCACACCCACAGTTGGGACCATTTGCTGCACAGGCTTTGCTCCGAGTCCCATTGGAAGCGGAGCCAGGAGCTGCTTTTCCAAGAACCATCCCTTCAGCATCCGGCACAGACCACCGTGCTCAGGGCCCCTCCGCCTCTGAATGGAATCCCACCACGGAGCGAATGAATGTCAGCTGTCTCCACAGCAGCTCCCAGGGAGTGACCAGCCGGTCCTCACAGCCAAGTGGCCTTGGCGGGCTGCAATCCTCTTGGAGCCAGGAGCCCTCCTTGGGGGGTCAGTGACCCCGACTTCTTGGCAGAATGGGAAGAGCCCCGTGCACCAAGAGGTGCACCCTGCCCACCGACTGTCTTCCCTGCCCTTGTCCCTGAGAGTCCCAGAGTGCCTTCTGGGGAAGCAGAGCAGAGTCCCAGAGTCAGTCCGCAGACCAGCCTCTGGCTTGCCGTTTCCTAGCTGTCCCCAGCCCTGCTGTGGTGGCCTAAGGACCCAGCTGCCCCTCTGCACTCAGAATCTGGATGAATGTTGGAGCTGCTTCCACACATGCGACCCACCCGCCCCCAGAGCCCACTCGCCTAGGAAGATGATGAGGACACCTGAACACCTAAATAATGTCCTGGCCATCGTCATCCTTCCTGCCTAAATGCAAGAGTCCCCCTGGCCCAGGCTGCAACCCTCAGGTGATAGGTGGGGACAGGGAGACTTCCTCTTGAGAAGGCCTGTCTGACGGCATCCATCGAGAGGCCACCATGTCTGCTCACCTTGGCCCAGGACAGCATGGCCACCACCAGCGTTGCCTGGCCCCTTGGGGGCCCTCCTCAGGCCATTCCTGCCTGCCCAGGAGCTTCATCGGAAAGTGCCTGTTTCTGGAGGTGCTCACACACTGAGCTTCCTTTCAGCCCCCAGCACACGACAGGGCCACCCTGCCTGTCCCAGAAATGGGAACCATGCCCGCTGCCGGGCACCAGGCCTAGTCCCATGGTCAGGCTGAGGACCAGCCCTCTAATGTCTGCCTCCAGTCTCTTCCCTGGACTCTAAGACCTCCCCTTCCTCAGGCTCCCTCCACTGGTGTCTAGAAACTTGAGCAGCTTCCCTGGGGCAGGGCTGCCGCTGCCCAACCAGAGCAGCCGTGGCCCCGGAGCAGTTGCAGGATGGACGTCGAGGAACCCGGAAA
This sequence comes from Callospermophilus lateralis, assembly GCF_048772815.1. Classification (NCBI taxonomy): domain Eukaryota; kingdom Metazoa; phylum Chordata; class Mammalia; order Rodentia; family Sciuridae; genus Callospermophilus; species Callospermophilus lateralis. The sequence continues at coordinate 3,198,874 of NW_027517238.1, forward strand.
GTCCTGGGGCTCCCGGGAGGCTGTGGACTTGGCACGCACCCGAGCCACGCCTCGGAGGTGAGAAACACAGGGACCTCCTCAGGGGCTCTATGGTGGCCCCACGGGACAGGTCCCTTCCTCCCTGTGGAATCCTCTGTCCCCACAGATGAGGCCAGACTGAGGGTGTCACTCGTCATTAAATAACAACCTTGGCCCAGGCCTGGCAGGTGGGCCCCTCAACTGTGGCCCAAAGAGAGAGACACAGGGTTCCCAGGTCAAGAGCTACAGCAAGCGACCTGGCTGGAGGGCGAGTCCCTGGGAGTGGGCAGACGGGGCAGAGTGCAGCTGGTTCACAGCGGAGCCCACTGTGCTGGCATTTCAGAAGCCCACCGCAGCCGTCTAGCTGGGCATCTGGGGAAGCTTCGAAATAGACCCTTGTTCACAGCGACCCCAGGGGATGCCTGCAACCACAGAGGGTGCCCAACCCCACTTATTCCATGTGTCCCCCTGCACATACGCACCGATGGTAAACCTTAATTTATAAATTAGTCACAGTGCCCAGCACAGTGGCCACACATCTGTAATCCAAACTACTCAGGGGGTTGATGCAGGAGGATCACCCCTTCCAGGCCAGCCTGGGAACTTGGTGAGACCCTGTCTCAAAATCAAATAAAAAGGGCTGGGGATGTGGCTCAGTGGAGTGCTTTCCTAGCATGGGTGAAGCCCTTGATTCAATTTCCAGGACTGTAAATAAATAAATAAATAAATTAGACACATAAGAGGTCAGCAATACTCCTAATAAAAAATAATAAGTCTAGCATTATACTACAATAGAAGTTATTTAGCCAGGTGTGCTGGTGCATGCCTGTAATCGAGAGATTCAGGAGGCTGAGGCAGGAAGATCACAGGTTTGAGGCCAGCCTCAGCAACTTAGCGAAGCCCCCTAAGCAACTTAGAAAAATCCTGTCTCAAAAGAAAAAATAAAAAGGGCTGGGGATGAGGCTCAGTGGTAAAGCCAGATTTTGTACTAGCAATCCCCAGTACAAAATAAACAAACAAACAAATGAGTAAATGGTATTAAAACTCGTGAAGTGTTTATCTCAGGAATTTTCCATTTAATTTTTTTTAATTTTATTTATTTTTTTAATTTTTATTTATTTTTTTAAAGAGAGAGAGAGACAGAGAGAGAGGGAGAGAGAGAATTTTAGTATTTATTTTTCTTAGTTTTCGGTGGACACAACATCTTTGTTTGTATGTGGTGCTGAGGATCGAACCCGGGCCGCACGCATGCCAGGCGAGCGAGCTACCGCTTGAGCCACATCCCCTGCCCGAATTTTCCATTTAATATTGCCAAACTCTGGTTGACTACAGCTAATTGAAACCATAGAAGGTGAAGGACTGGTGGGGGGAATATTGTACCCAAGGGTTAGGGTGCTAGAGTCACAAAATATTCAAGCAGAGCAGAGTATCTCCACTCCAGCTGAGCACCTGGGGCACTTGAGTGGGGCCTGCTGATCACCCCGGTGGCCCTTAGCCATGATGCTGTCCTGAGGTCCTAAAGGGACCTGCTTCTGTCCCTCTCCCCACTATTAGCACCCTGAAGCCCCCCACCCACCTTGGGGTCCTTGCATGATTCCAGCTGGTCCCAGCCACAGGACCCTTGCTCCTGCTGTGCTCTCTATCTGGGATGCTTTCCCTCAAGTCTTCCCTCTGTCTTGGCATTCAGATCTCCTCTCCAGGTCACCCTCTCAGAGAGGCCCTCCCTGCCAACCCCAGCAAAGAAACCCTCCCCTGTCACCCTCTGTGATGGTTAGTTTAAGGCACCAGCTTGCCTGGGCTAAGGGGTGCTCAGCGGCTGCAACAGCGCCTTTTCTGGGGGTGTCTGGCGGGGCCTGGCCTTTCAGTTGGTGGATGGTGGCTCCTACCCGGTGTGGACAGGCCTTGTCCCATCAGCCAAGGGCCTGGACAGAACAAAAAGGTAGAGAAAAGGTGAACTCACTGGCACATTCTTCTGGAGCCAACACCCTTCTCCTGACCTTGGACGTCAGACCCCAGGTTCTTCAGCATTCTGACCCCTGGACTTGTGCTGCCTGCTCTCCTGACCCCCAGGCCTTTGGACTTGGACTGAACCCCAGGCTTCCCAGTGTCTCCAACTTTCTGCACATCATGGGACATCCCAGCCTCCATGGTCACCTGAGCCAGCTCCCCTAAGGAATCCCTCTGACACCTCTGGGTCCCTCCCTCCTCTCTCTCTCTCTCTCTCTCTCTCTCTCTCTGGTTTGGATAAGTGGGTGGGTTATGAACAGATGAGTGGGTTGCGGATGGCAGGTGGGTGGGATGAATGGATGGGTGATAAATTCCTGCCCTTTTCAAGGATAAAAAAGCTGCACATCCTGTGTGAGGCCCAGGGACAGGGAGATCCACACTCCCTACATTAAAGGAAACTTCCCTCTCTGCCTTACAAAGGGCACGGCCCTGAGCCTGGGGCTCTGGGAGCTGCTTACCTTTCCTTCCTTGGTAGTTGCCTGTCTCTGTCATAGCTCAGGCTGCTAGGCCACCTGGCCGTCCCCCAGAGCCATGGTCAGACTGCCACATCATCAGGCCAGCCCCTCGCCCTTGGCCCTGCTGGCCCTGGCACCAGTGCTGGATACTGAGTGATTTTCATTTGTGACCATCTGACCCCTAATTACTTCTGTTAATTACTTGGACAGGATTTCCATATAAAACTCCAAAATACAGAAGCTTCCAGGCAAGGCCACACACATGGTTGAATGTGAAGACAGGGTTAATAGCAATCTGGAGGTGTAGAAAGTAGCATGTGCATGGCAGGTGGGATAGAGTTAGTGAGGGTGCTGAGGCTCACTGAGGATTGAGTAATTTGAACAATTTGTTGAAATCCAGGACACAGGACCTGACCCCAATTTTAACTTGGCCACAGAGTTGCTAGGGTATGAACAATACTTTAATGGTTCAGGTATGTATTTTGTCAGTTGGTCAAGAGGGGGAACTCACCCATCTCTAGCCAGAGGCTCAAAACTGGATAAATACATTACTTCAAATGTTATACAAGCCTATTGCTTACCTGGATCATCTTTATTCTCTAGGGGTGCTCACCCACTAAAGAGGGAATTGCAGATCTACTGCATAACCACTTATTGTACACTATAAGGTATTAACATTTTGTCAAAGGGAATTCTAAACGTAATATGGGAATCCAGTTCCTTTATCATGTAGTTCCCACCATCCAGAGTAATCTGGACCATGATGCAGTAGTTTTCAGGTTGCAATTATTTTTAGCTCCATTTCCTTTTATCTTCTCCTGGTATTGAGAAGACCATGAATCTTTCAAATGCCTCCATTGCCCATGAAGTCCAGAGTATTAAGAACAGGTGTAACCAATCAAAGAAGATGCATAGTACATTGTCTTTGCCAGGAACTGATAATAAAAAAAAATTTACAACTAGTAAAAACAATGGCAGTCAATGCCCAGTGAGGTAGAGTCAGTATGGCTTATGTATACTTAAACCCTGATGGGCCAACTAGATGAGTTAAAAATTTGGCCACCTCATCCTGGATAAAAGGAGTGAGTCTGAATTTACTACAATAACCATTTTTTCTTCTTTCTTTAAGAATCTACATTTATTTTCAAATTATTACCCTCACCAACTAAAGATATTCAGCTGTCAGCACAGGCAATCTATGATTGCATATGGGTATGCAAGGCATCCCTCTTGCCAACATCTGGTGAAAACTTCAGGTAGGGAAAGTGCTGGAGTGTCATCTTTTCCTATAAATAAAGCAGGAAATAAAAACTAGTACTATCATTATAATCTTTGCAGACCTATATTAATCTAGGGTCCTTTGGAGATATAAGACCAAAATGGTACATGCGTATATATATGTCTATATCTTTTTTGTATCTATATGTCTGTCTACATTTGTATCTATTTATATGTATTTTCACACATAAATACATATGAAAGACAGCAATTTATTTAAAACATTGGTTCATGAAGTTTTAGGGACTGGGAAGTCTGAAATGCACAGGGTGGACAAGTAGGCTAGAAACTCAGGAAATGGGCATAGGAGGCAGAAAAAATTCTTCCTCTAGGAGGCCTCATTCACATTATGCAAGGAAATTTTCTTTATTCAGAGCATATTAATTTAAATGTTAATTATGTGTAAAAATATATCTTTATACAACATTTAGATTGGCATTTGTCAGAACATCTGGACACCATAGTGTAGCCAAGCTGACCCCTAATATTAAACATAAAAAGATCATTTCGAGCTCAGTTATTTTCTAGTATCTGACCTTTAGTTTCAGCCTCCAAAGAGAAATGAGACATGGCTGAATCTCAGCTATGTGAAACCAGAGGAACTCCACTTTGTAGCCTCCTCAGATATTTCAAGCTGTTGGTACCCCTGTCACCATGTGTAGAGAGGTTCTTCCTTGGGTCAGATTCTTCCAAATGGGCCCTGTAACCTGAATAACATCATTGCCGAAACTGTCAGGGTCCAAGTAATGTAATTAGCCCTACTTGCCAAGCAGAGGATCAGTTCTTCCAAGAAGTGTGGCATCAGGATCTCAAAAGTAGCATTTTTGGATTTTTTTTCCCTTGTACACAGAATGGTTAACTAGTTCTACCTACCATTACTTTCAGAGTCACAGATGTTACCTCAAGTTGATTGGCTCTCCCAATGTAAGCAGAGAGGTTCAAATCAGAAAGTAATTCAGGTATTTTTCATACAGAAGTTCTTAGGGATACTTGCATAATTGTAATGTTGTTCATATTTACATTTGAGAATGCAGATGTATGGAAATTATAAAATTTCTATGCAAACTGGAGTTGCTGCATAAAGTAGGAATGATTATATGTCCTTTTTGAATGGAGTAAGGAAGCCTGAAGCAGCATTCCCTTACTCTTAATCCTCAGCTGTTGTTCAACTTTTCCTTACACCCTCTGTGGGGAAAGCCATTGATAACCACTTCAGAGCAAAAATTGCCATTGGCACAAAGGAACAAAGGCAAAGAAGATAAAGAGTGGAGCAGAAGCTGCCTGTGGCAACTTTTCCCTCAGATTGGAATATATGATATTTCTACACCCCAAGGCAGCATGCTGGCAATGCAGAGGAATATAGAAAGGAAAGGAATATATATAAGCAGGGGAAATTAGAAAGGAGGGAGGGTATATATATATCTGGAACCTCACATTTTGGGGATATTGGTTCAAAGGAGGCTGAACCACTTTACAATAAACTGGCAGATACTAACACATAGAAACAAGTGATAAAATTGTGATTAAAGTTTATCCAAATACTAAAATGATTATTTACCATTAAAGTACAAATTATGTTTGGATTTTGGTTTGTTTCTGAGTACAGGGATTGTGGGTCATTTTTGCTGATTGCAAGGTTGACAACTTTTGAGCAACTATCAACATTAATAAAATGCATATATGGTTTTGCTCATTTCGATTGTGAAGTTGTGTCCTATAGAAATGTCATTTATGTTGTGGCTTCTTGAAGGAATACCCATGGAGAGGCAGCTAAAGTTATCCAGGTTTGCACTGAACAATGAAAAATTCTTTACATATTTTGTTGAATTGTTGCAGGAAAATCAAACTTAAATAAAATGCAAAGACACCTGATTTTGTTTAGTGGTAATTGCTTATGTTATTGAATTTTTTGAATAGAGAAGATAATTCAGATTTTCTAAATACCTACATGAATAATCTTAGTGATTAGATAACTTAATTTGTCTAAGACAATACTTTAATTATCCACTAGAATGTTTATTCTTTAATTATATACCCTAAATACAATTTGAAGCTCTGAATAAATTTACTGACCCAACTAAGTAATAATATCCATAAACATTAATTGTGCATGATGGGGAATTTTGCCTAAGCTTCTAGCATTGTTTTTGTCAACAAGATAGTTTAATTTTCTGTGGATCATTTTCCCCCACTCTGTTTTGTTATTCTGTATTATTCTGTATTTGAGCATTGGTTAAATGAAATTATATTTCTTTATATGTTAGGTAAGTCATCCATTTTCTGCCCATTATGTAAAGTAAATTAAATTTGATAAGAGTAATCACTATCATCTTTAAATATATGTTTTTTGCTGGGAGCCATCAGCCAAGTAGGTATGACAATTTCCTTGCCAGTGTACCCCCATGTTTCTTTAGTGGAAGGACTCCTGGAAATAGGACATTTTGCAGCTACATTGCATGTAAGGTGACCTTGCTCAAGGACCAGGGCAGATCCATGTTTAGGGTGTTCCTGGATTAGCATAATAGGAGATTAGGGTGTTCCCCGTTTAGAATAGGGCATATCCTGCTGCATGAGTTCCTCTTGAGTTCTTAGGGTCAGACAGTATATTGGGGAGACAGAAGCCCAGTGGGTGTGGATTTGGGCAGAGAACGTGGATTCCCCCAGAACGTGTTTGTAGAAGGCTGGTGTGAGATCGGGAATAAAGAATTGCTGTTTGAATCTACAAGCTGTGTGGTGGCTCATGATTTGTCCCCAGCCAGAGACTGCGGCATCTGGTGGCACGTATGAGGAATGCCTGAAGCTTGGGGGTAAGTGAAATTGCTCACCCCTGAGGGAAGGTGAGAGAATGGGTGACCATTTCAAAAAACAATGTGTTCTTGTTCTGATTTATTTTGTTTTTATTTCAAGTTGCCTGTTCCTAGAACTTTCTCAGGCAAACTGGGGAAAATGGTTGACTCAAGGTTGGAAGTTGTTCGCCTCCATGGAAGAGAAATTGTTAGAGGAAGGAGGAACTCCAGTAAGACCAAGAACAGTTAGGGCATATGTTGATACAATACAAAAATGTAGCCCATGGCTTTTTAAAGACGAGTTATTAAGTATATCAATGGCACCATCATGGTATCCTGTAGAAGGATTTTTCTTCAACAAGAAAGAGATGACTAATTCTGTTTACTATGCTTGTCTAAGATCTTGGTTTTTACAGACATCTGATTAATTTACAAAGCTAAAGTGTTAAAATATCAACCACTAAATATAAAATCAGTGTTCTTTACTTATTAAGTTCTGTAAGGTAATATATTTAAACGATGTGTGTTTTCATAAATTGGTAAATGGAAAAAAGATTTAATATTGCTTTGGTCTGTGTCTTTGCTGAAACAAGGTTACTAAGAGTTAAGATTCTATCATGTGTAATTTATATACAAAGAGTATAAGAATTTTCAGTTGGGTTTCAATTATAGTATTATAGTACCATAAAAAAAGATGAAAGTATTTCATCTTATTAAAGTGGAGTAATTTGTCTAAATCAAAAATTTTATAAGGGTTATTTCAGAATGTGAATTTATAAAAAGGGTTAACGGCTAAAAAAGAGATAAAAAGATTCAAGATGTGAAAATATATTTTAATATAAAGGTTAAAAAAAAGAAAAAGAAATGTTTCTAGATGAGATAATCTCTGTATGGTAAAGTAAAAAGTTGTAAAATGCCATTTAAAAAGATTTTGAGGAAACTAGACTTACTTTAAAAGCTTCAGAAAGGAAGAATAAAGAAAAAGGTATTTGTACATGTCAGATTGAGACAAAGCTTCTTTATGGAGTAAAAAAGGCCTTTGGTTGAAGGGCAGCCATGTAAACTAACATTAAATGATTTAAACAGAATCTAAGCCTCGTTTAAAAGAGTGAAGCTGTAGATGGTGAAAAAGTACATTTAAAAGTACAGTATAGATGATAATTAAAAGGCTTTAAAAGGTTAAATTGAAGGTGGTTAAGATGCCTTCATGATGAAAAAAAAACATGAAAATGGGAAGATAATAGGATAAAAGATATTTAGATAAAGAAGATTAAAAATTTAAAGTGAAAAACTTTAAGACAGAAGTACAGAAAGGTAAAAAAAGAGAAGATGTAAGAAGATAGAGAAGATGTAGGAAGACAAAAATTTTAAACCCACAAAATAGGGAACAAAAGAAAACTAAGGAAAAAAAGCAACTAAGGGTGAATGTACAAACCTTAGAAAAAAACTAGAGGATAGAAACAAGATAAAGAAAATTGTTGAAAATGTCAAGTAAAGGTATTTCAGATAAAAAAATGCAAAAAGCTAAGACAACTATTAGATACAGACATTCAAGATAGAATTAAAACATACTTATTAAAGGAAAAAGAGGGAATTGGAAAGGGGTATATATCCCCCAAAGATAAACTTAAAATAACCCTTTTTACTCTAAACTTTTTAAATTTGAATTCATCAAGCTTAGTGCTGCGGAAAGACATATGTATCCAAAAAATGTACATAAGCCTAAAGTACTTTGGAAAGATATTCTAACAGGACAATGGAAAGGTCCTGACCCAGTGATTGTCTGGAGTTCGGGCTCTGTTTGTGTGTTTCCACAGGGAGAACAGCAACCGATTTGGATTCCAGAAAGACTAACTAAAACAATTTCTATAGATCAAAAAGAAGATGATTTGACTCAAATCCATAACAGCTGATATCCAGAACTCCAGCTTGGCCATTCTTACATCTGCGACAGTGATTAACCAGGATGCTTTCTTCAATATCTATTTTATTATTGCATTTTTCCACATCATAAGGTTCTATTTTTATTTTTGAGCTTATGCAAACCTAGGTTAATGTTTTTCTGATCAGTTTTATTTTTTGACTGTGGAGTTTTTAAACATTGCAATGGAGATTTCTCCTAGGTAAAGTTACAAGGCCTTTATTATTGTCTTATGTGTTGTACGTTTGTGTACTCTTGTGTTGTATGTCTGTGTGTGCATATGTCCATATTTCATATATGAGGAGCACTCATGAAAAATGGATCCAAATTATTATTTTTTATTCACGTGATTTAAATGGCTTAATTTAAATCAGGTAAACAGCTGTTAAGGATTGTTTTTAAAGGAAGTTAACAGATCTGTTTGTTTACTTTCACCTTTCCTTTTCATTATATTTAATAATTCTTTTCAGGATATCTCTTTAGCATCATTGCCAGAATTCCTATCTTCATCCCAATGAATATAACTCAACAAGTATGCTCAATCAAGGAGTCAACTTAAATAAAGAGGAACACCTGGATATGGATAGTGTAGTTGAGTTTTCTATAACTAGGTAACAGGTGAAAAATGCTGGGAGACATTCTACAAGTAACATCCTGGGTGACATCCTAAAGTCAAACTAAAACACTCCAGTCAAACATTGGTGGAAGTCCAACTTCGAATAGATGCATTTCTACAAATAAGAATGATCATGAAAAACAGAGAGCAGGCTCTATGAATTGTTGCTTTAAAAACGTAGAGTTGGATGAAATACTTTTTTTAATTATTCCAAGAATTAAAGAATGCATCATAGCGATAAAATTTTCACAAGTTTAAAAGATCAAAAGTCAAATCTGTATTTTTCAAAGAAACAAAGAGCCATGTCTATTGATTATTAGAGAGATATATTTACCTTTTACCCTACAAAATAAATAAACTACAGAACACTCTTTGACTAGTATAGTGACTTATCTCAAGTCTCTTTCATTCTGTGTGTACTGAGGAGAAAATTGTTGTACCCATGATTGTATATTTCAATTTGTATTTTTCCAATTGAGATCCATGTAAAATAGATTGATTAAAATTTTGAGCTTACTGGATATAAACTTTTAATCATCTTCTAAGCAGCAAGCATATTTATGTATGAGTGGTAAGTTTTAAGCATGCCAAATTATCAATTACATCTTATCATAACATTATCATTAACTATAAAGCTAAAATAAATTGTATAAGTAATCAAATAATCAACAATTCTAATGTAAAGAATAAAGTAATTTTTATTTTTTTATAGAAAATAATACTGCAAAACATTTTTCTTCAAAGAAACAGGTATTATGTAGTTAAAAATGGGAGAATTGTAACTACAGTATATTAACTAGTTGTTTAATAATAATACAGCATAATTTGGGATTTTGTTATAATGTTGGTATTTGTTAGTTTTTAAATTCATAATTAGTTATGATTTCTTTATTCATTCTAAGTAAATACTTATCTTTATATATTTTGCACTTTAAATATTTTAATGTTCTTAAGGGGACTATAAAAATTTGTAAGTCATGTAAAGCTTGGATTCACTCTTGACAAAAGTTAGGCCTCACCTCAGTGTTAACATATTTCTCCCTGTTTGTTTGATGATGACTCTCCTGTCTTTTTCTAGTATCACTCTTCTACTTGAGAGATTTTATGCTCCTCTCTTGGCTCATTTTAGGGGTGAAAACTGAAGCATAGACAGAGTAAGTGACTTGCCAGGTCACTGAAACAAATTAGTGCCAGAATCTTAATAATAAATACCAAAGACCACATAGCCATCTGGTCTACCATTAGTCTCCACCTGCCCTATGTGTGAAGTGTCAAGAGTTTATCTCAAAAGAAACTCTTGTATCATCTGAAACACACAGATGCCCAGAAGAGGGGAAAAAAATAATAAAAGAGAAAGAATTAAAAGTAAGGTTCAAGGAGTAAGTGGGTCAAGGCTCCATGAGGACAAGCCTGTCCTCTTGCTTGACCTCCCTGGCCCGTGGCCTGTCTGGCAGCCACGTGCTGGCTTCTGTACCACTGAGTGCTCTGAGAACATTGGGGTTTACACTATAGCAATTGGGCAGCCATACAAAACTAAAGAGACCATTATGAAAGATAACCTCAGAGGGAAAGAGCAGCTTCTCACAAGTTCTTTTTTTCTTCTTTTGTTCAGGTTTATGTAGCAAATGTTGTAACACACTGAGATTAATTTTCACATAAGACCTATTTTTCCCATGGGAATCAGACATCATTTCATTTTTTGTTCCTTTCTCATATCATGACACTGTCCTCCCTAGGGATGATTTGTTGTATAGGTGGAAAGCTTCCCACAGACACATATAAAATGAGACAGAAAAATTCTGCAAGACCTGCCTTTATCTCTTGACGCCATTTCTGTCTGTTCTGGGTTTCTCTGTGCTTTGGACCACGGTACAAGAATTCCTTTTAAGATAAACCCCAGGCAATACTATACATCTAGGGCAAATGGAGTCCAATGGTAGGCCAGATGGCTATATGGCCCACAGTATTTGTTACTAATTGTTCTAACAGTCACTTGATTTAAACACATCACAACTAAACAGTAAAATCACTGAACTCCATGAATCAATCCCTTTAAAAATAGGATATTTAAAATATTTTAATATATGTACATGAGCATAAATATATACTTACTGTTTCAATGTACTCAAATGTATAATATGTAATAGGTGATTTATGTAGCAGGCATAAATAATGTGGATATTTGTGCCCAGCAATATATGCATATAGTCAAGTGAAAACAATTTAAAGTTTACACATGCTACTACTCCATCCTTCTGAGAATTCAGTAATTACACTACTATGAGCAGAAACACAAAAAGTTTGAGATGTAGTCATATGATCCTACACAACCTATCCCTTAGCTGGGATCCAGAGAAATAAAACTTAGGATTCCTACCTTCACACAATATAAAATTGGTTTAACAAAATATCATTATAATTAAAAGATACAATCTATAATGTGGTACAAAGGGATTATTACATATGTGGCTGAAAATTTAGCAAATGATTTATAAGTAAAATTTAAATATTGTTTTAAAATGCATTTCAGATTTTGGATGCATAATTCAGACATTTAGAACTCATAGCCTACTCTATTGGTTCTTTTTTATTAGTACCACATTAATATAAGTCTAAAATACTAACAAATTTATTCTAATGAAATGAGTGACATACACAAAGATTTATGTAAAACCATTTTAAATATTATATCAAAAAAGTACAAAAACTAAGATTCCACTGGAGGAATTAGATATACAATAAAGATATAGATATTCAAATAAGATTAGATATACAATATAGTATGCCCCATTCATACAGAAATGCTAAATAATTGTTAGAATCATATTTCATAAAACTATCTTAAGAAATGGAAAGCATTCATGAGAGTAAATACAAAGAGTAAGATGCCAAGTCAATATTACATATAATTCCAGCTTTAAAAATGCATTCCACATAACAAAACAGCTAAAAGGCTGGAAAATAAATATATTGAAATGATAATAGCAATTGCTATTGGAAGATAAAATAATAGGTTATTTTAATTTTGTTCTTTGTATATTTATTATTTCAATTTTTTGCAATGAATGCAAATTGTTTTTATAATCAGAAAAGCAATTCAATGCAAGGAATTCAAACAAGCCTCTAAAGGCTGATTCACCAAATTATCTACAATCCCATCTATGTCCTGCTCCTTCCTGTAGTGACTTTATGCTATGTGGTCATGTTCAAAAGTCCAGTGTCCCCCAAATCATGAGTCAGGACAAGCACTAATGATAACGCTATTTTCCAAAACCAAATAGAAAGAAAAAAGAAGACTCTGAGTACTTAATATTGTATGTTAAATATTTATTGTAATTATTAACAACACAATTAATTCCATTTAAAGGATGCTTAATAAGATAAGAATAAAGTGGATTTCAATGAAGTCCCTAGCTGTCTGAGGTTCATTCAGGTCCCAGCTTAACAATTATTTACATTTAGTATAAACTAATTTACTGTTATTATCATTTTTATTAACGTCATCAATTTCTCTGATTCACTTTCACACATTCAAGGGGAAACAACAACACTAATTTTCCAGCCTATAATTTATATGTAACCACGAAGCCTGGTGCATCTCTCCTATGAAATTAATTCTTTCTTATTTTAGTTGTTTCAGGTTTGATCCTGATCAAAAGAAATGCAAAATTCTATTTTTTTTTCTAAAACACAAAACCTTCTATTTCAGAGTCACTGTATTTGTATCAAACAGAGGCTAATTAATGTGTTCATTAGGTTTCCTCTAACATAAACACACTATACCCAAGAATGAAAATGCTTCTTTCCCTTTTCTTCTTTTTTTTTTTTTAAGTGCCAGGTGATAGCGTCAATAAACACTAACATTTTATACTCTAAGGGGGACTCTCAACAAATATTTTTAAAGGCTCCTTTTGGCTCTGAATAAGGCAATATACTAGGACTGTCACAGGAGTATGAGCTGGGCTTTGAGAAGCCATAATCTGAATATGCTAAGAAAATGTAAGCAAAAAATTGCAAATAAAACTGCTTATATTCATGTAACTTGTTTGGTGACAGCCGTATAGCATAAGGAAAGCTGCTATAACTCATAACAGCATCTTGTAATAAAACAGCTCTATGCATCCCTCTCAAACTGCTCAGTGCTCAAATCTCATCAGATGGCTGAGTAAGCATTACACTTTGGGACAGTAAATCTGTTTCCAATATGGTCTACATTCACAGATACATGCTTTAGTATTCATCCTGAGACACTTCCAGCTAAGTACTTATAATGAAAGGGTAATCATATATTTAAATATCAGGATGCTATTTTTCCCGTCTATTTTAGTCATCTAGTTCACATGAGAGCAAACCTAAGCGAATCCCAGGAAACCTTCAGCAAGATCAACCCTGACTCCCAGCACAGCATCTTTGCTGCAAGAGTCTCCAGGAAGTCTTGATTTCCACGCCCAGAGAATTGTGCTTCTGTCTCTTCTTGCCTCTCCTGCACTAGCTAGTGGGTTTTTCAGGAGCTTTGACCATGCCTTCTTCATGTCTGCATCCCCAGCTCCCAAACAACACCAGGGACAAAAGTGGCCTGAAGTCAAGTGCCAGCTGACCGAATGATCCCCTAACACTGGTCTGGATTTGAGGCTCAGAATCCTTTCTGTAGCCCCAAGGGTTAGCATGGGAGTGAGGATAACACAAATTGCAGGTGAGATGTTTAAACTCTTTATAGACATTCACTTTCTGAGGGATCCATCTAGCTTAAGCTTTTCAAGAGATTGCTTCTCTTCTTGTGTCAACCCACAGGGATCAGAGAGAGGGATGAGAGCAGTCTTTGCTCTTTCCATTTTTCTCTGTGGTCCTACATCCCTACCAAGCTCACTTGCCTTGTATGGGAATACAAAATAGAAGACTTATCAGAGAAGATAAGGGATATTCTTTTAGAAAGGTTTTTTTTTTTTTTGATGGTGCTATTTGGCTTTGTGGTTTTTTAGTTTTAATACCATTCCTCTGTGTGAGTATTTAATTGGATAATTCAGAACTCCAGCCCATTCCAATGACACTGTCATTAAATGTCACAGGTCTTAGATGAGTCTAATAGAGCAGGTAGACCTTTCTGCCTCTCACCCTTCCCCCACCATGGGTGTCCTTGGACTGTTTTCAAGATGGCACCTCCCTCCCATGCATTTTCCCAGGTTAGGAACTAGAGACAGGGAAATGCGGTAGTCTTACTCCAAGCTTCACCACATTATACTGCATCTCTTGGATACAGAACATTATATATAGGTGGAGCCTGATGTCGTGTTGACGTGTTCTTTATGACAGCTGGGCCACAAGCAATGTACTTCACTGCCAAGTGGTAAGCAGGATTCAGAGTTAGAGGTTGACTGTGTTGCTTGGCGTTCTTACAACAGTTCTACTAGGGTGTTTGTTCAGTGCACACAGGAAATGCAGTGCTGTTTGGCACCTAAAATGTCTCACAGCACTGGGGCCTCCTGGTCCCAGTCTCCCTGTCAGGCTCAGAACATCCTGCAAGAGATCCATGTCAACACCTGAAGGTGTCTGGATACATGGGGATTTTCATATAAAGCTGCAAAATTCACCAAATAATTCATGCACTTTGTTCATGGAAACACTTTAGTAGCAACAAAGGCACTTGGCAAAGAATTTTGTCATATATAAACTCCACTCACAAAATAACACTTTATATAGGAACTAAGAGAGCCATTATGCCAAGAGGATTTTGTGGCTCAGAGACACTTGTCTAACATCATATGGGTCACTGTTGGTGAGGCTTAGGCTTAGAGCTGGGTCAGTCTGGTCTAAATTCTGCACTACTCTACTAATTTTAAGGAATTCAGAAAATCTAAGTTGCTGGAAAGTCTGCACATGGGAACAAGTGAGCAGGAACAGGAGGTGGAGAGACAAGGCCCTGGGCTTTGAGAGCTGGAGCTGTGACCAGCTCTGACCCTCGATCCCTCTTCACATGGGAAACAGCAGGAGAGAGACAGAGCTGGGGCCCAAGAGGTCTAGGGAAGAGAGGTGAGGACACAACAAGAAGCTGGCAGTCACAGCAGGCGGAAAGTGGCCCACCCCGTCACTTAAGAAGGGCCTGGAGGTGAGAGGGGTCTTTTTTGTTCAGAGAAGAGAAAAGAGCTAGCCAAAAAAAAGAGGCAAGGCCACACACAGTTCCCCGTGGTTAAACAGTAATTGGGAGAATGTACAGAGAAAGGCTCCAAGTCCCTTCTCCATCTCTTGCTTCTTCCTCTCCTATTCCACATCAGGATCACCTAGGTGGGTTGAGGACAATGAACTTGAGCATCAGTCCATGAAGCTGTGAATTCTTAGCTGGAGGAGGGATTTAGGGTTGGGGCTCTAAACCAGGAACATGTCACCTTGGGCCCCCTACCCTTCCCGTGAGCTCTCTGAGTCTTGGTCTTGTCTTTCAAAGAGGGTGTGAAATAGATGGTCCCCTGGGGTCTGTCTCATTCTGTTCTGATATTCTGCAGGCATGGTATTTTTGAGACAGTTTCCATACCCTCGTCATCTATGGCATCCAGAGGAATCCCATCTGTCACATCAATGACACAGCATTTGTATCCCGCCCTTTATTTTTCTCCTGCTAAGGTGTTTTAATCCTGACAGTGTAATAGAATAAATCACAGCCATCAGAGATGGGAGTGACATTGGCCACACACATTAAAGATAAACAGTCGAAAATCACTCACCCGTGCCTTCCCCTTTGCCCACAGCCTCTGCTGTCTGACAACACCAAGCTTGAACTACGATTTCCATCTGGCTGCACAGATCTCAGCACCAAAACACCCTCTGCATTGTCGTCACAGCTCTAATGATCCTCTGCCTGCCAGCAGCCTGCCTGGCCAGACCATTCCCACACAGGGCTTTGACTTCTTCCCTTCAGCAAGTGTTGAGGGTAAGATTGTTTTTAGGTAGTAAATCAACAAACAATTTTTAGCAGCCACTACACTAAAATGGCTTGGGCTTGCCTCCTTTGCTTTCACCCCTTTTACGTATAAGATGACGGCCTTGGATGAGTAACTAACCTCCCTAAACCTTGGTTGTCCTTAAGAGTTAACAATGATTTTCATGCACCTACCTTGTGTAGTGAAGCATATAGCGATTGGTCAATAAATTTAATCTACTAATATTATGGTTACAATTTTTGGGTCTCTGCATTCAATAAGGGAAGTGTTATGCTGTTGAGGTATTGGGTTAATGAGGGATAGTGACAGCCAGCTCCAGAAAGAGTTCTCAGAGTAATTGGCCTGGGTGCTGAATAAGTGATTTAAATGATTGATTTTTAAGATGAGCTCTGATCCACTTGTTTTGTATCCTCAACAGCTGGCGGCACCCTTCCCTTTATCTGTGAGTCCTACCTGGGGACACAGTGATAGTACCTACAACCAGGGATGGGGACATTTGTGGATGACAGGATTTCTAATCTATCTTAAAAAAAAAAAAAGGCTAGACCATTGTGCCCCACAGAACACCCATTGTCCATATCTATAAATTTCACCTATTCAGTACTATAGGGAGCAGCTTCAGAGCATGAAGGAACTCAGCCTGCAAACACCTGCTAGACCACCTGAACCTCCTGTCTGACTTCAGAAGCTGTTTTCTTGAGCAATATCAATGGCTTCCCACTGTTCTAGGACCCCTGTGAAGCCCCTTTGCATCTCTTTTCCACATTCAAGCCAGTGACTTCTTGGCATCAGGATTGACCTAATATTGCTCGGTAGCCTAAAATCCTCAGCAAATTCCCTCACTCCATGTTCACTAAACTGTGATTGATCATAGATAACTATGATCTCTGCGCCCAACTTTTTTTTCCATTTTTACCACAGGTGATTTTGAATTCATACATGTAAGGTGTGTTGAAGACTACCTGCCACTCAATGCAGTGATCAATCAAAAATGTTGTTAAAAAAATGAAAACAAAAAAAAAATTTCTCCTGTTCATTAGATCATTGACCTAGTACCTTTATAAAACATGCTAAATCCCTATCATAAAGCATTGACTTCCTAAGTCTGTTAAGGACAGAAAACAAGGAGCTCACAGGTCATGCTGCTACATAATGCTCTATGACTAATCAACCTTCTGAGATGTAAACTTAGGCTGAGCAAAGGTAAGTCATTGGCACAAGTATTAATTTCGTCTTTTATGGTGATGTGAGCAAGCTATCCCAGGATCTGAAAAGGGTTAATAAAATGACCTCGTAAAAGTGTCCTAAGATCTGAGGCTGAAATTACATCATGTGTTCATTCATTTTTGTTAATCACCCAGTAAATGAGCAAGATCAGAGCTCAGAGGATCTAGGAAAGAAAATGAACACAGGCTTTCACTCAGGGTGTGGCTGAGAATACATTGTAACACACGGTGCACAGGTAGGTCCTAGAAATCTCTCTCACAGTGCCCAGGTGCCAGCAGCAGCTCTGTTTGGCAACAGAGATCATGCATCATGCATGAGGTATAGGGAGGTCTGGGCAAGTCAGGCTGAGTGAAAGGTCCTGGTTACCAATTTATCCTAGTGGCATAGAAACTATACAGGCTATGGTCATCATCTGGAGCAGAGGAAAAGAGATATGAGTCGGGTTCAGAGGGCAGCTTTGGGACTTGATACCATTCCTCAGATTCCAAAGGGTGATGGAAATCCCCTGTTTAACAAATAGTTATTAAATACCCCTGTGCCTGGCAGCATTGGCTGGAGTTAAGAGAGATGGAAACATAAGCAAGATACAATCTTTGCCCTCAGGGAGCTGATAGGGTATGTTCAGAGCTTCCTAGGGGGCACTTTCTGATCTGATGTGATGGCTTCAGTGGAGAAACAGCATCAGATTTTTCTAGACACATGATTTGAAAACTCACCCACACCCAAGACAACAGCAGCAGTACATCCAACCAAGCTACTCTACAACATGTTGCAACCTTTATATAACTCAAAAACCATGCTAAAATGAAAAGTCTATAAAGGTTCATTTGAAAACCAGCCAACTGGTTTTCAATAACAATAACAAATAATAACAATAACAGCAGCAGCAACAACAGCAACAACAAAATGAAGTTTCTTGTGTATAACAAAGTGTTACAGAAATCACAAACCTATAATTTAGTAACATTTAGTAAGCACCAAACAGCTGACCCGAATCTCACTCAGTGTCATGTTTCTTCAATAAACAAGCCCTTCACTATCACAAAATCCTATACAGGCAGCCTCAGAAACACGCCTGTCTGTACAGACTGACTTCTTTTGGTTACACAGTGACTTGTAAAACGAATTAGCTGCCAAATGTCTTAACCCAATTTGCACTGAAAGCAGAGGCTAGAGAAAGGCTCGGGAACAAGTAGTTTATTTGTGGAATGAGTCAAAGGAACAGAGGTGAGGGACAGATGCAGAAACAGGAAAGGAGGAAATGCCAATTCAATGATAAGTTGCAGAACTATCCAAAGCAGGGGTAGCTCATGGTCTTGCTACTGGGTTCTTGAGAGGGGCCCTGGCCTGTGCATCTCAGGATAAGGAAAGAAACATTTATCATAAAACTCTCACTTCTGGCTTCTGAATCCATTGGTCAAGAGAATACCCAGGATGTTAACTCCCTGAACTTCCAGGGTTGTTTGCTTCTGATTGTCCTGGTCTTCAAGGGCATTTGAGTATCTCATTATCAGAAAAGTCCAGAGCCTGAATGTTGTGCAAAGCCTACTTAATCTGCTCTACAAGTGTCATTACAGAGACATTTAAATCTGGAGATTTTATCAACAAATGCAAACTGTTCACTTTTCTTGAGAAGTTGCAAGATCTAGGAAAGCTAGACCCGAATTCTGCAATGACATCCACCTACCAGCCCTGAGAGGTACGGCCTAGACAAACACTCCAAACCAGAAAGGTCTCCAACATGACACCTAGTTGAAAACTTGACCTGCTTAATCCATCTATCTGCCCCCTCTGAATACTAGACTCTACCACTATTGAAACCATTCCTAGTCTTAAAGCACATTAACACATAATGGAGGTGGAGACCCAGTTTTAACACCATCTTTCTCTGCTGACTTCACCTTCCTACATAAACACAACTGTGTTTCTTCCTATGGTAGGTCCAAATTCATCATTACTGTTTTGACTTTGAGGATGTTGGATCAATTAAGGTAATTAATTGATTGCATGTTACATCCCCAGCCAGGTGCTCAAATTAAATCTTCACTTATAATGTTTAACAGAAGGTAAGCTGAGAAGCAGGGGTGCTAGAGGAATCAGTCCATGTGCCACTATGCTTCACATTTAAGAGCAGATAAGTGGACCAGGGCAAAAAAAAAAAAAAAAAAAAAAATGACCTGCAACCCCATAACACACTGGCAACTGGTCGCCTGCCATGGCATTAGAACATACAGAATGAGCTCCTGGTTGGATTAATTGTACTTATTAAGCCAAAGAATGAGGAGGTTCTACTAAAACCAAGTTTTATGGGCTTCTGAAGGAAAAGTGAGATTCTATGTCTCTTTGCTAAGCATGAGAGCCTCTGCTCCTGAAATGCCATCAGTTAACAAAACAGCTACATTCTCTATAGTGGGTCCTGTCAGATAATGTCCTCAGGAGGCTCTATTCAAATCCCTGGAAATATTTTATTTATATAAAAAAATAGTTTTTTTTTTTTTTTGTTCGTTTGTTTGTTTTAAGGCAAGGAAAATGTCCTGTCCCACCATTTTCCTGGGAGATGATGATTAGTCTGGGGTGGGGCTTGGGCTTCTTAAACCTCCCTGGGAGAGTCTAGCGCATTGCCACTGGTCCAGACAGAGATGGCTTGGACTGTGGCCAGGTTCCCTGTCCCCTCACTGCTCAGCTAGTACGACTCAGCACTCTGCAGCAGGCTCCCTGCTGTTCCATCTCTGGGTTTGTGAAGCAGAAAGTGTTAACTGGGTCATCTCTGTGCAGAGATTTTGCAATGCATACAAATGGGGATCAGAGTGCAAGAATGGAATAAAATGTCATTGTAAACTAAGGAGAATCTGAACCCACAGCTGCCAGGTGAACAGGGGTCTTTTTAAAGCTGATGTTGTCACCTGAATTTGCAGTCATTTTGAGAGGAATTTGTTTGCCCTATGGATATTTATCCTACAGTTGCCTGGATCTCTCTCTTTCTCTCTCTCTCTCTCTCTCTCTCTCTCTCTCTCTCTCTCTTTTGAGGACATAAAAGTAACATGCCTCTTTTCTATCAGTGTTCCAGCTGCAGCAAATAGATCCATAGAAACAAATTTAACCCACTGGAATTACTCTCTAAATAAATTCAACATTTTGGTTCAAAGTGCTACAAATAAATTCAGTGCTTTAATTCCCAGTACATGGAGCAGACCTCAACAGAACAAGGACACCCTGAGAAGCATGTGTTACACAGTCAAGGTGGCAGTAGACATAGGGGAATTTAAAAGAAAGTGCTTCAAACTATTTTTAAAATCAAATGCATCCCACTGGGACAGCAATTGCCCAATGCCGACTATTCATAAATCAGGGAGAACAAAGAACAGCTTCACATTTTGTGTCTCTGGCCAAAGAAAAAGATCTAGGAAAAGAAAGAGAATAACAGGTTCAGCCGAACACAACGTGGCCCACCTGATTCTCTATTTCTCTCTCTCTCTCTCTCTTTCATTCTTGGAAAGATCTTTCTGTCTTGGAGAAAATGCATTAAACATAATGCTCATAGTAACTTTGGCAAAATATTCCAAATATTATAAAGGGCTGTTCAACATTATTAAATAAGTCTGTGTTGCACTTCTTTTTAATATCTTTGTGCACGCTCAGTATTTGCTCTGATTGCTCCCAGCAGAGATTTATTGCTAAAGTAGATGTGACTTGAGGTTGAGTGGAAAAGAAAGCAGTCAGTGCAGGAGGAATATTGAGTAACTTGGTGGTGTGAGAGAGTTTGGCTGCAGCAGAGAGGAGAGAGAGAGAGAGAGCTTGTGAGATATGCATGCCAATTAAGGTGCTCAAGAAAAGAACATGAATTCATTTCGGGGACACACCAGACCCCTCCTCTTCATATGTCCCTAGGGATGCTTCTGGAATTGCCAGAGCTGAAAATTAAATTATAAACCTAAAACATGACATTGAAAATGTAATGTCTCCTTTGATAATATCGGCGTGCTGATTCATCACTGGGCGGGGTTGCCCACTCCTGGACCCAGACTGTGAAGCAGGGTGAGGCAGACACTGGCAATCCCTCCCTCTCTCAGTTTTCCTCAAGGTTTCCATCAGAACTATATCCTGTCACTGACTGCACATGCAAGTGACCCTGCAGAGGCTCTTGTAACACGTGCCCCCAGCCTAGAAAGGGGAACAGTATTATTGACTTAGAAAAGCGCATGTTAATGCAATTCAGTGTGGGAGTGTGAAGGTATGTGGGAGAGCACCTGCGAGTTGGCCCTTCACAATGTGGGGGTTGGTATTGTCAAGGTGAACAGACATACCATTCATATTTTCTAAATGTTGTCCTTTTCTAAGCTTTGTTTTAAAGTCTTCTCATTAGAAAACAAGCCATTAATAAAAAATAAATTCTCTTGTAGTTGCATCTATGAGTCAAAGCGCAAAACTGCAGAGCACTTTGGCTCCCTACTTACAGGAGTCTTTGAATCCATGTACTGAGTCACTCATAAACAGAAAAATAACAATAACAGCCCAGTACAGGGCCCAGGAAAGTAGATGGAAGAGAGTTTCACCAAAAAGAAAGTATGGCTGAGCCTTGCAGGATGAATCGGTTTGGAGTAGGCAGAATGGTATTCTAAAGAGAAGGAATGGAGACAAGAAAAGCATGACCCTTTTGCATTTATAATAGCCTTCAGGGGCCTGGCATATAAAACAAATGACTGATAAGGAGAACTCGTATGAGGAAACAGAAATGGTGTTTGGAGCAAACTGGAATGTGCGTGGAAAGATGTGTTCTTGGTTCAAATTTATAAATCAATCTGTGGGCCAAACAAAACATATCTACACCTTATATGACCTGCGTACATTAGTTTTGTGACGTCTGATTTAGGGGATAAAAATTAGGTCGAATTTTATGGAATAAAAAAAATGAAACTATCATCATGCTTGGCTCGATGTCTTTGCAAGATCTTCTTCTTCTTGTCTTCTGATTACCTTGTCCTCCTGTCAGTTCCTTATTTCTTTTCCTGGCACACTTTTCCTAGATGATCACACCAAGCTCTATGAAGTGATTAGATATCAACTCCTACAACTCTGTCCAGCTCAGGCCTCTCCCCAGAACTGCAAATCTGTACAGCCCATTAAACATCTGCACAGAGATGGACCAAGAACCCCTGAAATTCACAAAGTCCACGTTGATACAGGTCTTCTTAACTGGCCCAGCAGCACATCCCCTGCCTCTGGCCTTGGTGACCAACATGGACATCACATCAGCTATAAACAGAACTATAGCAATGTCCTTGGCTCTTCTTTCATCCTTCCTGCTGCTTATCCTGCCAACGCCAGAAGGTTCTGCCACTAAACCTCTTTAACTTTCCCAGTAAAGTCATCAACTGGCTGGAATAAAAACAGAGTCATTGCACGCTCACACTTACACTCAACACACAACTACTATGAGTTTCTGGCTTCTTTAGTGTGCGACAGAGGATGCAGAATTGCATGTACTGGACACAGAGGAGGCACAGGAGCAGCGCCATCTTGTTCCTATTTTCTCTTTGCCCTGGATCCATGGGAGATGCTCTGATGATGGTGCTGCTCTTTGCATAGGCAGAGATATAATGAGATTGAGAAAAAATACTCCAAATTCTTTGATAATACTACATTTTGATATACTTTAAGTCTGCCATTCTAGATGAACTTGAACGAACAATCCATGCACTTCTACTTAAGGGGTTATTTACAAGCATTGACCTTTCCAGTCTCTTTAAGTAAACTCAGCATCAGAAAGCCAATATTCTTTTGCTGGGGGGAAAAAATAAGTCAATGCCTAAGAGTCCCAGAACAATATATCTGTCTCTACTTATACAGTGTCCTAAAAAGGCAACAACCTCTGTTTCTCAACCCTTCTCAAACCATCTCCACTATCCCAGTTCAGGCCACCAGTCTTGTTTCCTTAAAAGAAAGCCTCTTAGCTTACCTCCTTGATCTTGTGGTTCCCCTGTAATATTCCTCAAAAGCCAGAATTATCTCCCTGAGTTGCCTACCAATTCTAGCCCTTCTGTCCCTGCTCCATATTCAGCTAACCACAACTTCTATTAAGTTCTTGAAGCAATCAGCTCTGTTGCCTCCATACCTTAGTGTATGCCACAGCTTTTGCCTGAACACTCTTTTGCCTCTCTGATGGCTCACTCCATCATTGACCCTGAATTGTATGCAGGGATGTCACAATTTGGGAGAACCATTCCTGATGCATAATTCCAGGTTAGATGTCCCTTTAAAACCACCCCGTATTGTCCCTTTCATGGTATTTAACCTATTATACCTAGTCACATATCTATTAGGTTATGCATCTTCAAAACTGCCAATTTTTTTAAGTTTAGGGACCATGTTTGCCTCATTCATGTTGTGTCCCAAAATTTATAGTGACCTTATATGAAACCCCATATTTTTTTTAATTAACTTAAAGGAAGTAGTAAAAACTGGACCCTGTTTTAGAATTATCAAATTAATTTAGTAATTATCAAAATTACTCATGGTAAGCACAATATGCTAGGGAAGAGACTTACAAAGGGAGGCCATATAAATGGAGGAGTAGTTGTACAGTATTGGAAAGCTGGAAGCTTCCTATGGAATGAGAAACTTGGACACATGATAAACAAAGCAGGAAAAATAGGCAAGATTTTGTGAACATCAAAAGAAAGAATCAAGAAGAAAGAAAATAGTCTTGGAAAATTCCCTAAAATATAAGGGTTGTGATACCATTTACCAAAGTTGGGAAATGAAAATGGAAACATATTTTAAGGGAAAAAACTATTAAGTCTGATGCTTAAGTCCCTTAATAAGAAATCTTTAGGAAAGTGCAAACAGAGCTAGGAAAGCCCATACAAGGGAGTTCTTAGTCTTGAGTGTCACTAGCATGAAAAGCGCATGTCATAAGACCAGTGGTGTTCCCTCCTGATTCCTGAGAGCAGGATCCATTCCTTCAGGCTTCAGAGGCACTTGCCCTAAGTTATCTCTAAACACAGGCAGATTTAAGTTCAAGACAAGGCGAGCTAAAGTCATAGAGTGATAGAGATGTTCATCACCATGCATCCCAAGGCTGGTCTATGTGAATGTTCCTTGACAATGTTGTTCTCAAGATAGGAGATGGGGGTCACTGGGGGGAAGGCTTCTGTCTAACAATGTTCCCAACAGAGGAGACATAAGAGTAGTGATACCAGCCAGAGAGATCAAACAGATCTCTCTGAACAGAAAAGCCAAGAACTATTGGTAAACATGAGGCTAGTTGTACGGCTAGATTCTCTAGAGATGTCAGTCCAAATATAATCTTTTTACATCATTTGTATCTGAAGAGCCCTTGAGGGGTATAGACAGTGACCTCAGGGGTCATGAGAATAAAACTGTTCTCTTAGGGGAGAGCTCCAGAGAATTATCACCAAAAAAGAGCAGGAAACAGAAGATGAGTTAAAAAAAAAGAAAAAAGAAAGAAAGCTAGATTTAACATTGAATGCAGAAATGACAGCAGATAATTATTTAAAGATTAACAACTGGGAAACTAGAAAGACTTTTGCTTAATGGCTAAAGCTATTGAAAAATATATTCCTGGAAGGGTAATGAACCTCAACACAGAAAATACAGATAAGATTGACTCTCAAAGTGGTGTGGTCTCCAAATCTCCATACATTAGAATGATGAAACTAGATTAATTTTCATCCAGGGATTATATGGATTAAGTTCTCTCTTAATTAAACTCATTCCTAAAATATATATTTATTTACCTGCCATGAAATTCACATCTCTGAAAAAATGTCTGCATCCAATGACCCTACCTTGAAGCATTTTTTCCAACCTTATTTTTTTTTTTTACTTGTAAAGTTTTCTGACTAGCAACTCTGTCACACAGTGTGTTGGCATCAGCTGACAGTTGTTAGATGGTATCTTTCATTCTTTTCTAAAAATAGGGAAATAATGTGTGAGTTATGTTCATCTTTGAAAGCAAAAGGTATGGTGCACAGGGAGTCAGCCACATTCCGTCAACAAGCTAGAAGCACAATTCTGGGATGGAAGATGACAGAAATTTTTCAGTTCATGGGAATCAAATCCAAAAGGGGCGGGGGGGAACAGATTTCTGTTGCACAGAATATCATGAGTGTTGGAGAGTAGGAGATCCCTACTCCTGCTGGCAATAGGATTAAAATGACAATTACCACAAATATCAGCCCTAGCTTGTATTCACCATTTAGGAGAAGAAAGACAAAGGCCACCTCATGACAAAAACATTATGGAAGGAAGTGAACCCAATGACCACAGGAGATGGGAACAAAATAAAAGTTAGGCAATGTTCTAACTTGATCCAGGTCACCCTGAGAGCTCACAGCAGTTTAACTCTGGGTTCTGCATTTTTAACTCTACTACTATATGCCTCCTAGATGAGGGAATAAAGATTTAAGTTAGTCAGCAAGAAGATTACAGATCAGAGAACATGGAAAGGTTACAGATTCTCCTTTTCTAAAGATTTTTCTTTTTTTTTTTAAACAACAAGACCACCAATGATAAAAAGAAGTCCTTTAATGAGGTAAAGAAAATAAATTGAAGGCAATTTTCTCAAGATACATTTCACCCTTCCAAATATTAACCAGCATCTTCAACTTCACTAAAACCTGAAAGTTGTTCTTTGTAGGTAAATCAAAGTACTGGAGTTTTCAAAATAGAATCATTATAACCATGATCTGGGGATAGGAAAAATGTAACTATTTTTAAGATGGTGATAGAAAGGAATGTTTATAGGTTCTCAAAATGCTTCAACAATTACCACATTCATTAATTGAATTGATATAGTCAATATTTTATCCAGATTACCAGTGGTTCCTAGTTTTCAACTTATTAACATGGATTAAAGGGCTGAGGTTGTGGCCCAGTGGTAGAGTTCTTGCCTAGCCCATGCAAAGCCCTGGGTTCAACCCTCAGCACCATATAAAAATAAATAAATAAAGATATTGCATCCATCTACAACTAAAAAAAAAAATAAAAACATGGGTTAAAAATTTATGCTATGCCAAATTACACAGAGCAAAATTTATTTTATCCAAATTATTTTAAAAGTCCTAGGAACGAGAATTGATTTATGAAGTGCCCTAACTAAACTGAGTCTAAAATATGTATGTGTGTGTTTACGTATTTTTTTTTAAGTGCAAGGGAGAGTTGGTGAAATTTATTGCTTTGCTAGAACTGATTGAGAGAAGCGATGCAAGCATACTTTGAAAAATCCAATCTTCTCCCAATTCTTTCTTCAACCTTGACCCAAACAGACAGTCTGAGGTACAGAGAAAGAATTCAATCTCGGCCCCCTCTCAAGAGACTTGAACTACTAACTGGAAAGAAGGGCTTTTTGAGGAATGAGAAGCCTGGCTGAACTCTCTGGCCCACTGGGCCTCAGCTGGCACAGAAACCGACTGGTTCTGCTTACCTGAGCAATATCATTTAGATAGCAACACCTTTCTTGGTCAGTGTTCCAGGCTGAGAGGTCGTGCAAAAAGGTGATCACTCTGAGGGGGACAGAGAATCGGTGCTGACAGCCTGGCACTCATTCCTACTCCAGGAATTTTTTTCCTGTAGGTGGTGTTCGGTGGAAAGGATGGAAAGTAGGACTGGTCTAGGGAGTCTGGGACTACTGTGGAAATGGAGGGGAATGGATGTCAGTGTGTAGGGGGTTGCTTGTATTGCCCATGATATGCTCAATCAGTGTTAGTGACTGCAGTTTCTGCATTGCTAACAGAGATTTAAAGCTGTGATCCTTATAAGGCTTGAGAGTTGAGCTTCATAGAACCTCCTGAGCCTTTGACTGAGGCTGTCCTGATTTGTTTTTGGTTTGTTTTCTCTCTTATTTGGCATGTGACCAAGCACAATGGTATAAAACACAGCTCTTGAAATAAGCTCTCCAGGTAGGAAACCGCTCATCTCCTCCTCCTATGTTTCTGGCCCTGGTTGGTTTATTCAATCACACACAGATATATCTCAGTCTCCTAATTTGAAAAAAAATGGGAAGTAACAATGGCATCTATGTTGGGACATTGTTGTGAGTTCATACAAGCAAAACACTTAGATTGGCACCTGACACTAAGAAAGTATTCAACCAGTGTTAGGATTCTGTTGTTATTCTTATTGTCCTTGCTTGATGCTACTAAAAACTATGTAGATGGAGCACACAGTGCTGATCGGGGTCACAGTTACACAAATATGCCAAGGCAGAATTCGTGTCTAATATTAGGTAACTATGCCACACAAGAAGCAGTGTATGACACACCGATCCACACATTTACTTCAGAGTCTAAAAGAACAAGCTGTACAATCTGCTGGGGAACTCAGCCTATCTTCATTATTCAAAGTGGCATCTTTTTCACAGGTTGGATGGGGGCTCTGTCTGACCAGGTATCAGACTACTGTTCACTTTTGTCAGGCTCATTAACTCTGGGACCACTAGGATACTATTCAGGGCAGGATTAGTCATTTACTAATTACTAATTACTCCAGCGGCCACAGACCTAAGGTCAGCGATTCTCTCCCTTCACACCAGGAGGATCCAGCATCACAGAGGCCAGACAGGTAATTTGCATAGTTTCTACCTAAGAGGCCAGGACAGAAGAAGGCATGGAAAGATTCTGTGTTGCAAGCAAACAAAGCTGGCACAATTCGATGGGAGCTTCCGTGAGCTCCTCCTGGGAGCCCCTGGACCCTTCCTCCTGCTGGGTTGCAGCAGCTTTCTGGTTAGATACCTCAGCATGCCTCTGGGGAGCTGGACAAGGTCGGACTCTGGACCCCACATCACTTTTACAGGTTGGCAATTCTTTTCCACTCTGAGCATTTGGAGAGCCAGCCAACTGTGTTTGCCAAACTTGCTTGTATGTGAGAAGCGTGTTTGTTTTATGATCAGTGTCTTGGGTTTTAAATAAGAATACTGCAGGAGATGATCCTGCTATGATCCTTGCTAATGTAACTCCAGGCTAATAAGTGCTGAGATGATCCTGCTCTTTGATTTCATGAATAAGAAAATAAAATGGGAAATGCATGACATTTAAAAAATTATTGTTATTACTGAGTGTAAAATTTATTTTAACCCTCTGTGTAGTGGCTCAGTTTCAAGTTACATGTGCTGTTTGCCAGATTGTATCTCCTGTTCCTCCCCTCCTTAAATATGTGCTTATTTACTTCCTGCAGAGTTCAATTTTAGAGCCCATCAAAGTAGATCCACTCAGACTCTGACTACATTTTCATGCATAAATTCATAGATGTCTTCAGAAGGAATTGCACTTGCATATGCAAATACTTTCTGATGCCTTTTCATTTCTACTTTTGGACTGCACAGTTTTTAATTCATGCAAACACATTACACAAACAAATATGGGCTCAATAACAACACACAGCATGTGTGAATTGTTAATTGCAAAGCTATGAGTTTGATATGGCCAAGCAGCCTCCATTATTATCAATGGAGGAGAATAAGATTAAATAGGAAGAATAAAGGTATATTGGAAAATAAAATCCCAGCACTTGGTTTTGTTTGGTGTAAATATTAATAAGGGGAAAGATGATGGGCCCATCCGCCATTCAACAATAATCTGGAATCTACAGCTTGTTGATCCAGAAGTCAGAATGCACCTTTAATGAGGCCTAGGAGGAAGAGTATATATTTCAGGACAGAAACAAAATACAGGCAGCAACACCACAAACAACACAGAAGCTCCAGCAAAAGATAAAAAGCTTTTCTCCACGTTGGGCACACATCACCTTTCAAAATACCAGAGTTTCCTCCCAGTGATGCTCTTGGAAAGAGCCGACAGGTGTCCTAATTTCTGCATATTGGAAATGTAAGCACTCTGCTCATTAATTAAGCTTGGATTCTTCATTTTCTCCCCCACCAATTCCCACTACCTACTACCTGGGGTCAGGTGAATACTTAACGAAGTAAAGCACATGTTGGAGTGACTTGCAGATCAAACACATTTGATCCAGAGCAATTTTCAAGCAGTCTCTGTCCCTCTTTTCTAGTGGAGAGGGATCAGTATGTGTTTCATTTTCATGAAGACTCTGGTACTCAGAAAATCAGAGTAAAGATTAAATAAAAATTGTTCCCTGAAGGACACATAATGGCAACAAAAATATAATTTCACTGTTTCTCTGTTGATTTTTAAAAAATATTCTGTTAAATTTAAAAGCGGGAGGCAGGATAAAATGGGAGGATATGACAACATGTTTTTGGAACAATATCTGGACTCTAGATTTATAAATCTTGGGCATAATGCTAATTAATAAGATGTATATGTATATTTTCTATAGAATAAAAAAAAGCAAAAGTAGTTTAAGAACTTAAGGAAGCTAAGAAGCTAGGAATGTGGTTCTGAGCCAAGACATCTCATTAGGAATCAAACAAATTGATTGTCAAGGATGCAGAACAGGAAATTTTAAAAACTCAAAGCTATAAAATGAATGACGTAATAACTCAGCAGAACAGAGCCTAAACTTGTGGTGCAGGCAGCGTGACCCTACCCCATGCATTCCCTGCAGTTTGAGGATTTACTTGTAATTTTGCTGGGTGAATTACATGAACTGCACTCAAGGTGAAGCTGGTACTCAAAGTGAAAGACATGGAGCAGTAAGTGGACTTCACCACTCTGCCTCTGGCCCTGCACTGCTTCAGTCTGCATGCCAATACATTTGCATGACCCTGGACAAGTGATAACAGAATTCTTCATGGATAATGACACCAAGGAAAAGCTAATTATTAGCACCTGGAAGATCAATATTTATACAAAAGAAATCAAAGTATTGTAATACAATTAATGCTTGATGAAAGCAGAAGGGAAAAAATTATATCATGGGAAACAGGTAATAACATATATGTGCCACCTGTGCTCTGGAACATAAAAGTAAACTGTATAACTCATAGTTAACACCATACTTTGGTGGGGCAAGAAATTATATGCTATTATACAAAAGGTGTTCAGATGTTTTTTAACTGACACACAACATTTATTCAAAGAGAATCTAATTGAGAAGGCCAATTCATTCCAATTCATGAAGCAGTAGCAACATGAGCTCTTGGAGGCTTGCAAGTGGGATTCCAAGAAGAGAGTCTAAACAACATGGATCAGCTCCTATTCCTCAGGCAGAAATTCAGTATCATCTCAGGAGTATCTTTTATGTAGCCAAGGACCTGCTGTATGTGACATCCGTCAAAACCTACCATAACAGGTCTCTAAAAGCAACCATTGAATTGATAAGGAATCAAGTGTGCAGGACCAAGGATGCATCTCTTAGTTCCCATGGGAGCTGAGCATGTGAAAAGGAACCCTCCTACTAAACTAAGCCCTGGTGGGCAATTTGCTTGCCAGCGTGCCTTTCCCCATTTCCATCAGCCTCAGTCATCTGCCTGCTATAGGCCAAGTCAAGGATTGAGAAGGCTTGGAGCCCATCAGCGGGGCAGCGCTACCTACCTTGTCTAGGAAACTCATCGGACTCCCGGTGAACGAGGTCGGTGACTCTGTTTCCATAGTGCATCCTGCTGTCGTGGTCATAGGCCTTTAGAGTCTCACTTGAGCTGTAGGACTTCTGTGTGGGCACACGGCAGTCCTCGCTGTCCAGGGAGGAGCTCGTGTAGCGGCACTCTTTGCCACACCGTCCTCTGGTCAGAGAGCGGTGTCGCCGGTCCTTTACATCCATTATTCCAGAACACTGATGCTTTCAGCAAAGTCAGGCCTGAGTCTTGGCACCTTTCACTTTCCCACCTAAAAACATCAAAGGAAAAACCCAAGACTGTGACTACAAGAAATGGTGCCTTCTGTCTGACTCAAGTTTGCTTAGGCAAGCTTGGTGAGCTCCACACTAACTCTTGCAAAAGCTCAATGTCTACTTAAACAGTCAGTATAAATACAAGAACTTGATACACAGTAAATTAATTTTCTTGATGTTTAATTTGATAGATTTGGAGGGAAAAGTAATAGCAAAAAAACTCATCTTTTGATTTTTCTATATGTGTACAAATGACATGATAATTCTGTCACTCTAATGAAGATCTTGTTACCAAGCAGTTCAAAATGAAAGTGATTTTGTCCTTCTTTAATGACATTCTCCCCACCTCTTTTTTATGCTACAGAAATCTCAGGAAGAAAGCAAATATAAAAAAAGAATGAAAGAGAGAAATGAAGAAAAGGAGGGAAGGGAAAAAGAAAAAAGAAAGAAAGGAAGGAAGAAAAAATGAAAATGACAAGTATATAAGCAAATTTGAGCATGAAGCATAAGTATGTTATTGATGCTCTGCAATGGTACCAAGCCATTTGACTAATATAAAGTTGCCTAGGAGGATCTGGAGAACAATAATAAAAGGCACCGTAGACATGCAAACAGGCTTCCTTTTATTTATTTAATGAGCCATCAGCAAACTCCCAGCCAGTTTTTATTCCTTTGCAAATCTGCATCTGGATACACCTGGTCACTTCTTCCTAGCCACAGGTGAACTAGAGACCTTGATGATGAATCACTCACTTGGCCATTAGCTAAAACCCAGAGGATGCCCATCACTGCTAGTACACCCAGTGCAGAAAACGGAAAATGAGGAGGACCCAGAATACAATAGGTAAGCTGATGGGGAGGAACCTCTCTAACACAAGCTTTGGCAACCAGAGAGAGCCTCAGCCTGTCATATGCCACCCTCATCCTGAGAGTGTATGCCAAACACCACTCAGAAAACACTAGCCTTCTGCTCAGCAAATAACGGCAAAAATGCCTAGGCGCCTCCAAGTTCCAAATGATAGGCTCTTATTGATTTCATTTGCCATGCAAAATAGCATGGACCATGGGGCCAGGGCCTGGACAGAATGGACAAATACAAATTTTAATTAAAATGGAAAATACAACCCAGAGCCAGGGTAATGATTTTTCTCTAGGCTACTGTTGCTCACTGCCTCCTCAATATGTCAGGAAATACTTGGGGAGCAGATCTGGAGTTCTGAACCACCACCACCGCCCCTCCCCACCCTTCCTTGGCTATTTACCACTCTGTAACCGAACGTCCCTGTATACCAAAGTGCTAGCCGGTGTGCGCATGGATGTGGACAGCTTTGACCCAGAGGCAGCAAAAGCAAAGTTGCTGCTCTGTTGTCTCTTGACACCAAAGGACCTTCTGGATCTTCAGCACACTCCTAATCTACACTATTAATACACTTTTTCAATTGCTACCTGAAATTGTGAGAAAATATTTTTGACAATTGGCAACAGAAAGGTACACCTACTATGAACACCCACCACAGTTATTTTGCTACTGTGATCACTCAGGAAAAAAAAAAAAAAAAGCAGCTTCCTAAATTCTAGAGTTCCTGACTCAGCAAGTTGAGAAATACCTTTAAGAGTCAGGACAGCAGAATAAAATAAACATTATTATTGCTGTATGTATATACGTGACTGTATGACCAATGTGATTCTGCAATCTATACACTCAGAAAAATGAGAAATTATACCCCATCTGATTCAAATGTATGATATGTCAAGATCATTGTACTGTCATGTGTAATTAATTAAAACAAATTAAAAAAAGAAATATTTTTTAAAAAGTCACCAACCAAGACCTCAGGACCTCCTTAGAAGACATAAATAGCACTGGGATAGAAGTTTTCATGGCCTAGTAATAAATTCAAGTGTCCTAATATTATTGCAATTTCTAGATTCTAGATGCCAAAATTCGTGGTCCTTACTTCCGATCAAATGATTTCAATATTTTGGAATCCATATCACAGGCTATTTGCAAGTGTGGCCATTGAGAACCTAATGGGAGGCTCATCTTACCATGACCACAAACTAGACAATGCCCTTGTCATAATTACTTCTGGCCTTTCTAACTTGGTTTCTCAAATGGTGGAAACAGGAATAATAAAAATTAAAATGTATTGTAGTTAATTTGTAATATGCTTTAAAACATTAGAGAGGCTAAAAAGTTATTTTTTTCTCTATGTTAATCTTTTCTTATCTAAGTAAGTATAGACTTAAAAAGACAGAGGGAGAAGACCGTAAGTTTCCCACTCACAGTTCTAATAATAAATCTTAGCACATAAACTAGGCACTGAGAAAAGAAGCCCCTCAGCCTCTCTGAAAGACCATAAGATTGTTCACACCAATACTGAAGAGCCACAGTTGTTTCTTTAAGCATTGTGTGTTAAAAGTTGATTTTATAATTTGCTTCTCTCTTGCTTTGCTGTTAAGTTTTTACTTTTAAATATTGTCTATGTTCCTGACTCTTGAAATACTGTCTCCTCTAATTTGCATGTGCTTGGCGTAACAAGCTGAATTTCTACCTCTGTGTGTATATGTGCACATGCTCTTATTTTATTTTTTAAAACCATGCTCAGGGATGCTCAGGGTAGGAGCCTAAAGGCTTATTATCTATTAAAAAAGTACAAGAACTTTGGTATTTGGACATTTTGACATCTATGTTAGTTGCCCAGAAATTTTCCCTGATAAAGTCCTCTTTCTCGGCTCTGTTCATGTTGGCTAAGTTTGTCAGAACCATTACCTCTAGATAAGTGATGGAAATTTATATATAATGAGGTAAAAATTGACAGGGAAACCTAATCTCTTAAGGAACTAAGCAGAGTTCATAGCCTGTTGGCAAACAGACATTTTATATTATGCCTGCCTGTTATTTAAAAATTAATTATCACTATTAAAAAATACAAAAGAGGAGAATTTATATTATAATCTAGAGTCCTACCTAACCTTTAAATATAGGCAACATAAAAATTTATGTTTCCAAAATGATGGAATAGATATAATTTTTCATCTTTTCCCCATAGCATCCAGCTAAAAATCCTGGACATTCTATATGAAATAAAAATAAGAAGAGTCTTTAAAGTGAAAAGAAGAGGCAGACCAACTAGGAACCTGAAGATGAAAGGAATAATGATGTGGTGAGTTCCCTGGAGATTTCTATTGCTTTAAATAGCGGGGACTTGGAGCTGAAGGAGTTGACAATCCAGAGACATCAATAGGCACAGACAACACACAGCTCAACAAAATCTAGCCTCTTCTTGCCAAAGGCCTATAATGAGGTCTTCCTGATAAGAAGGGAAGCATCTAGATATCAACCATGCCTCTCAGTCAAACAATATGGAAAAAAAAAATGCTGTCTCCATCTTTACCATCATCAGCCAAGGCCAAGTGGGAAGCCCACACTTCCATGCTAATGAGGTTGCATTAAGGGACTTCAACCTCAATCAGAAAGGTTTCAGACAAGGCCAAGAAGAGAGCCACGATTTTCTCCACTTCCAGGAGACAATGAAGCTTCCCTTGCCACAGGGAACCTGGCCATCCACTTCTAGAGGGCCCTAACAAAGTGACACAGGAAGAGGTCTAGTGAAGAGTTAGGACTTTCATGTCCCCCAGTGTTAGAATCCCCCTGCCCCTTGTGGAACCAAGTGGAGGTGGAATGCTGAGTAGGAGCAGTACCAAGGCTTCCTATCCCTAACACCTGGGAAGCATCAGAGCTTTCATCCAGTGGAAAAACCAAACTTCCATCCCTATAATCCCCGCTCCCAATGAGCACCTGAAAGGGAGCTTCTTGACTTCAGGGGTTGACAAAGGCTGAGTAGGGAACCTGGCAGTAACAAGAGAGGGTCCCCCTTCCCTCCATAGAGCACTGCCAGAAGAAATCAGGTAAATTGGAAAGTTTAAATGAGATGTGGAGTTGCATAATATGATATAGCCCAAATGTCCACGTTTCAATCAAAAATCACTGTTACACAAAGAATCAGGAATATTTAAACTGAATGAAGAAAGGCAATTCATATATGCAAACACTAAGATGTTAGAATAACCTTACATATATTAAAACAGCCATCATGAAATTACTTCAACCAGCAATCAAGAACACACTTGGAAAAAATTTTAAAAAGGTAAAAATCCTCATAAAATAGAGATGCTCATTATACAAATAGAAGTCACAAAGAAACCACAAACAGAATTTTTAGAATGGAATCATTCAATAACTAAAACAAAAAACAGTAAAATAGGGAATCAGAGAAAAGAATGAGAAAAACTAAAAAATAGCCATAGAGACTACCCAATAAATATAATGGAAAGAAAAATTAAAACCTAAAAGGTAAGAAAAAGAAAGAGGAAAGCATTGGAATCTTTAAGGAGACAACAAAACATTTAATATTTATTTCATCTGAGTCCCAAGAGGAGAAAGAAGGCTGAGAATATGCTAAAATAGTAGTTGATTACATCTTAAATTTGTAAAAGTCATACCAGAACACATTAAAAAAGCTGAGTGAATCCCAAACTGCATAAATCCAATGCAGCCATACAAAAAAAAATGAGTTAAACTTCTAAAAATTAAAGGGGCATTAAAAAATTTTTAAAAACTGTGAAAAAAATTACCACTTACCTATATAGAAAAACATTTTGAATGAAAACAGTTTTCTCATCAGAAACCACGGAAGCCAAAATATATTTTTCAAGTGCTAAAATTGAAGAACCTTCAATCTAGAATTCTATATCCAGGGAAAATATATTTTTTTTGGAATGAAGAAAAACATCAAGAATACTTTAGGTAGGGAAAACTATAAGAAGTTATCACCAGGAAACCTATTTTATAGACTGGCCAAATAGTACCCTAAACAGAAAGATCAAAATAAAAGAAGGAATCTTAAAACATCAGAAAGGAAGAAAGGAACATGTAAGTCAAAATTATGGGAAAATGTAATAAACTTTCTCCTTTTGAGTTTTCAAAATGATTTCTGATAGAGGAAGAAAAATTGTAACTCTCTGATGTGATTACAATTATACGTAGAGAATATAATCAAGAAATTATTGTAAATGGGTTCTGGTAAAAGGACATAAAGAGAACTAAAATTTCCATACTTTAGTCCAGTTGATAAAATGATGAAAGCAGTAGACTGTGATAAGATATAAATGTACAATGTAATTGCTATAAAAACTACACAAAGAGGTGTACTCAAAATCACCATAGGTGTTAAAATAGAGTTCTAAAATGTGCAATAATCTACAAGAAACAGGTGAGAAAAGGACTTAAAGAATAAAAATAGAGAATAACCAAAAAGTAAAAAATAAAATGGAAGACATAAGTCCTAAAATAGCAATAATTACACTAAATGTAAATGTTCTCAGTATACTAATGAAAATACAGAGATCAATAAGGTGAACTAAGACTCATGATCTGACTATTATCAATTAGAAAGTCATTTTAAATATAACAATGTTAACATGTTTGAAAGGTAAATTAAGAATGGGTTACAGGTGAGAATTAAATCTCAATCAACTGTTTAAATATATAAAAATATAGTAAAACTAAGGAAAATATATCATTCAAATATTGATCCAACAAAGTAGGAGTGACTGTATTATTATTATTAAAGTGGACTGCATAGGAAAGACAATTACTAAAGACAGACAGGGGCATTCTATAGTCACACAGGGTTCAATTCTATAAGAAGACATGACAATTCTAAATATGTACACATTCAAAAGACAGAGCTACAAAATACCTGAAAACAAAATGCAGCAGAACTAAAAGGAAAGATAATCAAAATCACAACCATAGCTGGAGGTTTCAACTTCTGAGTCCCCCAAATTAATGGAATAACTAGATGGAAAATCAGAAAGGATATATCAGATCTAATACCATGAACATTCAACAGGGTCTAAGCAACGTTATAGAACTTCACTCCAACAACACAGGTTACACCTCCTTCCAAAGTGCTCATAGGCTGTATCAAGGTAGATCATATCCTGGATCATAAAAAAATAATAATAATAAACCCTAAAAAATTTCAACTTAACTGACATCACACAAAGTCTGTTCTCTGATAATAAAGAAATTGAAATAGGATCAGTAACAGATAAGGAGAAAATCTCCAGAAGCTTAAAATTTTCTAAGCAATCTCTGGGTGAAGGAAATAGTCTAAAGGGAAATCAACATATGCATTAAAGTTAATGAAAATACAACACATAAAAATTGTGGGGAAAAGTCCAGTCAGTGATGAGAGAGAATTTCATAGAACTTGAAAATGGGAAAAGTCTCCAATAAATAATCCAAGCTCTTGTTTTAAGAACCAGGAAAAAAGTAATAAGACAACCATATACCCAAAGCAAAAAAAAAAAAAAAATCATAAAGAGCCAAAATCAATGAAAGTAAAAACAGAGAAACAATTGAGAGAAGCAATGAACAAAGTTGTTTCTTTGTACAGATCAATAAAAGTGACAAACCTCTAGCAAGATTGACAAAGAATAGAAGAGACAAATTACCAATATCAGCTACAAAGCAGGGATATTGCTACAGATTCTGACAACATGAGCAGGATAACCAGAGACAACTACCAACAGGTCTATGCATATAACTTTGAAAAACTAAGATGAAACGGAATAATTCTCAAAAAAATCCTAATTATAACAATTCACCCAAAGCAAAATAGATCACATGAATAACCTTACAGCTATTAATGATATCTAATTTATAATTATACTACCCAGACAAAAATAAACAGGCCCAGATGGTCTCACCGGAAAATTCTACCAAATGTTTAAGAAAGAATTAACATCGATTTCCAGCATCTCTTGCAGAAAATTGAAAAGGAGGAAGTGATTTTCAATTCATTTGTTGAAGTTACTAAAACTCTAATTCTAAAACCTGAGAAAGGTAGAGAAAGGAAGGAAAGAAGGCTAAAAAGAAAATTAAAGATGAATCTCTCTCATGAATAATGGTGCACAAATCCTTGCATTAGCAAACAGAATCCAGAAATACATGAAAAAAAGCATGAACTGTGACCAAAAGAGAGTTGTTCTATAGATACAAGCCTAACTCAGTATTTAAAGACCAAGGAATATAAACCATCATATTAACAGAATAATAAATTCTAATCACAGGATAGATAGTATCAATCAAGGCAGAGAAGATATTTGGCAAAAATTCACATCCATTCATGACTAAAAAAACTATCAGAAAAATAAGAGGGAATTTCCTCAACTTGATAAAGAGCATCAATAAAAAACTTAAAGTTGACATTCTAATGAATGAAGGAAAAAATGCTTCTCTCTAAGAATGGAGTCAAGGCGAGGACATCTACTCTCACCAGTCCTATCCAACATGGT
The DNA here is from genome assembly GCF_048772815.1 of Callospermophilus lateralis. NCBI lineage: Eukaryota > Metazoa > Chordata > Mammalia > Rodentia > Sciuridae > Callospermophilus > Callospermophilus lateralis. The sequence goes on from NW_027517238.1 coordinate 3,237,243, forward strand.
GGTGGGATTTCTAAAATGCAATAATTCAAGAAGTAAAAAACCTACATATCAGAAAGAGAGAAAACATCCCATTTACAAACAACATGATTAGGTCAACACAGAACCTCAAGGAATCTATAACAAAACCTCTAAAACTAGTATAAGTGAGTTTGCCAAAGTCATAGAAAATAAACATGCAAAAAACAATAGCAATGAACACATGGGAACTGGACATGAGAATATAATTTTATTTATAGTCTCTCCAAAGATGAAACATTAGACATAAATCTAGCAAAATATGTACAGAAATTATTTGCTGAATTTATGCCACACTGATGAAAAAAATTAAAGAAGATCAGAATAAATGGAAGTATCATGATAGATTGGAAGATGCAGCAGTTTAAATACCAATTCTTCTAAACTGATAAGTAGATTGAATGAAATTTCTATCTTAAAAAGAAAAAGCTTTCTAAGACTTTGAAATGATTTTATTTAAATTTTATACAGAAATCCAGAAAAACTAGAATAGCTAAAACAAAAAAGAAGGAATTTTAAGGCTTACAAAGCTACAGTACTCAATACTATGGGATTGACAGAGGGATAGATACATAAACTAATGCAATAGAATAAAGAACACCCAGTAAGACACATGCTAATAAGCTCAACTGATTTTTAATACAAGAGCAGAAGTAATTCATTGAGGATAGCATTTTCAACAAAGGGTGCCTGAGCAACCAGACATCTAGAAGCCACAAGATAATGGATTTAGTTGTCTATTTTATAATTTAAAAATTAAAACTGGATGGATTAATGACTTAGAAATAAACCAAACATTTTAGAAAACAATACAAAATTTTTAGGAAAAGAGGAAAATATTCTAGACTTGACACCAAATGCATAATGCATAAAAGGAAAAATTAATAGATTGAATCTCTTCCAAATCAAAAATTTTTCTCTCCAAAAGACCCTGTTAATAGGATGAAAAGACATTCTACAGGCTGAGAGAGCATATGTGTAAGCCACATATTTGATAAAGGACAAACATCGAGAACATGCAAATATCTCTCAAAACACAACTGTAAAAATAAAACACAAACAATCCCATTAGAAAATTGGCAAAGGACACGAGGTGACATTCCACAAATAGGACATGTAAGTGCAAATAAGCGCATGAAAACACATCCATCAGAGCCACAAGAGAAAAGCGAATTAATACTATGAAGAGATGTTACTACAGACCTCTCAGAACGGATAAGCAACCAAGAAAGGGACAACACTAAGTGCTAGCAAGGATGGGGCAAAGCCATCACTCACACTGCAGGCCCAAATGTGAAATGGAACAGCCACTCTGAAAAACAGCTGAAGGATTTCTTAAAACACTAAATGTGTCACTGCTCTAAAACCCAGAGACTACTCTCTGGGGCATTTACGTAAGCAAAAGTGAAATGAAAATGTCTGTTCACACCAAGATCTTAGAGGAGTCTTTTTAGCAGAACGTTCATTCATAACAACCCAGAACTGGACACTGCACAGATGTCCTTCATTAGCTGACTCGGTAAGCAAGCTGTGGCGGTCCCATGCCTTGAAACCCTGCCCAGCAATAAAAGAATGCACTATGGACACACCCAGCAACAGGAAGAAAAGGTCATGTACTGATATTTGGCTCCACTTTACACAGCATTCTTAAAAAATGACAGGAGCAGACACCAGATTGGTGGCTGCTGGTTTAGGAAGGTATGAGAGTGTGAGGTAAAATCAGCATGGCTCTAATCAGGCTTCTGGGGTGATAGGGGTAGGGTGGATTTGGGCCATACCCATACACATCCTGGTTGAGATATGATCACAACAGTTTGCAAGATGTTTCTCTTGGTGGAAATTGATCAGAGGGCACATGGCATGGCTCTGCCTTATGTATTCTGATTATAAATGATTCTACAATTACAGGAAAGTTCAAAAATTTCTTTAAAAAATATCATCCAATACGACATACCTAGTCCCCATATCCATCATGAAAATAAGCACTATGGAAGATAATCCACAATTAATATTGTAAACATTGTAATTATCTTTCAGTTTATTTATCACAATTAAATAAAATTGATTATATTTACAATTTTATTTATAAATTTTATATTTTATAAATTAATTTTATTTAATTATCACAATTAAAATTATAAATATTAAAAATGTGAACATTGGGTATACATGCTCCACTTGAAAAAAATATTACCATTATTTTATCACTTCTTTGATGTCTAGTCAGTCTGTCTTATTTATTGGAATCCCCTGGTTGGCCAATATTTTTGTGTGTGTGTGGCTTCTAGTATAAAAAATAAAATGTTGTGGACACTGAAAAATTCACACACACACAAAAAAACCAGTTACAATGCAAGAAACAGCATTTGCCAACATCTGCTTAGTTTTCATAAGGCAATCTTTTTATTTTTAAAGATAATTTTGAAATAATAGAACATTAGTCTTTCTCCTTTGCTGGTTGGATAGGAATCCTTTAATAAATGCATTTATTGCCTATCATGGGTAAGCCCTCTCAGCACAGCCGTCCTTGAAAGTTAAGGTCAACAATGCGTGTGGGGAAATGAAGTTTGGAGACTACTTCTAAAAAGTAATTAAAATCGCCTCGAAGCAGTAGGAAAGATGGTAACCAAAATTATCAATCTTTTCCCCAAGCTTCCACCTTTTCCGCCACTGACAAATGGCAATCACTGGACAGCGAGGCCTCTGCCAGCTCGTACTGCTTCGCTGGGGCTTTATTCTGTTACATTCCACATTTCCTCCCTTGAAGAGGGTTCACACTGCTTTTTTCATCAGTTGCCTAAGTGGGTTCCATCACTTTCGCAGAAAAGACTACAGAGATCTTGCCTGCGAGCCTTTGTCTAATTAACTAATCCTATGAGCTGTAACACTGTTCACTATTAACTTTTCAGAATATCCTACTACTTAAGGGGGTTGACTTGTTAATCACTGACAGCCCAGTAGAGATATGTGAGTGTGTCTGCAGATGTACTCAAGAAGGATGCATGGGTGGGTTGTGGGGGCCTCCAACAGCCAGCTGCTCTTTCTCTGTCACAGGGAATACTGCAGGTGGCTGTTTAAGCTTCCCTCGCCCTCCACATTGGTCTTTGATTACACTGTGGGCGCCGTTTCATCATACTTGAATATTTGCATCTTGTAAACCGATGACAGACAGACTTTTGGGAAGTGTGGCACCGGGAGAGTCAGCTACCTCCCAATGTCCATGTGCAGTGGCAATCTGTTAATTCTGAATGCAGATCAATGTGAGCACCTTTCTTCTCCATTCATGAATTATAATAAATCCTTGCAGAAGTTTGTCTAGAAGGAAGTGGGGAAAGTCAGTGCACATGCATCAAATATTCTTGTTTCCTAATATGAGCTGGTATCACATGTATTTTAGAAATCCAGTAAAAAAAAAAAAGTTTCATGAGAGGAGCGTATTTGTAGTTAATTTATATATTTTTTAAAAAGCTCAGTCTGAATTATGTAGAAGTTCTTTCTTCCTTCTGATAATGTGTTAATTGGATTGCCAACTTGTTTCTTAAATATTGCAGGTGCCATGTGTCTCTGTTTAAAAAGATGTAATGGATAAAACATGGCCCCTTTATCCATTACGCCCCTGCAAATTTTGCCTGTTACTCAAAAGCAGAAATGCTAAGATGGCCTCATAGTGCATTCACAGATTCCTTTTTTGTGTATTAGAACATCTTCATGAGAGTGGCTTATTTAAAATCCTTAAAGCACCAAATAAAATGTAATGCTGAACTGAACACTACACATAAGAGAGAGAAGCTGAGATAGGGGGAAAGCTTGGAGTCTGCCTTCCCCTCCCTCCATCCCCAAGTAGGCTTCTTATGGATACAGTACATAGACTGGTTCTCTAATATAGGCAGTGCCTTCTCTTAAAAACACATAAGAAAAATTCCAAATACAGATACGATCCAAAATATTTAGCCACAGAATATCCCTGTGACCTCTGGGTGGACCTAAGAAAATCTGATTTTAAAATCTACAAAAGTAGGAGATAGTGGCCTAATAATTTAATGCACTAGTAAATAAGAAGTCAAAGGCAATTTGCTTCCTGTTCCCCTGTGCCTTTATATTGATATGTCTGGGGATAAAAAGCCAACTCTGGTTAATGTCCAGAGCAAGAAAGGATAAGCAAATTCACAATTGTGTTTTGCTCTCCAGCTTCAGAGCTCCACGTGGCTGCTTTTAGAATCTGTTAGGGTCCCTGGAGCCATTTGCACAGGAAATGGGGAAAGCAGAGCCAGGATCTGCTGTCCATGAATTTTATGAATTGTGAAATGCAGGGACGTTTCTACGTGCGTAAGGTCCTAATCAACAAGAGCCACGAAGGAGCAGCACGCACCCTGCGGAGTCTCGCTATCTCCCACGATAGCACAAACGTGTGTTTGGGTATATTTGTATTTGAATAGTAATGAAAAGGCAGAAGTCTACATCAGATTGGTATATAGTCTAATTCCACACTTTTTTTTTTTTTTCCTTCTCCGGTCCAAACTGTTTAACATTCGAGAAAGTCAGCGCGGTTACACCTCCTGCGAAAATTTCAATATGAAATGTGGAAGTTTGCTGAAGCCTTTGCCTCCTCAGCTCCACCTTCACGGCACGCTAGCCGCCTGCTCTCCTCCCCTTTCCTATATGCCTCCTGAGATCCAGCTGAACAGATCGCTGTACCTTAGGCACTGGCTAAGTTACCGTAACCGGAAAGACAGTCCCTCCCCACTCCTCCTCCCTGCCATGCAGTACTCAAAGAAGCATCAGAGCAAGCCCAAGAGCCTGCAGCCTCAAAACCTAATGATGGAAGGATGTGAACACCCTCTTCTCAGCTTTCAGTATTCCCCTTTCTCTACAGGAGTCTGCAAGAAGCACCACACAGAGTGAGCAGAGGGTGGTGGTCCACAGATTTCCAGGCAGAACATTAGCATCACTGTCAAGTCAAGCTCCTGCTTCATGAACACCTACAAAGAGCCAGGCTCTCAGTCAGGCTCCTAAGGTAAGTTATCAGTAATATTCTCATTCATATTTTAAGTGACTTTCCAATTTCACACATCTAAAAATTATTCACACCAAGTTTGGAACTGACTGCTAAACTCCAAGATCTATCATACTGAGAAATGGACAATCTTAGAACATTGTCTCATGTTCCTTTTGGTCACTAGATTTGTGATTGTCCAAGAACTTAGGTCCTCCAATATAATTCATTCGGCTCATGGAAGTCGGGAGTCATATCCCAATCCTTATGTACCAGTAAAGAAAACACCAGATCAGTTGACTCGTGTATGCAAGAACCTCATATATCTGATATCATGGAAATGAAGGAGAAAAATATCATGAGGAAGAGTGAACAAAGATTTGAGAGGGATAGGCCCTAGGTCTCACTCTAGAAAATGGAGATACTGTGTCGACTTTGAAGTCACATAATATACTACACCTTTGTACTGTATAAATTTCCTAATAATAGTAGTTTAAATAGTGATAGATTTCATAACTACCACCCTCATCACTTCCACCAAGCATTATCAATATCGTATGGATGGCCATGATATGGAGCAGCTATTACTTAGTGATCATCAAAACACTAGTTAAGTACCGATGTTCTAAACTACATCTCCTGGGCTGCAGCATTTCTATTCTCTGAAGAGTTAGTACTATCATACTTTCTTAAGATGGAAACAGTTATTAATAACCCCATTTAGTATTTAACTTTCACTTCATGATATAGTTCTACTATCCCTGGAAATACAAACCTGAGATGTTTTAGCAATATCACCCATTCATAGTCAAATCAGATGTACGTTGTCCTGACTTTTAATATATCATATTAAGCTCATGATACAAATGGTGCCATATGTAGATAAGAAGAAAATGAAATTAAAAAGATCAGCTAACTCCCTACCTGTTCAGGAAGGTAGAGTCTGGTAAGTGGAAATTCTGTTGTTTACTGAACCCAAACAATTGATGTGGAGATACAGAACTTGAGAAAGAAGTGTGGGTCTAAATTACCATGCCAATTCATCGAGAATTAGGGCATAAGGGATTGCATATGTATGTGAGGAACAGTTGATATTTTCTATTATTTTACTATTAGGAGAAAGCAGGTGGCATTCCCTAAAGTCTTGCTTTAATGATGACATGGTACAAGAACTGAAATGCAAGATCCAGGAAGGGATGAAAAAAAGGGAATCATTTGCATTGTACCTGTGATGCTCTGTGAGAGCAGAAACCTTTTCTCTTGTCACTAAATATATCACCAGTATTTGCTGGAGAACCCACCATTAAAGAGTCCCCAGTAAAAGCTTTGTAAAAATAGATATGTGTTTATAAGGAGCATCTTAAGAAAATAATGGGAAAAATGCTTCAAGGGTCTTAGAGCCATTACTGTCTTTCTTGGTTATTTAACTGCCTTGAACATATTATTCAGGCCTATTGTTAATTTGCAGGATTTACATAAGAACTTCTATAATAATTTCATGACAAATTCCCTTCCTACTTCCTGCTTTGACAAACAAATACAATGTCAAGTGTTCTCTTTCAAGGTAGCCCTGTTTCCTTAATTAGGATGCAATACATGAATATTGGTAACTGCTTGGAAAATTTGAGGATAGTATTCTAAGAGTAGGAACTGGCTTCTGATAAAAGTCAGAGTCAGTATCCTGCTTATAAGACATCTTTTTGTTTTAGAAGGTATGGGCTGGAACATAGCATTTACTGCATATAAAGTATCCTTTTCTACAAGGATCCAGCTGGAACTTTAGTTTTTTTTTTTTTTTTTTTTTTTTTTTTTTTTTTTTTTTACATCATAGAGTTCATTGCATTACCCAAATCTGCCATGGTAGCACAAAAGCAGCCAAAGGCAATACTTAACTGAATGGATGTATTTGTGTTTCAATAAAACTTTATTTTTAAAACCAGGCAGCACATTGGATTTGATGCTCAGACCAAAGTATGCCAACAGCTGCTATAATATAGATAGGACACCATTAAAAGCCAAAAGTTTGAAACTCTCGCCAAATATTTGCTTCATACTAAGCAGGCCTCACCAAGGATCTTAGAGAAGTTGAGGACTTCCGTACTATAAAGTTTTCAATAAGGATGAATTAACATAAACAAGATATTCATGGTGAATGAGTATGGGGTCAATACCTAGAACAATATAACTAGGGGAAATTGCTTGCATTCAGAAGGTTACTGATTTGAAACTGAGATATTTTCTTGGGCTTCAAGCCAAAGTTGTGCATCCCTCAAGAAGATATATTTATGTTTCACTGTTCATTGACAATAGTTTGAAATTTGACCTTTCTGTATAATATGCATTTAATTCTTGCCTCACTGCTCCTACTAATTATTATTTTGCCAATTATTTTATGGCATTGAGGTTTGTCAGTGTATATGAGAAGCAGCGATGATGTATCAAATTTTTTTCTTTTATAACCCATTTTTCTGTCTCTATGTCTTATTTTGTTCTTATGAGAAAGAAAAAGATAAATGATTTACTAAATGATCAGAAATGTTGGCAGTTCAAGTTTTAAGAGCTGGAAGAATATAAACACAGAAATAGAAACTCATACTCTTTCTTACAGGAATGGGTATTTATCACACAGTAAGGAGAAAGAATTGGGGTAATAGCTAAAGAATTCACTTATACAACTGTGTATTAAAAGGACTCTTTGTAGCCTGTACTTGTATTGTGACTTAGCTGTAAATCAATAGGTGATATGAAAAAAAAAATATTAGAAAATGCACAGCCCAATAGAAAATTTTGTGCAAATTTAAAAATAACTCAATAACATCAATCTCGAAATTACGTACTTGCATCCTTGAATTTCCTAATGATCCCTCAAGGTACGGCATTATATTTTTAAAGCCATTAGCACTGCCATTCACCAGAATCATAATGCTGTAATCACTCAGAGGTTCAAGGAAATGAAAGTCTCTCACATTTGCCTACTACCCTCTGTTGTCTAATATAGTATCGAATGTTACAACAGTGTAAACTCTTCCATACATGTGGATAAAAGCCTCTGTGGGAGACAGTTGTGATAAACTGCCTGAAATAGAGAGGTAGCTTCTGATTTTTGAGGGGGGAATGTTCCCTCCCAAAGCAATTACCAACATCCTTCATGCTATGAAATGTTGTGTTCTGGTACAACTGGTAGAAAACGGAATCTGGCTTCCTCATTTCCTTTGATTATAAAAATGGAGGGCCACTCCTAAGGGCCAAGGAAGAATAAAGGCTCAAAGAAGTCATCAAAACCCTACTTTCAAAGGACAGGCAGTCTTTAAATCCTGGAGGTGGAAAAGAAAGCCAGGCCTCAGAAATGAATATTGGTCCTCTAAAGAGGCTGCTGGAAACCCTAACCAGTAAGGACTGTTGGAAACAAGGGCGAAAGACCCAAAGGACAAATGGAACTACAGACAAAAGAAGGGTACACACCAGAATCAAATGTCAGTCCGATTCTATCAAATGCCTTCCTAGATTCACCAGCGGGATAACATGCAATTCTCTTTGGGGACTCACATATGACTTCATAACACGAGGGAAACAGCAGGATTTTTAAAAGTAACAGATTGATTTGGCCAGCAATTGATTTGGCCGGCAGGACCAGTTGATGATAGAGAGCTGAGGCACAGGCTCCAACTATATTGAGAGATAAACAAATAGAGCAACCTGTTTTCTATAAATCACATTCAAAAGGACTGCAGATGAGTTACACGGTCCCTACTTAGGAGAAGCAGTTCATTTACCAGCACACATTGGAATTGTAAGATTTGACATTCATTTTCTCCCAAATTGTCCTTATCCTATAGTATGTCCACGGATACCAGAAACTTTTTATTCATATGTACGGATATGTTGCCATTGCTGAGCCTCACTAGGAATTTACTAGTTATCTCATTAAACTTCACAACAAGATGTTATTTAGATACTAGGATCCCTATTTTACAGGTGTAGATTGGAATAAACTTGGCTTATCATTACATAAAACATGAAAAAAAAAACACATGAAAGTGGCAAAACCTAGATTTGAATCCAGATATCTGGTTTAAACTCCAGATTTCACCAACACATGAAATCTTTTTTGTGTTTCATTTCCATGTGTTTGTCTATTTTTTAAACAGCATACCACATTGCTACAATTCAAAAAAGATGGGAAATTTCAAGAAAGCACTCTGTGTACAGCTAGTTCTCATCGACATTTTAGAAAGTTAAATTTTATCTTTAGTAAAAAGATACTTCAAAATAAAGTGAATGAATTTGCAACTCTTAATCAAGGTTAAATTCTATGACCTCTCTTTCTGTGTTAACCCCCTTTTTCTTATACCCAAGTGTTTTTATGTGATTTGAGAAAAATTAAATTTGAATTACAATTCATTCCAAGGGAATTTCGTACCTCTTCTTGAGATGATAAGTGACAATTTGCAATCTTGCAATCATAATAAATGATCGCTATAATAAAGAGATCCTAAAAGGAGAGGCTCAATCAGTTTAAGAAGGAAAAGGAGAGAGACATTCCATAAATGGGATTTGACTTCATTCAATCCCTGTGCTTGTTTACCTAATGAGCACCTGTACCTCCAAAGTAGTAAGAACTGTTCTGAATGTTGTGAAGAGAAATGTATGTAATATGTGAACTCTGGTCCAGGGATCTCACCTACTCCTCAGAAGCCAAACCACACAGGTAATGCCAATTCAATGCAATACCAGTGCCAGGAGCAAAACTACTTGACTACCATATTGCAAAAGTCTGATTGGAACAAGAGTGTGTAAATGACCTGCATTAGTCAAGAGTATTTTCTTCAGGAATATGGAAGTATTTGGTGGGAAAGGAAAGGGTAATTGACATTGACTGTCTTCCTGTTGCTTGGAAAATGTGAGGTCAGAAACCCCAAACCATAAACAGATAAGAAGTCAGTTTGTAGAATGAGAGAATAAAGCAATACAGAGACAAGTGTTTCCAATCCCTTATTCTAGTACCTGCCAAAGGGCTGGCTAGAATTTTGCACTTGAATTCACAGAAACATCCCTATACCCTTAGCATACATTTTTCATTTCAACTTAAACTAACTTGAGATAGTTTCACATATTTGGAACCCAGAATGCTCAAGAAGCTGTTACCTGAGTTTAAATAGAATTATTTGCAACCTTGATATCTTAGCACCCATCTCTCAAAAAGTCTTTCAAAAGGCAAACTTGCCTACCCTTATCTTTTTTCATGCACAAACTTCATGACTTTATTAATCAGGAAGTTCTCTTAACTATTTACTTCATGTTTAATTCACATAAGATCTAGCTGTTTTAGATAATAGAATCTTAGGCTTGACTGCTATTTAACTCCTTTTCTATCTGACCTTGCACAAATCATGGGCATCCAGATATGTAGATCCAATTGAGTGATGCTATCAAGTCCATTGGCCAGTTTAATTGCTAGACAAACATCGACATCATTAAATGCCCAAGGTGTATAGACTGCCAAAGAAATATTCTTCAGATGGAAAAAAGTTATATGACCTGCTGACGAAAGGGCTGCACTTGTGTGGAGTAGGCAAAGACACACACAGGAAGGGTCCAGTAAAAAGTCCTTGGCTCAGTGTTTGCTTGGGTCAATTATTGGGAATATTTTGTAGCACTGCTGTCCATTCTCTGGGACCCTGTGAGGGCTTGCATTCCTCTGCAGCTGCCAGGGCGGGGATGGAGGATGTGAACCACACTTCACAGGATAACAGCCCAGACTTCAGGAACAAAACACATACTACTCAATGGTCTCATTTCCTAAATCACTCATGAATATATTTCCATATGTAGTAAGAGCCAAATTATTTCAAGTATGCCCCATCTTGTCTACCACATCAGGATTTCCACAAAATGAGAATTTAGGAACATGAGTGGAGGTTGGGGAGAACATGTCTCCCAGGGATTGTAGCACTAGTTCCTGAATTTAGAACTTCCAAGCTAGTCTTCCAGCCAAATAGGGGTCTTTTGGTTCCTTCTGCAATACAAATAACAATATCTAAAACAGGAACACTCAGTCTCTTCTATTTCATGCTGATCCTTCAACAAAACCAACCTTCAGAAGAGCATGGGTCCCCTGCATAGAGGCACTGCACCGACTAGGATTTCTATATTGACCTTGTCCTGGTTACCACAGATGTGGCACAAACTAAGAAAAAAAAAAGTTCTTCTTTTTCTTTCACGTTTTACCGAAAAAGGAGAATTGCTTAGCATTTCTAGAGATTTTATAAACTGAAAAAGCAAATACCAGAATGATAAAGGCTGACACATGAAAGGGCACTTTAGAAATATTGAGAAATTGGAAATAAAGGATGGAGGAAAAACTTCATTTTAGCATATGGGAAATTGCCAGAACAGAGATTAAAATCCAAGTAGAATATATAAAGAATGATGGTTAGGTGAAATCCTTAGAATTTTACTTTGAGGCTAAAGCTCTTAATTCTGTGCTTCAATCTGCTCAATTTTTCTCTGGAGTAATATTCCAGAGCTGGACCTCTGAATACACTCTCAGAATTCTGAATTTCAGCTTTGAACTACCCTTGCTATCTGCGAACACAATTAAAGTTTCAGCAGAGTTTTCATGAATGGGATTAGTGCCTTATCAAAGAGGGAGGAGGGAGCTGGTTTTCCCCTTTCTAATAGGTGAGGGCAAGAAGAAGGAGGAACAGCACCCAAAGAAACACTGAATCCTGCATTGGACCTTAGCTGCCCAGCCTGTAGAACTGTGAGGAATAAATGTTGGTTGTTGACGAACGACCTACATTATGGTAATTTTGTTGTAGCAGCTTGAATGAACTAAGACAGAAATAAACATGATTTGCTAAAATTGACCTAACGGAATTGCAACAGGAATGGGTTTAGACATAATGCTCAGGGAAGCCCCAGCCTGGAATTGTACTCAGAAGGGATCCTGGAGCTTGTTCCCAAATGTGTGTGAGGACCAGAAGATAAATCTCCTGCCCTTTTGTCACCAAGACTGCTGAGTCTGTAGCAACTTTCAGGTCCTCATATTATCCCTCCCTTTACTACTAGTACACAGGTAGCTGTATCCGAAAGAGAAACAGCATACAGAATTGGCAATTATACACCATTGACATTTTCCCTTGCTTTGCTGAGTTGTGCAATCTTGGCATCTTACAGACCCAGTATTTGGCTTCCTTGGTCAGCACACAAGTGCACACAGATAGGGATCATCTTTGTTGTAAGCATCTCACCTCTCAAAGAATTATATTAAGACCTCTCCTTGCCTTAGTGCTTTGAAGTCTCCCAACCACCCTACCCAAAGATACACTTATTTTAAATTTTAAAAAATCAAACTAAGTATCTCACATCAATTTGAAAAAAAAAAAAACTACGCATTGAATTTAACATCTCAATTTTAAAAACAAGGCACCTTGGATCACTGGCCAAAAGTGTAACAGCTTGCAAGTGGTGGAGTTTGTTTGAATCCAGTCTGACTCCAAACGGGAGCTGTTATACTATCCCCCTGGAGCATTCCAAGGAAACAGGAACCCAGGGGACTGGGCCGTCTATTCAAGGGAGATATGATATGCATCCTTCAAATTAGAGCAATTATATGGTAACATAAAAAAATGTAAGAATTTATTCAGGACAGGCTATATCCATACACATTCAAGGAAAGCACATCAAGGAAAAGATCCCTGTGGGGGAAGGTTAATCAAAGAGGCTTTTTGAAGGATATAAATATTGAAGCTTTAATATTTCAATTCATTATTGGTGACCTGTTTCTACCATGAAAGTGAGAAATGGTCCCCTTAATCTGCCTAGGAAAATCAGGCACTCCCTCCTCTCTGCCTTGATTCATGCTGCTTTCTTCTCCTGGATAGAGTGACAAGGAGGATGAGGATGGTGGTGGCAATAGTGGTGACCACGATTGTGACAAAAACTACCCCATAGTGGAGGCTCACTTTGTATCAGAAACCATGTTGGGGGTTTTATGTGCATGATCTCATCTAATCCAAGATGCACAGTAACTGTTCTCCCAGTTTGGGAGTTGAGGAATCTGAGACTTAAAGAGGTTATATAATGAATTCAAACTCACACAAATAGTCCTTGCAAAGCTGGGACCCAGATGCCATTGCCATCAGCTCTAGGTCTCATGTTATTGCCACCACTGTCTTATCCTCCTTACCTGATGCTGTGGCTCTTGATTTTAGCAAACATCAGAATCACCTGGGAAGTTTGCTAAAACCAGATCACTGTTCTACTCCTTCTCAGTCAACATGTTAAAGGCAGGTAGAGCACAACCATGTACATTTCTAACAAGCTGCCACGTAATGCTGATGTTGCTGGTGCTGAGACCAGGCTTTGAGAACCACTGACCTAATAAAATCATTCCCCTTTTGGCACCTATGAAATGGAATAATCCCAGTACCAAACTCATAGAGATCCTGGGAGGGTTTAAAGACATGGTACATGTACAAATCTCAGGGCTTGCATTCCAGCAGAGTAAATCATGACCGGCCGCCTCATGGTACTTGTCATTATTTTTGTTTTTATTGTTAGAGGCCAAGCTCAAATTTTAATAAACAATCTATCCAGAAAAATAGTTTCCTTTCCACATCTTAATATTATCTTTGCACTACCACATCTGTGATTACGTTTTCCTCTGTGTAAATTACAGTATCCATGTCTAACTTTCATGCTAAATCTTCAACAGGTTAAGGCAGAAGACATTCATTTAGAATATTCTGCTGTCTTGAATGGTGCCTAGCACAGTCCTCTTAAAGCATGGATCACACTGTTTATTGCTTAATAATGAAATGATTCAAAAGCAGAGAATAAAACTAGAAGAGATTTAAATTATACTATTAGATTCAATTTAGTAGAAGATTTAGTAAGATCCCTTAGGTCTCCTGATTCAGAGTCTAATGCCAGCCCCCAGTTTCCTGCACCAACCTAGATATAGCTGTGGAAGAAGAGATAAACAGCAAATGTAATTACAGTGACATAATGGTTAAACTTTTATAGCTGAGGGGATCAGCAAATAGGATTTTAAAAATCAAATTAAAACTGTCATTCCACAACATTAAGTTTCCAGAATTTTCATTTTTTAATATTAATGATTTTTTTTCTCCAAAAAGGAACAAACAATGCTAATTCTACTGCTACAATACTGTTAATGAAGAAATAAAGAATAATTTATCATTGCATAATTAACACAGTACAGTTAAGCATGTTTTAATGATTCTGTATAATGGCCTCTCATAACTAGATGATACTTGTTAGTCATAGTGAAAAAAAAAAACACATACTAGGAATCATTAATGAAGATTTACACACTGACCAGGATTCTATTTTATTCTTTTCTAAAAAAGTGTTTACAAGATCACTTGGTGTGTTTTGGCATTGGTTTACTCCTGAATCTGTAGGTGACCAGATGGTTAGTAAAATATTTTAACTGATTCAAAGAAATGAAAGGCTAAGAAATAAACGGCTGAGAACACAACCCCTGTAGAGCAGCAGGCTTTCTTCTCTGTTTCCAAGTGGAATTAACTAGTAAAGGTATTGGAGCATTGGACGTAGAAGGCAGGGAAATATTGTTATCTTTCACTTATAAAACTTTATATTTATAAAAGTTATGAGATTATTTATGGGAGTTTCTCTTCGCAACATCCCAGGGGCCAGAAAGATAGGAGGACAAGGAAAAAAATAATTGAAGGAGACAATTAATTAAAGGTGGTAATAAACATGATCTTATAGCCACTTTTCCTTTTAATGTTGTTAGAAAGGTTAGACAGACGTGTAGACCACTACAGGTTCTATCTGCAAGTAACAGTGCAAAGACTTCAATGTCTCCATTCACTAAAACAGGTGTTTATTCAGGTTTGCACTTCAGAGACAAGCCTCTCCATAGACATGTCTAGCTGGCAGATGTATTTATTTGATTCATGTATTAGTTCAATTTTATTTAGTATACAACATATGCAAATTAGGAAGTTATATATAAAGTATATATTTCTATCTGTTCTGCAGAAATCAGATCACCCAGCAATACTGAATGAATGACATAATCAACACAAGATAGACAAGAACAATCCTTTTTTTAGAAAGATTCTTCTAAATCTCCAGTCAATATCCCCTACTGCCAGACACTTAGTTCTCTTCTACCATTTACATCATCTGCTTGAATTCTGTTGACATTTCCATTTTTTAACCTTGATCTCTTGTATCTCTAGTATAATGGTTTCCAAAGTTGGTCCCTTGACCTGTGTATTCATTACAAAAACAGATTTTTTTTTTTTTTTTTTTTTTAGTACCAGGGATTTAACCCAGGGTCATTTAACCACTGAGCCACATATCTTTTTATTTTTTTATTTTTTCTTATGAGACAACTATTGCTAAGTTGCTTAGGGTCTTGCTAAGTTAGGAGGTTGGCTTTGAACTTGAGATCCTCCTGCCTCAGCCTCCTGAGCTGCTGGGATTACAGGCATCTGCCCAGCAGGAAAACAAATTCTTAGCCCCATCCCAGGCCTGTGGAATCCAAACCCCTAAACATGGGATCTATACTCTATATTTATAAATCCTTTGGGAGATTCTGATGTACATTCAAGTTTGAGAACCATAGATCTCCCATATTTTTCTTCCACACATGAGGTTTCGAGGTGGTGTCTCTTCTTGGCTTGCTTTTATTTTTTCAAACCTGTGAAGAATCACTAACAGAGGGGGCCTGAGTGAGAATCTTTTTTGCAGTGTTGTATAGTTTCTGACACACATGACACCCAGGGACAAAGAGTGATCTCATGAGGTTGGCATTTCAACAGTCTGGAATATCAAGTCTCAACCAGGTCTATGCATATTCTGCAGTAACAAAATGGGTCAGTCATTCATGAAAGAACTGAGGGAGGAAGAGAGAGCTCGTTTTTGACCTTGAAGAAAGGATGTCATGGGATTCTAAAAAAGAACATTCAAAACAAAAACATTTTCTAGCTCTTCAGCATCGTTTCTTCAACATCAATTTCTCTCATAGTGTAAGTAGTGACAACGTGAAAGTACAAATTTTGGAACCCATTCTCACTAAGTACGTGATTGTCACAGATCTTGCCTTTTGCCTTTCTTTGAATCTTTTCTAGAAACTTTCACCATTTTTACATTTTAACTACAACACTTCTTTGCATTGATATATACTAAATATATTTTATGCCACTCCTAATATTTTTATAACACATTACTGGTTCTATATAACTTTAATACAGCCTGCAGAAGACAGGGTAAATTGATTGTGCACTCTTTCCTGATTTATTTTATCATACTTTTTGGATTGGGGGGGATCAATTTTCTATGCATACACTTGTTACTTTGTCTAATTGTCTGGGTTCTTTTTTTTTTTTTACATTGCCTCTATTAATTTGACATTTCAGCCCCAGAAACTATTAGATGCCTTTTATTATTTGGTTATTTTCTTTACAAATAATTTATTCCTCACCAATGCTAGTCCCAGCAAAACAAATTATGATGATTATGATGCACCCAAATTTGGCTACATACATGCTCATTGCAGTATTGTTTGTAAAAACTAAGTGTTTGGAAACAATGGGTTGTCCAGAAGCAGGGGACAGAGTCAATCAATTGTAGTACCTCACACAGGGAAATGTTTTAGAACCTTCAAATGGAATACATGTACCAATAACTGAATGTAGACAGATAGATAGATAGATGTGCATACACAGTGAGAAAGGCAGGTTACAAAACACCATATAGAATATGATTTTTATGGTAGGGTAATAGGGAAAAGTTGTAATCTCTTTTTTTGCATATTCTATTTTATCTGAATAACCTAATTTATTGATACAGTGTTAAGCTCTTCCATCAAAAATCTTGATCTATAAGCCTGTCAGATAGAAAGATCCCATCTCAGCATGGTGATGCATGAGAAAGGAGCACAATTTAAACTCCCAGGATTCTGAAGAAAAATGTAGATATTTTCATTGAATTTTTTTGCTAAGTATACAGAGGGATTAATGGAAAATTGCATCTCACAGTCTCTAGCAAACCTCCTTATCTTTTTCACAGCAAAACTTCCTAAAAGTTATATTCCCCCTGATCTTTCCCAAATCTATCACCAAAGAGTAGCTACAATACTTTCTCCTCCAAGGCCCAACACTTCTCTCTTTATTAGTCAGTCTTTTTTTTTACTTAATTTCTCCCTCCTTTTCCAGCTGCTTGTTCATTAAGTAAATCGACCTACAAAATTTATTTTTCTTCCATTTGTCCTTACTGCATGTCTATATATTTTGATAGAAAAGCAACCAAATACTTTCCTGACAACAGGAAGAAGCTGGGGAGAGAGGCTAAGTTTCCCTGAGTTTTTAATATTTATGCTATGCTTTATTAATAATGTTTACATCGTACCTTGAGGTTGATGCTATAGTTTTAGTCCCAATTAGATATGCTATAAACATCTATTAGCTTTATAATCAATGCAGAAGGGCTGTGCCAGGTCCCTCTCTTTCATTTCTCCATTAAGACATGTCCTTATAATTTCTACCCTGGGCATCTTTGCTTTGGACCAGTTACTTATGACAAAGCATGGCTGAACTAGTCCACTGCATTTTATTTATCATGACGGTACCAACTGGAGCACTTCCACTTATTCCTCAAAATTTTTACCTCACTTATTGTCAGGGATGTTCACCCTGAATGCCTATGTTCACTTGTAGCCTAGGCTAGGGGAATCCCAAAACTCCACAGACAATGTCAAGCTCATTTGCTTGCACCACATGCAATCCTCATGGGCTAGTTCCAGAAAACATACCCAAAGGCACTTTATCACTTCCAGGGGGACACCACTTAGTGTAGGATCCCATCCAAAACCCAAAAACCAAAGCCAAAGCCAAAGGAATGCATAATGAATGGGAATAAAGAACATTTAACAAAACAGCAATCACAAGCCTCAGCAAGTTTCCCAAGACACTTTAGGAACCACAATTAAAAAACTTGTTTCCAAACATCTCTTTAATAATCCCAATGTCAAACAATTTAGGAAGAAAAAAAATTGTGGTTACTTCTTTCCCAATGACATTGCCATATAACTGATCAAAAGCAGGCAGAATAGAGAACTGAAAATAAAGGCTAAGTCACACCAAATCCAATTCTGTAATGGATACACTGCAAAACTACCGTTTCACATAAACCAATAGGGTATTTATCCAAAACAGCATACAGTCCCTTGTTCTCTCTGAAATTTTATTTCTCAGACATGGGCAAATATGGAACAAATGTAGCTGTAAAAATCAGGGCCACTAAACTTTGGAATCTATGTTTTCCTACACAAGAAAGCATTTATGTCAATACTTTCCATAAAACTCTTAGAAAACCTAAAAAGAAGAAAAAGAGGGCAAAAGTTTTTAGTCAGCTTGTAGTTCCTAATTAGCATCAAATCCCTTAACTATTTCATTCAGCTTTCAAAGGTAAGTGCTTTTAAATGAGGAACACGCCTTCAAGAAAGAATCTGGCTTTTAGCAATCACCCTTCAGAATTAGGACCTTCCTAATGGTGTAATTTCTTACATTGAAGAAAAAAATCTTCATTACAATCATCCAAAAGAAAAAAAGATGAAAAAGAAGAAAACAATTTTATCCATTATTCTGTTCTAAGCATAAATTACAAAGAAATAAAGAATGCTATTGGAGAATCACAATTTGAAAGTGTCAATAAATGTTATTAAAGTTTTTTTTAGGACTCTTTATTTATTTTATAACGTGACAAATTTCGGGAGCAAGTTTTTGACTGAAGAGCTCAAGACATCACAGAACTTTTAGTGATAACAAATGATGAACTAAAGGAGTAAATAAAAAGAGACTCTCAGTAAGTACAAATGGTTTCTCTCTTATCACGTGGAGGATAAAATCTAAACTCATTCATTGCCAAGACCCACAAGGAACTAACTGAACTGGCATCTGCCTTATCACACCCTGAGCCTTGTTTACTCCACTCTCAACACAAGGCTCTTCTTTCTCCTCCTTGGACCACCCAAGAACATTCCCAGCATCCCTTTTCCTGGAAGAACCCAACCCCAGGGCTGTGTCAGGCTGTCTCATCACCTCTTCTCACAAGTCAGGTGTCAATGCATATGCCCTCTGCACCAAAGGACACTCCCTGATCTCCTTTTCTAAATTCAATACTCATCCCTTACTTCCCATCAAATATCCTTTTTTTATTACTTCTTAGCAGACATCTTTCTCCATAATAATCTCGTTCATTTCTTTTTCTGTTTATTGTCAAGATCTCTCTCATTTCTTTGTAATATAAGCTCACGAGAGGAAGGTTACATTTAGAGTCCAGTAAATACTTGCAGACCGCAAGAAAGAAGTTGGTGAAATTGAAGGCATGGGCTGGTTAAGCCGCTGACCCAGATAGAATGCACTCCACCTGGGAAGTAGGATAGCGGGTGGAGGGATGAGCTTGGCAGGAAAGTAGAATAGAGAGCTTGATTTCATCTCCACGTGAAGCACAGCAGGGAAGAGAGTGCTTTCTCCAGGCATTTAGCTCCAGACATGGCTCTGACATAGACACTTTTCTTCCAGGGCTTTCTTTGAAGACTTTGAATGCAGGAACCCCTAGGTGGGAGAGGTCTCAAGAAGGCAGCTGTTCCTGAAGCTGCCCTTTCTCTCTTTTCACCCTTCTTCTCCCTGGTCCTGTGTACCTTAACTCTGATCCCTGAACACTCCCAAGGTGTGGTCACCAAGCCGCTGGTCTCTAGGAGCTTAAGCTATTCTCTTATTGAGCCTCCCTGAGGGGTAGAAAATATTCTTCTTGTTCCCTGGCATCAGCCTCGTAACTTGTAGTAAATATCTCAGTAAAAAGAAAACCAGAAATAAAAGAATTTACAATTTTATTCTGAGTCAATTTGGCAGGCAAGCTTTATATGCCTTAACTCGATTCCTGTTCCCTTCCTTTGTACCAATCCTATCTGAGGAAGGAAAACTGGATGTCACAGTCCCCGTACAATCTTTGGAGATTAGTTTGCAACCAGTGTAGGTGACTGTTAGCGGATACAAGGACAGTTGGATATTCAAAAAGCATTTACAGAGCACCAACTATACACTCGATATTTTCCTAGATCCTGCAAGAGTCTCAAAATTCAGGAAAGAACTGATTCTTAACATATTGATTGTATGAATGAGTAAAGGAGAAAATATTACTGATTTCATAGATATTAAAATGCCATTTAAGAAAATTCAGCCTACATCCTTGTTTTTCAAAAATAATTTTTTGAGAAATAGTAATTTATAGTTAGATTCTAACAAGAAAAAATAGGACTCCACTAAGAATTTAAATTTTATATTATTATTGTTGCATTTAAAAATTATCTAGTTCTAGTGATAATTTGGAAGGTGGGTTTTGTTTAGTTATTGTTATCATTTTCTCATTAAAACACTGAATCTGAGACTAAGAGGTTAACACACTTACCCAAAACCACAGAGCTATGAAATGAGAAAAAGTGACCCACATCTATGGAAAGTGATGGTTATAAGCTGAAGACAGTGATGTGTTATTACACTTGGCTTAATGTCTTCCTGCATGTCAGGTCAAAGTCAAGCCACCACCTGAGCATGTGCACAATATTTTAGAAAAATGGAAATGCTATAGGGACTTGCATGGCATGGAATATCATGTTAACTCCTCAGAAATGATCAAAAGGCAAAAACCAGATAGTGTTAAGGGGGCCCGGGATTAAGGTTTGGTTGATCTAAACCTAGTAGGGATTACTAACTGGTTTCACCAATGTGCATGTAGATGGTTTCATGGTCTACATTAAGGTGTAACTATGTAGGCAACATCCACCAATAAAAAGGGAGAGGTGTTGCATACCATTTCCAGGAAAAACTGATAAAAAAAAAATTCTCTCTGGTCTGAATGTGTCTGAAAAGTCACATGCTTGAAACTCAATCCCCAACTCAATCATGTGGAAGTGAACAGGTTGAAAGAGCTTTGCCCTCAGAAATGGATTAGTGTGGCTATTAAGGGAGGTTAGTTTTCATGAATGGATAACTAACATGGATAATATCATAGGAGGATGAGTTCAGCCCTCAACCCATATGTACCTGCACATACACACTCTATGCATGTGCCTTCCCTTCCCTTGGCCCTCTGCCTTCCACCACAGGAATCTGAGGATGCAAGATCTCCAGCAGAAACCAATACCATGGTATTGTGCTTTTCAGTCTTTAGAACAGTGAGAAATTAAATTCTTTTTTTTTTTTTTTTTTAATAAATGACCCTGTCTATCGCATTTTGCTAGAGCAACAGAAGACACACTAAGAAAAAAATGGCACTGAGAAGTGGGGTTGTTGCTGTAACAAACACCTGAAAGTATGGAAGTAGTTTTGGACATGAGTAATGGATAGAAGCTGAAAGAATTGGAGGAGACTAGAAGAAAAATTGTGTTGTCATGGGGGGCTTATTAAGGGTGATCTAAGGACCCAAAAGAAAAAAAAACAATGCAGGAAAAGTATGGAACTTGGACATATTTAAGTCAGTATGACCAGAATATTGGTAGAAATATGGATGTAAATGCTATTCAGATGAAATAGCAGATGGAAATGAGGAAAAAGCTATCAGGAACTAGAGCCAAGGCCACTCTTGTTACAAGGTGGCAAGGAACTTGGCTGAACTGTGTTCATGTCAATGGCCTTATAGAAGACAGCACCAAAGGGCAATGAACTAAACTATCTGGTGGGAAAAATGAGCAAAATATTTTAGTTGCCATGTGGTTACCTTGAACTACATATTGTAAAATGTGAGATGCGAGAAACTAAGGAATAAATTTATAATTAAAAGCAAAACAGAGTTCAAAGCTTTGATAAATTCACAGCTTGTCCATGCAAAGAGTGAAAAGGCAGTTTTAGGAGAGCACACCAAGAGTATGGGCAAGTGACCTTTTACAAAAGACATTATCATGGATATAAAGGAGCCCAGCACTCTCCATCACTGCTTATTAAAACAACAGAGGAAAGACCCCAAAGGCATTTCAGAGATCTTCAAGGATCCTCCTCTCATCACAGGCTCAGCATAGAATCTTGAGTTCAAGACTTCCAGAAAGGCACCTACAGGACCTAAGCATTCACCTCTCCATGCAGCCTTGAGACTCTCTTCTCTGAATTCTGGGGCAACACTCTTAGATGCCCCAGCTGTGGCTCAAGTAGACCCAGGTGCAAATACAGCCACATGTCCAGAGGGTGAAGACAGAAGACTTAGTGCCTCTAAGTGATGCTGACTTGTCAGATACATAGAGTGCACGAGATGTTGGGACAGGGAAGCATTGTCCCAGATTTCAAAGGGGACCCAGGCAGTAACATGATGCAGGTACAGAGGAACCACCAAGACTCCACCAAAGCAAAGCCAGTGAGCAATGGAATTGGGGCCAACTTCAAGACCACAGAAATGTAGGTGCCCAGGATTCAACCACAGGCTGGGAAAGCTGCAGGTATGTGTTTGCCAACAGTGAGAAACTCTAGGTTGAGTGAGCTCTGTAAAACCCCAGCGTAGGGCTGCCTGAGACAGTGGGGGACCAACCCCACACCAGTGTGCCCAGGATGTAGAATGTGGAATCAAAGACTACTCTCATATTTGTAAGATTAATGTTGCTTTCCCTGGTGGGTCTTGGTCTGACTTGGGACCCTTTCTTGCCTATTTCTCTCTTTTGGAAGGGGAATGTCTGTCCTATGTGTACCACATCATTGCATTCTGGAAGAACATGACTTGTTAATTTCATAGGCTGGGATAAATCATACCTTGAGTCTCACCTTATTTGGGTAGACTTTGAACTTTGGAGATGGTACTGACTGAGTTAAAACATTAAGACTATTTTGGGATGGAATAAATGCATTTTGCATATGAAAAGGAACACAGATTTGGAAGCCAGAGGTGGAATATGATATGAATCAAATGAATGTGAGCCCCAAAGATCAGATGTTGGAAACTTAATTCCTAATTGAATAGCATCGGGAGGTGGGACCATCAAAAGGGGATTCCCTCAAGAAGAGATTAGTGTTGGCATCACAGGAGTGACGGGAGTGGGCTTGTGATAAAAGGAGAAGTCTTGTTCCCTTTTCTCACCTTCTTTCACATATATTTTCTTGCCCTTCTGGCCTTATGCAATGGGATGACACAGAAAGAAGTCTCTTGCCAGATGCTGCCATCTTGGTATTGGACTTCCCAGCCTCTGGAACAGTGAGACATTAAATTTCTTTCTTTACAAATTACCCAGCCTGTGGCACTCTGTTGAAGCAACATAAAACAGATGAGTACAGTGATTCTCTGTATTCCTTTTCCTGCACAGCTGCCCAACATGGAGATGACCTTGGAAGATGCATGTTGAAGATGGCAGAGTCTCTATCCGCCTGGGTCCTGCCTTCTCCAAATGACAGCATGAAGAACTACTCGACTGCTATTCATCTACTACTTCTATTACTGAGAAGTAAATATTTTCTTTGAGCTGTTTTAGATGGTGGTTAGCCTACATTAACAGCTACAGTCCATCATACTTATTGAACTATACAGAAGGCTAGTATTTCCTCAAGCTTTGGGCCCAGCATCTCCACTCCCTCAATATCTTTCTTTATCACCTTTGGCACTTCTATTCTGTAGCTTTCTTTGTTTCTGCAAAGTTTTCCCTAACCTCAGAGAAGATATTTCACAGCCCTCTAAATTTTTTTCTTTTGGGTTTCAGTAGCATAGAGCAAATTAACCTTGTGAACTCCCACTTGAGCAGGAGAACTCTATCATACGAGGCCCCCCAAAAACTCCTGACCTTGGCCCTGAATTCATTTCTCTACCTTGTTTAGTTTTCTGGAGCAATTTTTGCTGAGGATTTTTCTGTACTTCAAGTGTGGATGCTGCTTCATCTCTAATATTGCTAAATTGGGACTTGCCTTGGCACCTAGTAGGAATTCAATAAATATTTAACCAATAGTATCTATCCTTCAGGGCTTCAGGAGAATTGAGACAGGATTCCAGTGTTCTAATATGGAATATCAGGAAATTATGCTCAAAGTAAGACTTATAAGCACATTTGTAAAATTTATATAATTTAGTTCAAAATCGATTTGACTTTTTAAATCGCACTGATAATCCCACAGAGGAATTTCAAAGGGTAACCAAGATATACCCCATCTGTACTAAAGTGAGGTGGGCCTGGACACATGACCATTTTTTGATACACCTGTAGGAGAGAAATTGTATAGAGTATTGCCCAAATTGCTTGTGTGAAAACAATTAGTGCTTTAGCATGTGTCTGTGTTCCTTTAAGAAAAGGAAAGAAAATATTTGTAATTTTCCCTCTCAACTCCAAGTGAATGAAAGACAGAATAAGACAATAAAAATATAACATAAAAGCTTTTATAAGCATTAGGCAGTAGCATGCATTTGAATAGTTTTGACCCTCCATTATGACTGTTAATATTTCGGCTTATAGATTTTGGTGCAGAAGGTTACTGTTTTGCTTTATAGCTTTGCATACCATTTGAAATCAGAGAGCACCCTCAGCCTAAAGCAACTACACACCCACAGCTGGTTCTTCTCCCAGCCTTTCTGTGCATGCAAAGCTGGACCCCGAAATCAACTTCTATAGCATGCTTCTCTTTTCTTTCCAGACGCCACCATCATGTGAAATGTATTCAGAATATAAAGAGTCTAATCATTAGCACTTTTCCCATTCAGGGATTTAAAATATCTACAAGCTGAAGTTACCTCTACAGGGAATAGTCCCACTCTACTTCCATTTCTCATCGTTTATTCTTTCTTGAAAGAGAGAACTAATTTGCCTCAATATATCGCCACTTCACCATAAAACCCAAACCATCCAATCAACATGGCCTCTCCTGAGCAAACATACTGGGAATGAGACCCGTGGAAAAAAATATGGTTGGCATTTAGTCCACTGCCAGCTTCTCCGAAGCAGCTCTCTCCTTTTATTCACTCAACAGCATTCTTAGATGCTACGATTTTTGTATTGAGATGCACAATACGACAATCAAATAATAGATCAAAACAGTTTTGATAACATAACTGCATTTCAGCAGGATTTTCGTGTTTCTCTCTGTGAAGGAACATGCTATAGTACAAGAGCCAATGGCATGCAATGGTCCCGTATTTCAGATCAGAGAGCAGAAGTTGCAATATGTGTCTATATTTCCAACAACAAGCTCCACGTGTTTTGTATCATATGTCAGTGTTGTGCAACAGAAGCATAATACAAGCCACCTATATAATGTCTAGGGACTACATTAAGGCAGAATTAAGGCAGAATCAATTTTAGTTGCATATTTTATTTAACCTAATATATGCAAGATACAATAATTTCAACATATAAACAGTATGTGTGTGTGTGTGTATATATATATATATATATATATATATATATATATATATATATATATAGAGAGAGAGAGAGAGAGAGAGAGAGAGAGAGAGAGAGAGAGTTTTGGTTTTGTTTTTGTTTTTTGTACCAGGGATTGAACTCAGGGGTGCTCAACCACTGAGCCACATCCCCCGCCCTATTTTGTATTTTTTTTAGAGACAGGGTCTCACTGAGTTGCTGAGCACCTCACTTTTGTTGAGGCTGGCTTTGAATTCTCCATCTCCTGCCTCAGCCTCCCCAGCCACTGGGATTACAGGCATGTACCCCCACGCCCAGCTGTAATCAATATTTTTTAAATTTATTGAAGAACTGTTTTACATTCTCTTTTATCATACTAATTCTTCAAAGCCTATTATGTATTTGACACTTATAGTGCATCTCAATTTGGACTCTGGGGTGTCACTAGTATTTCATGTGTCTAACAGTAACTACTATGGAGCTACACTCAAGCCCCATACACTTGAGTTTATGTTTGAGTGAAAATTCACCATTCCCACTTAATCCTTCATTCAGCCCTTCTCATATTCAGGGCTCAGAATTCTTCATTCGAATCTGATGGTGATATTTCAGGCAGTTTTCGAGGGACGGGAGATAGGGAAAAGACAAGGTAACATCCTTCTCCTCCAAAGTGTGGTAAGTCCAAACATCATTTGTCTTGAGAAGGCTGTCTTGATCCCTTGATTGGACCGGTTCCTTTGTCATACACGGTCACAGCGCATACTCCTACTTCCTAGCCCTTTTTCTAGTTTATTTATGTATTATCTAGTTTTCTTAAGTGACTGCAAGATCTATATGTAGGTAATGACTCCATCTGTCTTATTAATCATTGCAGCATTCCTGAAGTACCCAGCACAGCCAGTGCCTATCCCAGAATCAGTGTGCAGACATACTTTTTATATAAAGATGGACTGAGAAAAGTAAGGAGGAAGGAAAGGACAGGGGAAGGGAGGGAGAGAAAGGAAGGGAAGGAGAGGGAGGGAGGAAAAGAGGAAGGAGAACGATGTGTTCTAATGGAAGGTGAAACAACTTGCTCAAAATATTGGTGATGTTCATGAGCTAAATGGCACAGCCAGCGAGGATGATATAGCACTGTTCACCTTGCTTGTAGGCAGCGTCTTTTGAATTCTTCCAGACTCCACCAAAAAAGGTTCATTTGCTCTTTTTCTGGATTTACTTCAACAATGTTTCAGTTCTGAGTATGACCCACAGATATGGTTGAAGGGGCTATATACTGTACAGGGACTCCAGTAAATTTTCAAAACTCTTCTATCCAGTTTAAAATGTATCAGATACATGCAAAGGCTGGCAGAATTTTACTACTACTGTCATCGTGCCAAGGATTGACAGGTGACTATTAGCTGTCTACACCCAAGACTCATTACAGAGATATGCAGATATTTCCTTTACTGTCAGCTATCCATTCTAAGGATTCAATTTGTGGATCATCAGAATTTGTTTTTAGGGCCAGTGTGTTTTGTTTCATTTCATTTTTGTTTTTAATATCTTCGAGTAAATAGCACATACACAATTTAGGGAATTTCAAATTTATGCTTCAGTCAAGAAATTTCAAATGTTTTACGATACATACTGGCTTTGGAGTCTCTTTCCTCCAAAATCTATAATTTGCTCATTCTTTTATTTCTTTCATCAATCTATGAATTCAGTGAAGTCTGTTGATGTTGAGACTCTTTGGAGACCCTGTTCCCACCCAACCCCAGATATACATACAGCATCAATTTAGATTTTACTGACAGATACTCAGGAACAGGCACAGAAGCAAACAGGCCTCTTCCTTTAGGAGGTCAGGTATTTTTCAAAGAGTAGATCACATACCAGCAGCGTGGACATCACTTGGGAACTTGCTAGAAACACCAATTCTCAGGCCCCTCCCCAGACACATTAAATCAGTGAAACTGGGCACAGGGCCAACCATCTGTGCTTTATAGAACCCTCTGAGGGGTTCTGATGCACAATGGAGTATAAGAACTACTGGTCTTGCCTGGCCTCTTGCCCTGAGCCCAGGTAAAATACCATGAAAGCCACAAAAACGAATTAGCTCATTAAGAATTCACGTTTGGAAGCTCAAAATGATACCATGATAGAAAAATATATTTAGGACGCATATTCAAATCTTAGGATGATAATATATACACATATAATACATGTATATCTATTTGTATCTATCCAAAATTTACAAAGAATATCACAAGTATTATTTTAAAATCTTTTTACAGAAAAAATTCATCAAATTTCATTGTAAAGGGGAAAAGAAGTCACTGGTGCTATTTAAAGACCAACAACATTTCTGAAGTGAAATTCCAAGTTGTCTTTCAGTTTTTGTTTACAGTATTTTTAGATCGCTCTCTGCTTGCTATGTTTTCTTTTAGACATACTGCCAACTTTTGTATCTGTCATCTGGTTTAGAAAATGAGGTTTCTCATCATTTTAAAGCATTTCACCATTTCAGTTGTCACACTAATGCTTGGTACATCTGGAAGTTCCTGTGATAGGATGGATTTAGAGCCTGCATTTAAAAGCGTATCAAATAATTACCAATATTTAATTTCATGTTCCTTCAGAAAAAAAAAATCCATTAGAGGTTCTACAAGCTCTTCTTCCATGCCATCCCCTAAATTAAATTTCATATTAAAAAGACGAGATTCTAGGATTTCTCAGGCTTCAGGTTTGCAAATTTAAATTACAAAAAGCAGAAAGGATGATATGGAATGAAGTGATTTATCCCAGGGGCTTGTTCTTTTTAAGTAGAAGATAAACTGAGACTCACAGGGGAGGGAGAGGAAGACAGAGGTGAGCCAGGTGGGCACCCTGCTCTTTCTTTGTTGTGCGATTCCATATTGCTTTGGGGTTTCTATTTCAAGCACCAATCATTTCTGTTTTCCTCCAACAAAATCGTGTTCTCGATGACTGGTGTATTATTTTTAACAAAACTCATTTGACACCCTTAAACTCTAATACGGTTTCTCCAATAGGTTTGAAACATTAAGCAAAAATTTCCTCCCATTCCAAAACTCCAATGGGACTCAAAGTTCATTATTATTACCTTTAGAAGAATCCCATGGTATAGAATGCTTGGGATGGTAGCAAGGAGCATGGGGTCAGGAGGCTAATTTCTCAGGATGAATTTAGCTTGATGACACTGAACAATTTCTTCAACTCTATGTGTCTGAGTTTTTTCATGGATTGAAAGGGCATGCACATTTATTTAACACTTGGGTTGTTTTTCAAGAGGGTCAAACAAGT
Organism: Callospermophilus lateralis; assembly: GCF_048772815.1. Classification (NCBI taxonomy): domain Eukaryota; kingdom Metazoa; phylum Chordata; class Mammalia; order Rodentia; family Sciuridae; genus Callospermophilus; species Callospermophilus lateralis. The sequence continues at coordinate 3,265,934 of NW_027517238.1, forward strand.
ATTTATTGGCTTTATTTTATTGATAATAATTTAATAATTATTATCAATAATAATTTAATAATAATATCAGAAATTATGCTTTGTGCTTTCCGATAGAAACAAGCATCTTACGACTTTCTATCCTGGTATTTGCTAATTTTCTATAAACTTGTCAAAATGAAGGATGAAGAGGGGAAAGAACAGATAACTGGATGAGGTCCAGGAGATATCAGCAGGGAACTTCGTTGGGAAGCTGAAAATAGGAAGTGCCAGGTCCTCAAGATGGCCCCTTCCAGCCCTCCAGGGGTCTACCACCTCCTTCCACCTGTACTTCACAGCACCAAACCCACACCACACCTCTAATGCACACACAGGCAGCAGAAGCACTCCCACTGCCCACCTACTTGTGGGCAACGGCAGCCCCCTCACCTAATGATTGTGTTCTTTGCCTAACGGAGGAAGGGGGCCCAGTCACACTGCCTGGGTGCTTGTTTCAAAATGCTGATAATTTGAGGATATGGTTATGCACTGGATTAACAAAGTCAGTACAGCTTTTCTTTTTCTTTGTTCTGGCAATGGAGCCCAGGGCCTCATGCATGCTGGGGAAGCATTCTACTGCTGAGAGACACCCCCAGCTCTTGTTTTTCTTTTGAAATACAGAGTCATTTTGACAAATACTTAATGCCATAATATATAAATAAAATAAGTCTAATATAAATATTATAACATAAAGGAATATGCAAAGTATATGTAAATATATATTCCTTTACATATTACATAGTTCATATTATATAAGTGTGTATATATGTGTGTGTGTGATTTATAAAAATATGAATGATCATTGAACAAAATATTCACATGAGTACATAGACACACCCAGGCATTATACATATAATATACGCATGCGCGTGCACACACACACACACACACACACACACACACACACTTTCACAGCCACCACTCATGCTCACTGGGGCTCTGGAGGGCACAGTGATGGTGATCCTCTCTTTTCCTGAGTCACAGAGTAACTAAGCAGTGGAAAACTGCAGGGTATTGGATGGGAAAGCCTGAGCCCCTGTTCCTCTCTTGACCGAAAAACTAGCATCTCTAGAAGGAAAGGCTCAAGAACGGATTCCATCCTTTATCCACCTATTCTTTTCTCCTCTGTGGGGGAGGGGAGGTAACTCATCCACCTGGTGTCAGTGGGGAGGAACAGAACAAGGGGGCCATGAGGGTGACAGCATGTGTGTTCCCTTGTGCCCGAGCTGAGTGGAAGGGTGTCATGGGTGCTTCCATCCTAGGAAGCTGCTGTTTTGATCCCCGTTATCAACTGTTTCCAGTTCCAATTAGGAAGAGAGCAGGGTTATTCTTTGGCTCTTTATATGTCCTTTGTAAAACCCAAGTCACTAATTTGCTGCTGCCTAAACACATAGAATCTCCCCCCTGTCATGAAATACTGTGTTCTATTAAATCATTCTCAGTGATCATTCAGCATTCCCATCGTACGATGTTCTATACCTTATTGAGCCCATCAGGATTCTGAAAAATTATGAAGTCTCAGAAAATCACACCGACATTCTTTGCATACTGGTCTGTTCCTTTCCTGAAGAGGAATCCCTACAACAAGACTGGCTGGGTCAATGTCGTGTTCAGATTATTTTCTTTTCTATATAGCACAATGCTCTCATCCAGGTTTGTACTGCTTTATGCCACCCCAGAAGCAAACAAGAGCACCTGTTACCTTGCACCCTTACCAGAATTAAGGAATGGAATTAAAATAATATGTCACATTCCACTTCCTGTGATTTTACACGCTTCAGGGAGTGGGAAAGAGCCCCGGTGCCTCCTTTGTTTGGGAGGCATTGTTCCACTGCAGTTTGCCCAAGTGTGAAATGCCTGATTTCCTAAAGTCAAGTTACCTAATCTCTTGACATTACAAATATTAGCGTTTTAAAATCTGTTTTGAAATTAAGACAAAAGCAAACATCACTGCTAATGTACATTTGAGAGAGGAGGGGGGAAAGAAACCATGGCAACCAGCAGAGGAACTAAAATGGCAACTAAGAATTAGACACCAAAATAGAACCAGCAATGGGCCAGATGAGGAATATAACTGGAGGGGAGCTGACAGGAATTACAAGGTGTTCTTTTGCGTTTTGCCCTCCTCTTGGTCATTGCGAGAGGGATCCTGGATGAAGCTTACCTACACTACTCTTCTGCTCCTCCTAAACTCCTGAAATGTACCACAGGCTGCCACACCACACACAAACACAGCTTGTTTAGGCCACAGGATGGCACTCTGGGTGCATATAAGTGATGAAGTGCCAGGCTCCCCCAGGGAAAAAAAAAAAAAAAAAAGCTCTCTGTCCCTTGGGAGGATCCAGGAGACAGCACTCCAGCCTGCAGCAAAAGCCCAGCGCCTGCCCCCCTGGAGAAGATTAGTGCCTAACCTTTGATCGTCAGACCTTCTCTGTTTCTCTCCATACTTGTCAAATGCTGGTGAGGGTCTCCCAGAACAACCAGCCCCTTGGCTTCACTTCCTGGAGGGATGCACTTAGGGAGACCTAGAATACTCTTACAGCTTCCCTGGGAGCACACACCTCCTGAGAAAAATAACCTCGGGAAACGCAGCCACTTAACTGTTTTCAGATCACCTGGTGTCAGTGAAATTCCATGTTGTTGATGGTTTTGAATCTCCCAAAATGCAGTGCTGTTTTTCTTTAACTCCAATTAATATTTCATAGAGTGGGAATGATTTTAATATCTGTTAAATAGAGTGGTGTATAAATCATATAGACATGAACTAGCAAGACGGCCTTCGCCATGACAGCCTCTGAGTTTTTCCATATTTGGACAATTGAGTTTGTCATTATTAATAGTTATTATCATTATGATGATTTACTATTCAAATGTGATTTACTATTCACAAGTAATAGTAAACTTAAGCTTTAAATGTGAAGACCTCTGTCACAGCATTAAAAGAAAACTGAAAAGGTGGCATAGATCCTTAGCAGAGCAAGTTACCCTGAACTAACTCTCTAACAAACTATAAACAATAGTAAAAAATATTGAAATTAAAATCACAAGAATGATTCTCACTTGGCCAAAGGAAAGAGGAGAGAGAGTTCCCAGGCAAAGGCATGGGAGGGAGAGATGGAATGAGACCAAGTAGGTACAAGGTGAACTCCTATCAAGGAATAAAATAATTCAATATGCAAAGTGGGACAAAATAATAGAAAGGTTTCAAGTCCAAGGTGAGGCTTTCAGACCTGCCTGGGACGCAGCAGGAAAGCCCTGAGCAGGGACGAAATCAATCACATGTCAGTGAAGAAAACAGCAGATTAGGAAAAGTGTTAGAGAAGAAGAAAGATGGGAGCCTTGGAAATGGCTGGAGGAAACCGGAGCTGTCCAGACCAGGGGAAGAATGAACTAGCAAGACAGCCTTCGCCATCACTGCATCTGAGGTCCCAGGCTGAATGCCGTCCTTCTAGCTCATGCCCGAGGACTCACTTTTCATTCTCTGTAGTCTCCACCAGTCTGGTCTGTATTGCTTTTCCTGCTTCACCAGGAGAAAGAAGCTCAGTTCCTTTGCTCCTCAGTCTACATGGTAAACCATGGACGAACCCCAGTTGGCCAGCAGCAGGTCCCTCCTCTTCACCACATACATATAAGTTAGCAATGATGGGCACCATCCATACCCTCAGAGGGAGGGTATGTTCTCATGAGCCTTCATCTTAAAATGTCTAGAGATTTTCCATTTCTTTACGAACACTCTTCACTCAGCATTGATGGCCAACATCTTCACAGGCCTCTCCTTGCTCTTGGGATAATCCTGCCTCATTTTCTTTAAGAATCTCCAAAGCTGTGAGATAGAAACTCCATTCCAAATCTAGAACCCTCTATCTTTGCACCCTACACTTATTGTAATGGGAAAAAAAAAAGTCCTGGCTTTGATAAGCATCAAAACTTTTGCCTGTGCACTGGCTCGGGGCACCACTCCTTCTGAAAGGTTTCTCATTTGCATTTTTGCCTCCTATTCTATGATTGACACGTCCTACTCACACAAAGATATAATCAAGCATATCTCATTTATTTAATCTTCAAAATTTTAATGAGTACTTATGAGTTATCAGCTGTTTTTCTATGAGTTAGGGATTTGTCAGTTAAAAATGAAACAAAACAAAACGAGCTGACACAAATCCCTGGTCTCATAGAATTCTGGACAGTGCAAGTTAAAATTCGAGTTTCATCTCAAATAAATAGAAAAAAAAATAATTAAAATATGCCCTCCACTCCCATGACCAGAGAGCATTCTGCAGTGATTAACTGTTTCTCTGCTGTACTTTGCAGTCCAACTTCTTCAACGAGGTGTCTACCCATCCGTGTCTCCACTCTTCCTCTTGCAATCATTTTTCAGACCACTCCATTTTGCTCCTGTCCTCATCACTCCACAAGAACTGCTCCAGCTCAGGTTTCAGAAGACATCCATGTTGCCCAGTGGAACAATTGCTCTCCAGTCCTGCCTCTTGCGACCCCTGGGTAGCAATGAATCATGGGAGCACCCTCCTTTCAGTTACACCACACCTTTGCTGGAGTCTTCTCCATTCCTCCATAAAACCCCAGGATGTGATTCTTACTGTGTGCAATGCTTCACCCTCTCTCTCTGCCTGCCTGCCTCCTACTCTTCAGGTCTTAGCTCAAGGGTCACTTCTTCAGAGAAGTTTTTCCTACCCAGATGATTAAATGTAGACTTCATTTTTACCCCATCTTCATTTTACCCCATCCTGTTCTTTGTCTCAAGAGCACTTCTCACAGTTTGTAATCTTATAAGTATATTAAAAAATTCCTTGGTGTTTGCAAGGAATAAAATATTTTCTTACAATTTTCTATACCAATTTTATTTTACAAATTTCTCTAATAATGCTTTATGTCCGATTCTATACATAGTGCCTGGTATATTATAGAATCTCCATAAATAGCTGCATGAATGCCTAGGTATTTCTTTGAGTATTATACTATGTCGGGGGGTGAACTGGGATCAAAAGTAACACTTTGTCTTAAAGAGTAGATAATGAGGAAAATGTCACTGAAATTCCTTCAGCAAAGGAAAATTGGGAAGTAGACCTGCTCTAAGAGGAAAGAAGGTGATCTATTTTGGGACCTGTTAGTTTTGAGCTGTCACTAGCACATTTAAAAGAAAAGATGTAACAGTGGTGGGGACATGTTTTGATAGACCCCATGGCTATCCTTTCTCAGACACTCTACCCTTCCCTACTATTGTGAAAGTCCTGCTTGGTAGCTTGACCTCAGCTCAAGTAGAAGGATTTAGGCTGCCCTCATTGTCTTCCTTAGAGATCTTCTGGAAAAGCCAGTACTAAACTAGCTGGCACAGACCATCACACTAACAATAAGGATTGGCTTCGAAATAGACATGGGGTCTAATTCAAAGAGAATGTGAAGAGGTTTCTTAAGAGATTTGGAAAAGATTCTTATTCTAAGGACAAAAGAAGAGATATGTCCTCTATCCTGCTGCACAGTCTTGACTGCATTCAGCTCATTTCTGAGCTGACAAAGGACAACTAGGTATAGGATAGAACCAATGTGAACAGAGGAAAAAAAAACAGATGAAGTAAACCACCTGGCTCCCCCTAAGGTGTCTGTGTTGATGAACCCTGAAGTCCCTGGTTTTAGCTGGGATCTGAAATGTCCCCCAAGGGCTCATGTGTAAAGACTTGGCTCCAATGTAGCCATGTTCAGAGGTGGCACTTCTAGGAAGTGATTGGATCACAGAGGCTCCAATCTCATCAGTGGATTAACCCATTGATGGATTCATAAATTGAATGGACTCTTGGGAGACGGAACCTAATTGAAGGGGGTATACACTTGTGGGTGTGCCCTTGGAAACTGTATGTTCCTCCTGGCCCTTTTTTTCTCTTCCTCCTTGCTTCATGGCTGCAAACAGATGAGTTGCTGTATTCCACCATGCCTTCTCTGCCATAATGCTCTGCCTCACCCCAGGGCCATAGACATGGAGCTAGCCCACTATGGACTGACATTTTTGAAACCATGAACCCAAATAAATCTTTCCTCTTTTAAGTTGATTTTTTTTTCAGGTATTTTGTAACAGAGATGAAAAGCTGACTAACATACTCTCAACTACTCCTTTCTATTAAGAGACAATAAATCTTTCAGTAGGCTAATTAGAGTTGGATTATCTGGTATCTGTTTCATTTTCTTATTTACTGGAAACATCTAAACTCATACACATGAAGTAAGAGTTTGGGAGAATAAGTAAAAAAAAGATAAAAATAGGCACACTAAGGAAATTGCTGTATTGAAAAAAAATGGAATATGTCAGTTAGCTTTCCATCCCTATAATAAAATAGCTGAGATAATCAGCTTATACAAAGAAAGGTTTGTTTTGACTCATAGTTCTAGAGCTTCCAATACAAGATTAGGAAGACCTATTGCCTTGGGGCTTCTGGTTTGGGTGCAAGAGCAACAGTATGGAGTACATGGCAGAGCAAACCTGGCAAGATAGTCAGTAAGAAAGCTGGGTCCCAGAGTCCTATTCAAGAACGTGCCTCAGTCACTTAAAGACTTTCCAGTGGGATTCACCTCTTAAACCCTCCCCTGCCACCAACAGCACTTCCCTGGGAACTAAGCATTTAACTATGAGACTCTGAGTTTAGGGCAAAATCAAACAATAAGAGATGGACACATATTATATCTAAAGAAATGCTTAATAGGTAGAAAGAACTAGAAAAAACAGGAGCAAATATGGGGAAAATAGGTCCACCTTCCAAAGTCACTTAGTAATCTATGCCTGTTCTTTAGAAGAGTGATATGTTAGCTTTTCAGTACTCTGACCCAGAATACCTGACAATAACAACTTGATAGCAGAAAGTTTATTTTGGCTCACAGTTTCAGAAGTTTCAGTCCATGATTAGCCAGAAAAACCTTGGTGGAGGAAAGCTTCTCAGCTCATAGCACCCAGGAAGCAGGGAAAGAGAGCAAGGAAGAGGCCAAGGGCATGTTACAGTCCCCAAAGAAATGACCCCAGTGACCCAATTCTTCCAACTAGGCCTCACCGCAGATAGTTCCCATCACCTCCCCATAATATTGTCAAATTATTAACACCAGTGGATTAATCAACTGGTGAATTCAGATTATTATGATACAATCACTTCCCCCAAAGCCCTACCTCTGGATATTAGAGTGATGGGGACCAAGTCTTCAACACATGATATTTTGGGGAACATTCAAGTTCTAAACCACAATAAGTGATATTAGTTATGTTACTCATTCTTATCAAGGGAATCCCTCTAACAGAAAATAAGAACTTATGAACAAATACTACCTGGGAACAAACTCCAATTAAATTGCAGTAAAGAATATCAAGGATAAGAGCATGAACTTATCAATGGATAAGTATCACATAATTTCTCATGTATTTGTCAATGACTTCCAGGCTTATTGAAAGGTGCCCTTTATTCTAGGCACTGTCCTAGTTCTGGCACAAGAAAACACACCTGCCTTCAGGTTACTTTTGGTAGGGGAGTCTGACCAGTAAAAAGTACCTGACCCAGTGTGGTTGATTCTGGGAAAAATGTAGAGACCAGTGCCAGAATTATGCCAACTCTGTGCCCCAAAGTTAATGGCAGTGGAGTCCTGCGGTGATGGGCAATGTGAGGTGTCTTGGAGTAAACAGTTCCTGAAACGCACATTTAAGCAAGAGTGGGAGTCACCAGGGGGGAAGATGAGTTTTTTGGCAGAAAGATCTGAGTACAGAAATGAAGAATGTATAACATAGCTCTGGAGTCCAAAGTGGGATTCTTGTGTCCTAACCTCTATTATGGTTTTCTCAAACTAGCTGGTCTTACCTATTATATCATCCCTTTGCAAAAGGCCATATTATTTCAGTTCAGATTAGTACCCAATTAAAAGCATTTATTGACCATGACATTCCACATAAGATCTATGGTTAACTATGATTTGATAATGAGCATGACGAGGGGCTCCTCAAAGATGCCTTGAGACACCCCTTCCTGAAGTGATTTTAGGAGGCAAACATATTGGTTTCTCTGGGATTTACTCCACTTGCTCTTATAAAGACCTGGAGTTGCAGCATGTGAGGGAACTGTTCTCTTTATGGACCAAGTATGCAAATACTGCCAGTGAGAATTGCTTAGAAATACATTTTAATTCAATCTCTTGTGGAAAACAGAAACAAAATAAATTGCTAGCACTTCTTTCATGTTTGGAACATATCCCTTCCAAATCAATTTTTAGGCTGAGAGTCCTCAATGCCTATATCTTCCCATACATGGAAACTCTCCATGGTAGAGAGAGAATGGGTGATGTAGCCTTTGTTAAAATCATATTCTGCTATCATCTTGATGATTTTCTTCTAAGCTATCTATCCCGTAGGTTTTATTGTTGATGCGTCTCTAATCTTATGAGAAGATATGAATCAGACAAGTAGCAGGACAAAAGAAATGTTACTTCTTTAAGTGTTTTTAAACGAGACACCAACTTTCTGAATTTAAAAACCAGCAACAATTAAACTCAATGCCCATTACCAATAATGCACTGACTGTATCGCAGTATGACTACATTTGCATCTGTAGATAATGACCTGTCCACAGCAATAGTCTCTAGTCAACAGAAATTCACACTGAGAACCATTGTTCCACAGAAGTTGAAATGTGAAAACTATGCACAGTAAAATTGATGAAATATGGATATCCCCCCCCCCAAAAAAAAAGTCCTCCAATCATACCTTGGAGGTCTGATTCATATCTTCTCATTTATTCACTCATTCAGTCATTAATAATTAGACTCACTGAGTGTTCGCCATATGGTAGGCACTCCAATTAGGGTCATAAATGAAACAGATGGACTGATTTCTCCAATCACAGACATACAGACTTATGGATCTGTTAAAATTATGTACCATTACTGAATTTACAGCCTTGTAGCAAACAGGGGTTTCTTGTTTTTCACTATATTTTAAAAAATCAAGTATATTCCCAAGAATTGCAAAAGAAACTCCTCCTAGTCTACCAAGCTGCCATCTGGCCCTAAGAGAACAAAAAGTAAGTGGAGGGATTCCTGGAAAGAAATATAGGCATTCATCTTGAGCAATATTTACTTACGGCAGAGAAAGCACTGAATAGACAAACTAAGAGGACCAAGACTGTCCTAAGTCTGGAATGAGTTAAAGAGCACAGAAGTAGAGGAAAGCTGAGCAGGAGAGACAGTGTGACCGCTAGCCAATGGGACAGGAAGGGACAGAAGGGAAGATGCTGTCCTTGTTCATTCTTCATTTCCATTTTACACAAATGCATTCACCTGTTGGATATTTTTATAAATCTTGTGAATATCCCAAATTCTAGAATTTGCTTTCCTAGATTCAGTATATGGATCATTCGATATCTATCCCATGTCCAGATCTGGATTCAGCCCTTCTGCAGACTCTCCTAGGTATCATTTGCCAAAGAATTACCAGACAGAGACATTAAAAGATTTCAAGATCAAAGCATCTTGAAGACTAAAAGTTAATCCAAATATAGGTTATTTCAGAAATAGGGAGAAATAGACTCAGAGACTGATTGTAAGTTACCTGGGAATGTTCACCTCTCATTCTGTGATATATCTCCTTTGGAGTTACAGCTATTGGATGATTACATATGTGAGGTCTTCCAGCCTCAGATGCTGAAACAGGTATCTATCTGTGTCTCAGATGTTCCCCCAAACTAGTTCCTTTTTATTGTTTATATTATAAATGATAGCAAGTTCCCATGGAAAAAAAAATAATCTCCCTACATTGTGGTTCATTGAGTTGAGCATCTTAAAAACTCACACAGGGTCATGAATCCTTATATATTGGGTATTGTGGTCAGCATTAGCTATTTGAAAGACAGAATAATGGCTTCCTTCCTTTCAAAGATCCTATGGCTCATTGAGACAGAAAACCATGCCAAAAGTTCATGCAATAATGAAGGTGTGAACAGGTACTGTGGAGAGGAATCAAAGCTGGCCTCAGGGTGGAGGAGCTGACTGAGAAGAGATCTGAGAAATAATTGGGAGTTGGTGAGGTGAGAGAGAAGAGCGTTGGTGGAGTGAACAGCTATTGATTTTGCCTGTCCAGCCACACTTCCTCTTGCTTCTGATAAGAGCAACTGAGATTTCTTGAGGAAGCCTAATGCTTTTCAAACTCTTGGTCCATAGGATTCACTATAGCTCTGATTTTCAGGCCACACATCTGTTCCAGGTCTCACCCTTTGGAGTTTCCCCTTGTCCTGGTCACAGGATTGCTTTCATGATGGTTGTAAAATGTGCACCATGCTAAAGAGACCTGAATCTGGAACTTCTAATACTTGAGAAAGAGGAAGTCTCCTTTTTTAATGGAATTGCCAACAGATTATTGTGTGGAGAACTGGCAGTCATCTAGTGACCATGAGGGACAGCCTATCTGAGAAAGGACCCATTCCAGAGGAAAAGAGAACTAAGGGTATGATCAATACTGGATAACGTAATTAGAGTATCTACAGGTCGCTGTGGAACATGCCTGTAATCCCAGCAACCCGGGAGGCTGAGGCAGGAGGATCGCAAGTTCAAGGCCAGCAACATAATAAGGCCCTAAGCAATTCAGTGAGACCCTGTAGATAAAAAAAATACAAATTAGGGCTGGGGGTGTGGCTCAGTGGCCAAGTGCCCCTGAGTTCAATCCCTGGTACCTAATAATAATAATAATAATAATAATAATAATAGTAATAATAATTACAGTATCTGAACCCAGCTCTACCTAGAGACATGATAAATTTTCCCTGAACTTTCCAGTTGTGTCATTTTTTTTCCCTTTTCATTAATGGCAAATAGAGTGTTTCTATTGTCTTCATTGAGACAACTGCTAACAGCAGGAGTATATGGGCTTTGCATGTGAAAAGGATATGAATTTTGGGAAGTCAAAGGACAGATTATTATAGGCTGAATTGTGTTCTTGGCCCAAACTCATATGTTGAAGTTCATACCCTTAGGAATGCATATTCTTAATACCTAAGAATGTGAGTGTGTTTAAAAATAGGGTCTTTAAAGATGTAAGTAGGAAAAATGAGATAATTAAGGTAACAATTATTCAATATGATGAGTTTCCTTACAAAAAAGAGGAGGTAAAGACACGTACTCATAGGGAGGTGATCAAGTGTAAACACAAGGAGAACACAGCCATTTGCAAGCCAAGGAGAGAGACCCAAGGAATCCTGATGACACTTTGATCTTTCATTTCTAGCCTCTAGAACTATGAGGAAATACAGCCATATGTTGACACCTATGGAGGATTTATTCCAGGACCCCGAGGATACCAAAATCCATGGATATCCAAATCTCTTATATAAAATGGTATAGTATTTACATCTAATCTATGAATCTATGAATCTGTGTATTTTAAATTATCTTTATATATTATCTATAATATTTAAGGCAACATAAATATTATGAAGAATTGCTATACTATATTGTTTTGGGAACAATAACAACAAAAACATTTGTACATGTTCCATAGAAACAGAATATTTTACAGACTTTTCTTTTTAGCTGCAGGGGGTTGACTCCCTTGGATGCAGAATCCATGGACATGAAGGGCCAACTGCACATTCCTGTTGTTTAAACCACACAATTTGTAATACTTTGTTATGGTCACCCTCACAAACTAAAATAGGCAGGTGCCCAGGAAGACTACGGCAGAGAAAGAAACAGGATTGTCAAGACGGGTACTCTTAGAAGCAGAAATATTTTGAGAACCCAGAGATACAGAAGACAAAGAGAGTATCTCTAAACAGACGCAAAAAGGGGAAGGCGAAGGGATCACCTTCATTGTAATTTCTTTTTATGTTTCATTCTCTGATCCTTTATGTATAATTTCTGTGCCCATGATGGAAGACACACCCCAGTGCTTGTTTTTAGATCCTGTGACACCAGACTTCAAATCCCTGTTATTTTGAAATATATCAGAGGTCCACTTGTGTCCCAAACAATCAACCTTTCCTGATAAGTTTGTGGAAGAACCCTCATCTGCAGGAGCCCCACTGTTGAAGTGGTCAGAGCCTGATGAGAGACATGGATCCTCAAGTCTGTCACTTCAAGTTGGTCCTAAGAAATGGCCTATTGTTGATTTCCACTTCAAAATGGCACACGGTTTTCTTTTGCCTATGCCCAGCCAAGTCCTGATGAGACAGAGACTCATCCAGCCTTAAAACAACGGACAAAAATTCTCAACTGCTGAACCTTCAAAAACTTCCCAGATTCAAGGCCACATTCTTCACTGTGACCAGAATGAAGTTCTTTGGCTCTGGAAATCAGAGAGACAGAGAGTGTAATAGAAAAATGAGTCAAAAAGTTACAGGAAGAGACAGAAGGAACTTGTGTTTGAAAAAGAACTTAAAAATTGGATTTGTTTGCCCTCAGTCTGAATGTGAGGACTCATTACCAAGTGAGTTTTTCCTGTTTCATCTGGATACACAAAGTCAGAACCAGAGCTGGTGACACAGGGGAGCCTGTCTCCTAGGCTATTTCTAACTCTCCACTTATTATAGTTAGACCAATGCTATCTTCTCTGTACTGAGTTCTATCCGAGACATTTTAAAGTGCTCTCTACCCGCCTGATAGAAAGCATTTGGGCATTGTTGAGTGTTTTCATGGATTTTTTTAACCTGCTCATAAAAACACCATTAGGTTCTCTTTTTTCCTTTTCTTTTCTTTTTTTCCTTTTTCTTATTTATTTATGGCAAGATTTCACTTCCTGCTATAATTGTTTACTAATTTCTAGATCACTCTATAAATCATATCCTCCATAGCAGGGCTTACATACATTGAGAATTCTGTGGAGTAAAAAAAAGAAAAGAAAGAAAGAAAAAAAATAGAAGTTAAGCTTCCTTCTTGTACTCACGGATGCTAGCTTTCAATCTTGGCTGAGATATTTTCTGTTGAGTCACTACAAAAACAACTCCTTCTAAATGGCTTTTCTACTTAGAGGAAAAATGAAATCAAGTGCTTTTCTTATCATATTAAGTGAATACATTATATGTTAACAAGCATTTTCTTATTTTTATAATGGAAAAATTGTTAAGCAGAATTTCACTCTCCCTAATTGTAATAAAGCAGATTTGCTTTTAGACTGAAATACAATAAACTCTTTGCTAAACAGCAGTGAAACAAAGGTAGGCTGAAAATGATAAACCCCCTTTGTAAATGGATATAATTTTACAGATAGGTCAGGTCTTTTTGCATTCTCCAAAATATATATTTCTAACAGGTTCGTTCTTTTCTTTCTTTCTTTCTTTTTTTTTTTTTTTTTGATAGCTTTAGATACTAACTATGAATAAAGACCAAAGGTGTGGGGGGATTACTTTTCTAAACCTATAGTTAGACATTCAATAATGATATGACATTCTATCTGAAATGGTTTGAGTGAATATGCATGAGCCAGCTGTAGTTATACTGAAGTTAGGAGAATATTTCTCTAGTTCCTACACCAACAGCAAGGTCAAGTCTCTGCATTCCATTTCCCCCTGGAGCCTGTTGTAATGATCTCCCCCCAAATTTGTTGAGTATTTATTGTTGCTGCCACTGATTTGGCACTTAGCATATGCTACCTAGCATTGTTAATTATCTTTTTTATGTACATGTCCTGTCTGTCCAAGTAGCCGACTCTCCTTGACTGTGAGGCAATGTCTTGGAGCACTGTGTGTCTTCAGCACACAGCAATATGCTTCTGGATGATGGAGGTGATAATGAGAGAAAGGAGCATCCTGGAGAAATTTACCCTGGAATACTGAGGCAGCTTGAATAGTGGCACAAAATACATTATTGTATGTAACATAATAACTCAGGGGATGTTGTTGTCTATCACGGCTGTGACCTACCAAAGGGCTTCATATATATAGCAGGACCTTAGCACATGTTTGGTTAATTTTAAGTAATTTTTTTTCAGTCAGAGTGAATAGATATTCATCTTCTGTACTAGTTCACTTTGTATTTTGAGTATATATTTTCTTCTTCTAGCAGGTTCTCTTATTCATTAAGCACTTTTGTTCATGGTTCATCATTTTGATGTTTTCTCAGCATTGTCACCAAATCCTTGTAAAATGAAGAGGCCAGGGCCTCATCCAAGGTTGAAAATACCAAAATCTTTTAAGAAGGAGAACAAATATTCTTAAAAAAAAATACCTCTTCTTATGGTTCTGGTATGCAATTAGATTTGAAAGTCATTAAAAATTCTACTCAAAGACTCTTATTATCATTATTATTATTAGCTAATGGCTAGCCTTATTTTTCTCTCACTTAACTTTTAATAGCATTCATATATTATTTAAATCATACATGAAATATGGTATGCATATAGATAGAGGTTAAATGGCTACGATTTTTAGGTGTGTCTATATATCTACATGTATTTTCACTTCCCACTTCACTTCACAAAAGATTTAAGACAGATGTGCTCAGGACAAAATAACGAATTAAAAAGATTGAAGGGGAAAGAAAAGAAGGATATAAAATTAATCATGACCAAAAGGCATAAAGATAATCTTTGCCAACTGGGATGCATGTAGTCCTGTTCAGAGCTCAAGATAAGCTGTATGTGTTAAGTCTATGTTTCCTAGCAGCCAGGGCAAAAAGGGAAACATAGGTGTTATACTGTGTCCATACAATGAAAGCATTCATTTTTCCAACACAGATTGATCCCTAGAAAGAAAACTATTAGCCATGATAGACAACAACATCCCCTGAGTTATTATGTTACATACAATAATGTATTTTATGCCATTATTCATTAAGAGTTCCATCCGTTTCAGCAGATAGCTTAATGAAAAAAATCACAATTTTTTAATAGCAATTCTATAATAATCTAAAATGGTACGATTATTCAGAAAAGAACGCTTTGGGTAATGAATGTCCTCCTGGTAATCTTCTATCAGTAGTATTTCTTACCAAATGTTTTGGATGAAGATTTGTAAGGTTTAAGATAGTACCTAAGCACAAGAGACTGGCTTATCATATTCTCTATTGCTAACACAAAGCAGATTCATTGAATTGACCATCATTTGCATGGAAGAATGATTCTGGTCTTTTCATTAAAAATTAAAATCCAAATTTTGACACATGCCTGATATGCTAAATCCTCATTAAGAAGAATTCCCTCAGTTTGGCTATTTTTTTTAAATTGCAGAAAATATTTTTAATAAAAAAACTAGGATAAAGAGTATTAATCATATAACACCAAAACACCCCAAAATTGAACTATGCATCAATTTTTTCCTTAAATATAAAATTTCAATAAATTTTTGAACATGTGTACTCTTCTTATCAGCCTTCCAAGTCCAGGGGTGATGGTCTCCTTCAATCTTCCTGTGCAACTAGTTCATGTTGTGTATGTTTGTTTTCCATAAGCACATTTCATCTGAGACATTAAACTAAAAGTACAAATTTGGATACACAGACAAGGGAAAAAAAAAAAAGCAAAAGATTCCCACAGAGCTGAAGTTCTGCCTTATTCCACTCCCTGGTTGCATAGCCTTGAATATATTCTTCTTTCTTCACATGTGAAATCAGTATTTTACTATATTTCACTGTATTCTCTATAGCATAGTATTCTCTATAGCATTTAAACATGAAACTAACACTAAACTTTTTGACAATGTCCAAATTGTTTGCTAATCACAGGCATGTGGGTTTTCTAGGGACTGCCAACACAGGGATTCAAGAGCAAAACTTGACCTCTTCAAAGCCAATGGAAAAGCTGGGCACCTTGGCAAACTCCTGTCATCCTAGCTGAGGTAGGAAGATGGAAAATTCCAGGCCAGCCTCAGTAATTTAGCAAGGCCCACAGCAATTTATTAATTTAACAAGGCCCCATCTCAAAATCAAAAAAATACAAAGGGCTGGGGATATAGCTCAGTGGTAAAGTGAGTCTGAATTCAATCTCTGGTGCCCAAAATAGCAACAACAACAAAAACAAAACAAAACAAAACAAAACAAAACAAAAAACAGTCAATGGAGAGCAGCCACCACCAGGCTCACACGTGGAAGATAACATCATGCCCTCCATTTGCTTTTGAATGTAAGTGCCCTGGGGGCTCTCTTTCTCTTAGCCCACTTTACAAGCTCAGTCCTAGGTCCAAAGTTTAAAAAGCATCATCTTAGTATCCAAATTTCCAAACATTCTGGTGTCTGCTGTTCTTTTCCTTATCTCTTACTGCACCCTTCCCCTTTATTTTGAGGCTTGCTGGTAGCAGGGCTCACACCTGTCTTCCCACTCATTCCCACAAGGAGACAGGAAGCCTCTGAAAGAAAGCCAGGATCTATGTCCATCTAGATTAGGGCCCTGTCCCCAAACCCTTGTGAAGTATATGATAGGCACTAGGTACTTTTAAAGCAGTAAAATGAGCTATGTCCTCTATTTGGCCTATAAAATACATAGTTTTAAAAAATATTTCATATTGCTTACTCTATTCTTGCCCAGTTATTAAATGTCCACAAATTTGGTTGTTGGCTTCCCTTAGAGATGGCAAAGAAGAGGCTAAAACTACTGGCTGTAAGAATGATCCTGCCTATAAACCCCCCAAAACAACAAAACAAAACAAAACTGTGTGTTAAGGAGACATTTATTCTCACACCAAGAACTGGGAGTTTTCATTTTCCCAGGAGCTTTAATTAAAAAAACAAAAACAAAAAAAATGACATCCTGGGCCTCTTTTGCACCACTGTCTTATGAAGAAACAAATGTTGGGGGCAGTCCCACATAGTTCAAAGACCTCGGCAAACATCTCTCTGACCCAAACCCTTGCATTTCAGAGGTCTCACTCATTTAGAGGGACAGTGTTTCCCCCGTAGAAACTCAAATCATATCTCCTTTGTGTGGAAAAATAAGATTTCATGCACAATCAAGTTTATCTACCTCCAATCAATAAAAGCATTAAAACAGATATAAAAGAAATACAGTTAACCAATTTAAATATTATTGAAAGTCTTGTAGAACTACAGATATGCTGAATGCGAAATTTCCTACTTGAAAGGTGTGTTGAAAGCATTTCAGGCCCACTAGAATGCCTTCAAAGATGCGCAGCCACTTACGAAAACTATTCAGGTGCTCTCCCTAATCTGAAAGGGAGTGCTTTTTCATAGCATTAGTTTTATAATGAGCCTTTTCAGGCAAATTTCAAAGGGTGCATGGTTCACATACTTTAAACTAAATTCACTCATAATTTAGCATCCCACAAAAGCTAATGCTTAATTGTCTCTAAAGAGGCTATAGAAGGAAAACATTTTCCTTATTCACAAACATAGAGCTAAACAGTGGGACTCCCTCCCATTATCACCCCTCCCTGATTTCCATAAGAACAATGGCCCTGCAAAGAGCTGGCCACAGAGACTGGGAACACAAGCCAGGGTGGCTCAGGAGGCTGAAACCGCTGGCTTTGCACAATATGGCTTGTCACTCAGGGAGGGAACACCCTCAGGGATAACAACTCCAACGTGGAGGCTGACTGGGACTAAGGCTTGTAACCTACGCTGCTGACACAGTCTAGCCAACAGCTTACCATTGGCTGAGGTCTTGAGATAAGTCCTTGCAATTTTTTCAGCCCCACCCAACTTTCTAAATCACAAAGTGAGGAGGTTGTAATTTGACAGATGGTCTCAATTATCCCAGTGGTTAACAGCACAGACACATTGGAAAAAGGCAAAGACAGGCTCCACTTGGTATTCTTTGCTCTGCTACTTTCTATGTGATTCTGGACAAGCAAATTAAACTCTCTGTGCCTCTACTGGCCTAAATGTAAAACAGGAATGATAACAGTACAATCTTTCTAAGACCACAATGAGTACTAGAGTACACATAGATCATGAACTGAGTACAGTATGTATGTTTTGCCTAAGGAAGTTTCATTCATACACACACACACACACACACACACACACACACACAATGAGTCTTTTATTCATGTATATAAATACATATTTATAAACATGATATAAATATATATAAAACAAGATATATGTCATATATGATATATATGTATGATATGCACCATATATGGCATATATGATATATTATGCCATATTATATGATATATACATATGCTATATATACCATGTGTCCTTTATGACATATATCATGTGACATATGTGACACAGATATCATGTTTCATGTATATTATATGATGTATGTGTCTTAATTTGTATGTTCCTTACTGTTTTTATTATATTCTTCCAAATGTTATAGTCTGAGTCCTTACACCAGTAACAACTTGTTTTCTCATTTTTATTCACTCCTTTGTCTTTCTTTTGTCTTTGAATTAGGGACACACTTTGGGAAAATCTTCAGATGCTCTATTATGTTCTTTCATTCTGGAACTTTGCCAAGTGTTTAGGCACCACTGCCATTTGTGGTGTGGGGACCTGGAGAGAGGAAATCCTCTTAGACTATTACGGAAAGTGTCAGCTCCCTGGGAAGGTGACATGGTAAAATACAATGCTTTGAAGAAACATTTTTGGAAACAGCAAAAACTACCTGAACCTATCTAATAAGAATAAAATATTCATACAAGCAAATGGGGAAAAAACAATAAAAGAAAAAAAAATCCTACCTTTGTGAAGCTTTTAAAATCTCTAGTAATTTTCATAATTGTGACACTTGGCACAATTCGATAGTATCTCATATTGATTCTCAGATTTTAAGACAACAATCATTACATTATTATCTGCAGCCTAACCAGTGCAGCGTAACCTCCTAATTAGGATAAAAAACAGAGCCAGGAGCGGCCCCAGCAAGTCACAACAAGTCAATATTTTTAATAAGGATTAATTTTAAAAAAAACTCTACAAGGTTGTATTAGAGGCAGTTCTGGAATGTCTATTGATTAACAGTTGGCATTACATCTCATAAAGGGCTCATTATGTAAAGCATCAATCTAAGCACGAGGCTCTCCCCCTCTTAAATACTATTGATTTGTTTTGATGTGTTTTTTTAAGCACAGTTTGGGAACTGAGAAGATTGAGACCTAAGCCCTACAAAGGCATTGTCTATCACATTGAGGGACATCCAAGAACAGGTGCAAAGAAGGTTAAGGTCTTCTTTTCCTCCTCACCGCCAGCCTCTCCCCAGACTGGCAGAGGAAATCTGCATCCTCCCTGTCAATCTAAGGGGTTCCTAATGGGCGTCATCAACCCCCAGCCCCCAGCCAGCCAGCGAGTTGCCGTGGCTGCATTCCCCTAAGGAGGATGCAAGTTGTTCTAACTCTATGTCTGTGTGTTTCCCACTTGCCTTTCTTTCTTTTATATATGTATGCAAATAAACAACAATGCCATTTGGAAGCCACCTCCATCGCCCTTCTGAGCACTGCAGAGGCAGGAATCTGCAGGGAGACAGCACAGGCGGCCACAGGTGCCTGCAGCTCATGAATATGCAGCGCTGACATTTGAAACTCTTCAGCACATTTCACAACCCCTTTCTGCATTGACACCAATTCACTTCCAATCACAAGGGTTTTCAAATAAACAACGCTGGTTGGAAGCTGCTGCAAATACTTCCTGAAGCAATCTCAGTCCAGGCTTCTTAAAAGATCGCAGACTGATCCCTTTAATAATATTTTAAATACTGAGGAGCCTCCATTCTTTTTTTTTTAATAATAATAAATAAAAGCCTGCGTGGTTGATGCTAGGTGGCAGTGCTGTGTAATTAAAACTCTAAAGGATTCAGCTTGAATCTGTGACTCAGGCCACCTACTTTTCTACACATAATCATGAGGTATAATTATGAGTAAAATACATTAGGAACTCTTGGTTCTTTTGCAGAAACTCATTAAGAAGTCATGACAAAGTCTTTACCCCTTGAAGGTCAGTATTTTTCAAAAAGAGACTAAAGTTGAATAAATCTAAGCACATATGTTATGCATTTTTGAATGACTAAATAATAGCAACAAATTACTACAAAATATATTATTTAGATAAAACAAACTATATTTTTTCTATTATCTGTGAAATCATGCAGTAATTTTTTAACAAGGGAAAAATCTGGAATACCTGCTAAATGCTTGCCATTCTATAGCAATGCCAGGAATCATTCATTGATAAATTTGCTCTACCTGTCTATGGAGACTCAGTAGAGAGTCAATGAAGTGTTAGGCAAAACAAAGTTGCACACTTGATAGTCCTCTCACATTGAGGACTTTGTACTGTGAAAGGGGAAACTAAGAAACAGACAATCTATGAAATAAGCATCACATTTGGAAAAGGGCACACAGCAGTTGGGACAAAGTGACTCAGTGGGCCAGGACTATCCTTCAATGAAGAATAAAAAAACTTTGAGACTCCACTGTTGCTCTGTTTTCCTCTCCATAAAATATCTGAGAAAATTCTCTTCTCCATAAAATATCTGAGAAAAAAATATCCATACAATTAGTTTATTTCTGAACTGAACCCCTTCTCTGGATTGGCTTTTGTTTAGATATGGTACATTGAAATGTAATTACTCTAGTTTTCTGGATGTGCCTATCATTATATGGATGACACTGAGAACGTTACTGACATTATGTCTTAGTCTGATCACTGAGGAGGCTAAGGCTGGACTTATATTCTATGGTCTGCAGAGGACTAACTGGTACCACCTTTACTTGTTCTGTCAATTAAAAAAAAATTCTAAAATTAGATTATGGTAATGATTGCACTTATTCATAGATAAACTATACATCATTGTATCTCATTCTTTAAATGGGTGAACCTTAAGATATGTGATTTTTGTATAAGTAAAGCTGTTAAAGAGACTGAAGATAAATCAACTGTGGTATAGTCAAACAGAATAGTATTAAGTAATAAAAAGGAGATAAACATTGCTATATGAGGAAAAAAGTTCATACTCATAAAATGCTTTGGCCAAGTGTATGTATTCTGAAAATATTAGCTCATCTTTGTCTAATATTTGATGGTAGAATGTAGAATATTGGGAAAGTTACTTAGGACACTGAGAAAGCCTCTTCAGTCTCCCACATACTCCTGTTTAATGTGAGTCATTGGATTCTATCCCCTTTGATTGCTTTTGGTCCTAAAGTGATCCTAGATCTTGGAAATGGTCTTTCCAATCTTTACTTCCAATGATTCCCCTCCCTGCAGTCAACTCGGTATGGTTACTACCTATGAACTTTCTGCTGTTTTCAGTTGAAAGCTATTTTTCACCCAAAGATCCAGCTTTACTTCTGTGTACTTTATGGAGTCTGGACTGCTCTTGAGTTATGGAAAGGGAGGACATCATGCTGTAGAACATGGAGTGATTCTCAGCTCTGGTGGCATATTGGAGTGACCTAGAGCCCTTTTGGAAAACATTATTACACACACTTTACCCCACACCAATTACTTCTGAATTTTTGGTGGGTCTTAAGAAATTATGAGTTTTGAAAAGCTTCTTAAGTGATTTCCATGAAGAATGAACATTGTGAAGAACTGCTAAGGAGGTCAGAGCAGAGCCAGATCATATTTATCTAGGCAAATAGATTCATCTAGAAAAATAGATTTATCAGGGAGGAGGGAGTATTATTGGAACTGTACCTTGGAATGTGAAGATGTAATGAGACAAGAAAATTTCTAGGAAAGGTTACCCTCTTTATTTTCCATATTATTCCATAATATTTCCATATTTCCATAATACTCCATAAGAAGTAGCATTCCTACAGAGAACTGTGAAAATAATCTATGACAGAAGCAGAAAGAAATGTATTCTGAAGGGATTGTAGGTAATCAAAATCCAGGCTAGGAGACTGGCAAGAGAAGGTACTTATGACTCAAGAAGAAAAGAGGAAAATATACTGCTATGGCTACACCGCAGTGCAATATGGGGAAAGGCCCTGGCTAAGACCCCTGTCCCTATGATTAGGAACATCTGTCTGGTGCGCTGTCTCATTCAGGGAATCCATTCTACTCATTCACTGAGTCTCTCAGTCTGCTCCACGGTACACTGTACACAATGCCAATCTCCAAACCAACCTTAGGGTCCATAATTGCTAATTCAATCAGAGTTTCAACTCTACTTAATTGGAAGTCCCACACATATTTTTCTTCTGTTGTTAGAGAAATGAAGACAGCTGGATCTTTCTGGTTACATATCTAAATAGAATACCATGTCAGTGAAATTGATATGTGAACAAGGAACAAAGCTGGTTAAGAAAAGAAAGTCTTATATTAAGTGCCTCTGAATCACAAGAAATTGAAGGAGCTTTCTGAATTATAATTTTCTTTAGCTTACAAAAGAGTTAGTTTGGCTCTGGATTATGAAGAACTAACTGTATATTTTTCTCATGCTATAGACCCTTCCAGTGGTATTTTGCAAATAACTAGCACCACTTAAACAATGTTGATTTTTAAATTGTCAGGAATTTGATGAGATGACTGTTAGCTTTGAAATGGGTCACAGTAGGAGTATATACCATGGAAATTGGCAGATGCTATGAATCAGAGATCTTCCAATCCCAGAGTCAGTTGTTAAACATTTACTAGCATACTGCTGCTTCAGGCTACACATTTGCCCATCTCTAAGACATGCCTTCCGTAGAGAGTACAATGCAACTGGCTTTCTCTAAGACTGTCACATAAATTTTTCCTGTTTCTTGATCAATATTATGATCCTATATCTCTATTCTGATATCTTTCACTAGGATAGTGGGCCTAATAGTCTACATCGACCCCAGTAGTCATTGTAAAAATTGTCTGTGTTGGCCAACTGGGTGTACAATTACATGCCAGTTTCAGTGGTTTCCAAACTCTAATCCACAAGCAAATAATTTTCATACAAACTGCGATTTCTGAAGACTTTATATATTTCAAAACTTACACAATTCAATGTCATTTTTCCCATAGGAATGTAGATCTGCAAACATTAGTATCATATATTTGTCTTACTGTCACTTTTAATTTTCTGGATAATATTTCTAATATTTGGGGCCAGGGTTGTTTCTCAGGGGCAGAGCATTTGCCTAGAATGTATGAGGCATTGGTTTCCATCCTCAGCACCACATACAAAAAAAAAAAGCAAATAAAATAAAGGCATGCTGTCCATCTACAACTATAATATTTTTTAAATTCTAATATTTTATGAAACCACTTATCTAAATTAATAATATAGAGTAAACTGGTGGTAATCAGATCTTCTTCATAAAACTACCCTCGTCTGTCTGTAACTTCCTTATCAATGTTAGTAATTAAAAAAAAAAAGTTGTCCATGGACGTTTAATTAATTTATTTATTTACGTATTTATGTGTGGTGCTGAGGTCGAACCCAGAGCCTCACATATGTTAGGCAAGTGTTCTACCACTGAGCTACAACCCAAGCCCCCAAAGTTAGTCATTTTAAGGAGCATTTCTTTTCTTTTTTTTTTAAACATGAGTGACAGCATTATTATTTAGTATAATCTGGAAAGTCTGTGCCTGATACCTAATTCAGGTATTAAAACCTAATCACCCTATATGATGGCTTTAGGAGGTAGAATATGTGAGAAGTGATTAGGACATAATGGCAGGGCTCCCCTAAATGGGATTAGTGCCCTATGGAACAGACCCCAGAGAGTTCCCTCACCCTGCCTGCCTTGTGAGAGAGCAGCAAGATGACAACTGTCTATGGCCCAGAAAGCCAGCCCTTATAAAAGGTTTTGGACTCCCAGCTTCCAAAACTGTGAGAAAAAAAGGTATATTGCTTATAAGCCATTCAGTAGCTCAACTAAGACACTGTTTAAGGATTACCTTGATAGCACATCTACAGAATAAAGAGCAATAATGAACATTGCAAAACAGCAATAATTACCAATGTTGTTCGTATATAAAACAATGGTGTGATTTAACACAGAAAAACAGTAAAAATGTGACAACCAAACTAGCTTTGCTTCTGGTAAAGTCTATAAGTCTTCTGGTTTGCCAGATTTGACATTGAAATCTCAACTGCAATTGTTTATAATTTAGAGAAATCATATTCTTTCAAATTTTGCATATAATAGCCATCTTGTATGTCTACATTGTTTGACTTCAAATTCATATAAAATGTGATTAACCTGTGATACTTATTAAAGATGTGGATTCCTGGGCTCTACTCCTAGGTACATGAGTAGCATTTTTGACAGGCAACCCAGATAACATCAGAAAATTCTGATATGGGTGGTGTACATGGTCCAATGATATATTGTTCTAATTCCTGTACCTTTTGAACATCCAAGCTGAAAAATCCTTCAAATAAAGGCTACAGTTTATATGAAATGAAACACACTTATTTTATAACCTTAAGTTTACCTTTGCATAAACCAAATAGCATACAAATATATTTCATCATACGGGAATGGTGCAATAAGCCATAGCCCATCCATGAGCCAGGGCCAGCTACCACTTTGCACCTTCTTGGTTTAAAAAGCTCCATGGGGACAGCGTTGTATCTGAAAGATTCATGCCACACCTCATTTTAATCATGGACACAATAACCCCCATCTCTTCAAAGTCATTTAGCTGTGAATTTTCAAGAATACATCAAGTAGATTTTCTATGGGCCCATCTGTGCGGCACATTTATTTTCTGTGACTGTTTTGCTGAGCACAATGAAAACCTTGACTACTAATGAACAGGGACCCAGAGAATGGCAGGGCTGCTGCCGATGCCGGATGCTGCTCTTGGTGAGAAAAGAATCCTTTTCACCTGAGGCTGCAGCCTCAGGTCCGTTGATCTGCAGGAACTGTTCAAGGAAAGCTTTTTAGTTGAGCTGTTTCTCTTCTCTCCCATCTACTCCAGTTGAAGAATAATTTCTAATATGATCTCTCTAGCTAAGAAGCCAAAATGCTAAAAGCAATCTTCTCTACTGTGTTCAAATGAACAGAACTTGGAATTCCGATGAGACATAAATGTCTGAAGCTATTAGAAAGAAGGGCTCTGCCTTGGAAACACTATAAATTTAGAAGTTAAGAAATTGGGCTTTGGGGACTTAACTTCTATTATGCTTCAATTTTATCATCTGTAAAATGGGACTAATAATGAAATTTACCTTTCGGGGTTGTTATTGAGAAAATAAGATGAAGCATGTGAAATTCTTAGCCACGTAAAAGCAAATGGCAAACATAAAATCTGTTAATAGGTCATACATATGAAATAATATATACAGCACAGTAACATGTAATATAACCTCAGTTCTCATTATAATTACTGAGAATAAAATCTATAACCTCATAGCCACCAAGATTACTCAGTCTATGCACAAGCTGCCAATAATAAATTATTTTCTTACAAGGTACTAAACATAAAGGGATACTTTTTATACCCCTTGATGCTATAGTTTGGGGATATAGGATAATTTATTAATTTATCACTGGTCCAAAAAACTACTTCTTGTCAGGTTATCTTATTGATGAGACTGTGAGGAAAATCCATTTCTGAGCAAAGTATAGTTCATCACAGGATTACAAATGATAAATACATTTCTAAGGAAACTCATATTATGGACTACTGTATCTGTTATGTCCAAATGTATTATATGCTTATCTCTGAGTCCACATGGATATTTCAATGATATACAATCATCAGATCAACTCTTGTAAAAACGTTTCTGATACTCTGTGGAACCTTCTCAAGTTTAACTCACTGTAGAATTTATAAACTATCAAAAATATTTTATCCCAGTGAATTAAATAGTATCATAAAACTTTAGTAGGTTGGTGATAGCTTCAAGTTGCACACAGCAGTCACTGTTTTTTCCATAAAACCTTAAGAAATGGGTGTAACAATAACAGAATTGTGAGAAAGCTACTGAAGACAAAATAAATTGGATGACCAAAAAAAAAAAAAAAAAGATTGAAAATGGAAACTTAAAGTCTTTTAATGCTTGGAAGTTCTCCTTGGACCCTTCCCAAGTCTCTCTCTTTCATAAAGTCATCATGGATATTTGTGTGCCTATTACTTATGACTTTTTACTTTGCTGTATTATTATTTACTCATCAGGAATGTTAGATGCTGAAGGGAAGGTAATATATTCTCATTCAAATCTTTGCCCTTAATGAATCCAACATTTTCTGTTCTGGTCCTATGTCAACCACTATCAGCTATATTATTTTAGATAAGCTGCACCTGAAAGCCTCAGTTTCCTAATGTGTAAACAGAAATATTAGTAACAATATTAACTTGTCATATGAGTTAAATGAAATAATATATACCAGGTGCTAAATAAATCTATCTATCAATTTTGTTTGTTGAAAGTTGAGCATCCTTAAACTTAAAATGTGAAATCCAAAATTTTGCAAAATCTGAAACATTCTGAGGGCTGATATGATGTCATAAGTGGAAGACTCCACAACTGGCCTCATGTGACAGTTCACATTCAAAACACACAAAATTACCAGAAATGTTCTACAAAATTACTTTCAGCCTATGCGCCCAAGGTATGTATGAAACATGAATGAACTTTGCATTAGACTTGAGTCCCATTTCTATGGTGTCTCATTTATATGCAAGTATTCCAGAGTATATTTTAAAAATCTGGAATCTGAAAAAGTTCTTGTCCTAAGAATTCTGCATAAGGGATACAGAACCTTTATATTTATAACCCAGAGGTATTCACTAGATGGAGTTTCATACATGAAAATGTGATTTACTTAGAACTCCTGGAAGTTTACAACATGCCAGTTACACAACACAGAGGAAAAAGTTAATACTATATGGCTAAAAGCCATCTTAATTTAGAAGCCACCAAGGGCTGAGCCATTAGATTCAGGGAAGAAAAGCATTTGTTTCCTGAATCCTATGAGTGTCAGAATTCCTGACCTTGATGTACATGGTTTCCTTTGTGCAGGGGGAATTTTTCCTGGACCCTGAGGCATGTGGGATTTCAGAGTTTGGTAACTTCAATAAAATTGTGTGTGTTATATGAGAAAAGAAAGTGATTTTGCAAAACTTGTATAAAAATTGTATAAAAATAAATCATTAGTAGCCTTAAATTAGAAACTTGAATCACTCAATCAACCTAAGGTGAAGAGAAATAATATTAACAAAAATAGCTAAGTCTCTGTCTCCCATATACTAGGAAAGCAAAGTGCTTCATACATATTCTCATTTATTCCCTATAACATCACTATAAAATAAGTACTAGTATTATTTTAATTTCACATATCAGGGAGAAGAAACTAAAAGGACTTAAAACGCTTGCGCAAGATGCCCAGACAATATGGCTGTCTGCCATGAACCGAGCAAGAAGACACACTAGTGGTTCAGAAGAAAGGTGAGTCAATGGAACACAGATGCCTGATTTTCCCAGTTGGCCCCCCTAGGATGTTAGAGGCTAAAGTTAACTCTTCTTCCTACCCACAGCTGAGTGACATCTCCACCAAATAATCTGGGTCTCATTCTGACCAAGAACCTGGAAGACAAAATGAAATATCTTCTAAAATATAAAAGAGAGGACATATGTTCCTTTAAATTTTTCATGGCCTGATGTGCTCTTGAATATCAGGAGTGATACCCAGAGAATAAGAGATCTCTCAGGACACAGATGTACCCAGCCAGGATAAAACACAAAGGTTCCCATTAACTCACTTAAGCTCCACTGTCTTAGAGGGTAATTGGTCAAGTAAAGATAAGCAAAATTCATGTAACTTTATAGCCTCTTAAATAAAAGCCCTCAAAAGAGCTCCAACACATGTCAATACACTGAAATAAACAGATTTGCAATCTAATGCTCAGGCTATATATGCATTCTCTATGCCTTAAGAAAACATTGATTACGTCCATGTGGTTCTAGTGTTCTTTGGTGCATGTCTGAATTATTTATTTTATACCACTTCTCAATTCTAAGTTAGCAGTTCAAATTTATGATACAATTCAATTGCTTTCTCCCCAGGATGTGGTATCTCAGAGACAGTATTTTACTTTACGTTTCTAAAGGCAGAATCATCTACTATTAGCGTACAATGGTTAAAATAGACATTAAGTCATGTCGGTTTAACTTACACAATCACATCTTTGCAAAGAATTAATGTTTACTTGTCATGAATATCAGAGACAACATAAATGCCTGGAAAGAACTAAGAATTTGTAAATCAAATCATCTTTCTTTTTCTCTGACTCTCTCCTTCTCTAACCCAACCCATCTCTCTCTTACATGTGTGTATGCGTATGCACATACACACATTACATACAAACCTACACACACACATACACCCCTTTCCTGGAAGTCATGCCCCTTACATAAGTTGATTACCTATTATAAAATGACATTAATTATTTCCTAAATGCAGTGAAAAACTAAAATAAGAATGTACCCCAGTAATTACTTATGCAAATCTTCTACACTTTAGAAGATAGCCTTATAAATACCAACTGATGATTGCAAGGAAATTAAAGCACAAGGAAGTTGCACGGCCAGTGGTTGGAGAACAGCATGTAGCACAGAGAAGATTCTAAATGATTGTGGATCTCTTTGGAGCAGTAACTCCTAACTCCAAGTCGGGCTGCAAACCTCTAGTTGGTTGACATAATTTGGCTTGCAGAGGTATTTTATATGGCTGATACAGGATTTTTAAAACCCTTGTCAATATTTTTAAAAGTTTTTCTTCTTTTTTTGTAACATAAGTAAAATCCATATTTCCAGCTCACTTTAAAATCAGAAGATCTAATACCACTAGGCTTGTATTCCCTCAAGACAACAACTGGTGGATGTCTGTAACTGCCTGTGCCTTCTCCCTGATTCCTAGGGCTCTTACATGTATTTGTGCTGCCCCCACAGTCTCTGAATTGAGCCCTCCAGTGCCACATGTAGCAAGCAAAGCCCCTGGAGAAGTTCCACCAGTGTTCCATCAAGAAAGAATGGAATTCAGACTGATCCCTAGCAGTATATATTTTAGAACTGGAATAGACCTTGTGATACTACGGTCCCGTGGTTTGTGATCACTTCTAGGGAATCTTAAACATTTCTTTGATTCTTCAATATTAAAATCTAACTACTAATGTATTAAGTACATTCATTTTCCTTTTCCAGAACAAAAGTGTCTTGTTTAAAACTTTATAATGATATTGCTCTTCCTTACATATTTATATCTTCCTTTGAAACTTTACTTAATTTGTTTATTTTTAATTCATTTGGTGTGCTAACAATTATCTCAAAGCACAGTAACATTCCTCATAGTTGCTGCTAATCAAGTATTTCAACTATGTCTCCTTTGAAAAATCATGATTTTTCCAGAAAAAAAAATAGAAGAAATTTATTTAATGAGGAATAAAATAGAATTTGGTATTAAAATATTTCTCATCCTGGGTCAAACAGAGTTTTTAAAAATAAGATATATCTGATTTTAGTGAAAAGATTGGGAAGCACAAACCTCTTTTAATGTCTAATTTCACAGAAGAGAAAGCTGTAGCCTAAATAAAATGACTTATATAACAAGATTTCTCAATGGATAATGCTTGCTAAGTTCTAAGATACGTGTTTGCTCCATGGTATAAGATGTGCCTAAGGTATCTCATGGAATTTGGGCCATGCCTGATTCTCTCCACTTCCCTAGCAGTGGATTAGAAGCTCAACAGAAGCTGGAGACCCAAAAGCCACAAGCTCACATCTTATCCCCTACTCAGATCTTTTCTAGTGATGAAAACAGGCAGAAATAATAAAATAAGGTGTCGTAGTTACAGTGTAGAAGGGCACAGAAGACAGAATGAAAGAGAACACAGAAACAGAGAAGGTACCAGAATGATGAAGAGTTCAGTGTTGAATATGATAAAGCTGGAGGATACTAACATCAGGGTGAGGCCATGGGTATCTGGGGAAGTAGGTTTGATAGACAGAATTTTGTTCCCCATTAACTTCTTACCCTGGTGTCATATCATCAAATAGGTTACAGGGCCGAGGGACCTTGCCAGTGTAATTAAGATTACTAATCATTTGACCTTGACATGGGAAGATCATCCTGTGTCTAATATGACTTATGAATTTCCTCTTGGTTGAGAGCAGAAGAGGAAGTCAAAGAAAAATGGTAGAAGAAAAAGCTGAAGAAGGAAAACGACTGAATGTGCCAATGTATATAATAAAAAAAAAGGAACTTTTTAAATCCTACAACCACAAGGATGTGATCAAAACACTTGAAGGAGCTTGGGCATGGATTTCTCCTGAGTTCTAGAAAGAAGTGCAGCTTTGCTGAGTCCTTGATTTCAGTCTTTAGAGATTCTACTCAAAGAGCGATGCATAGGTACACTGACCCACGACAACTACGACAATAAGTTAAGGATTATTCTCCACTGCTTAATTTAAGATAATTTGTTAAAGAGCAATACAAAACTAATATAGCATTTAAGATAAGAAGTTTGGAAGGGTGAGAAACAAATTATCTCTCACTTTATTGCTGTTCAATTTTTCAAAAGGAGGCTATATCTATAGGTAAGTGTTACATGTCAGTTGAGGATCAACATTTGAATTTAATGTGGAGGCAGAGTTAGAACAGGGAGAAATGTTACTACAAGTCAGGAAAGAAACACATTGAGTGGAATGACTCCCCCAGGGCATTGTAAGAGGTGCTCAGCATTATCATGTAATCATCATACCAAAGCTGTGGAAAAAAAATGACCTCATCCCCATCACACAGATGAGAAGACTGTGTCTCCTACATTTGAGTGATAGGTCAAAGGCAACAACTAGTTAGTGGAAAATTAGGATAAACTTTCTGATTATCCCTTCTCTCTGATGGGAATTCTCGTGTGGTTCATTTGTGGCAGATGCACAAGGACTTTCTCTGTGTCTATGTGTATATGGTAAAAATGTCCATTTCCGAGGGTCTGCTTGGAATGACAGTTCTTGAGCTTTAGAAGAAACCTTTTTGGCAAATAGGACTGTAATCTTCCAGAGACTCAGATTCCCCTGGGGTTTACTCCATTTTCTCTGATGTAATGGGCCCAAACAAGGACACCAGTTTTCACGGGCTTGACATTAGAACATTCTACTCATGTAGTATACAGCACCTGAGACTAGAAAGGGGACCCCTCTAGATTTCAGAACTGAGACAGGCAACCCTAGATGGGATTCTACTAAGGACGTCTATTCTTTTGTGTCTATGCTTTTCTAACTCCTGCTGTGGCAGGTGAGAGCCTTCTGGAATCTACTAACCAAATCTGTGCCAGGATTCCATCTGGAGAGCCTAGCACAGTTTCTCACCTCTGGTCCATTTTGCTCCACTGTGGTTTCTCCACATTAATCTTCTCACTGATTTATCTCTCCTCGTTCTGAACAGCTTGGATGCTATTGCTCCAATTACTTTCTTTGGGAAATTATTCTGTTGCCTAATTGACCCTACTATTAATTTTATTTTCTATTATCTAATTTATTCCACCCTTCTCTTTTCTTCCTCCCAGTTTCAGCTCATTACTCCTTATTTTGTTCAGTTGTAGTTGATCCTCAGGTTTTTTTTTCCCTTCTAAGTCTTCATGATAATCTCTAAGAACAACAGATATTTACAGAGGATATAATATGCACAATAAAGATGGTGGAACACAAAATCTTTATATTATCCACTCCTTGCTTTCGCTGTAATTATTAACCTCTGCCCAATACTATTTAAAAGTCACGGATACTCTTTTCTAGGATTTTAGAATTTATTGCATTTTTATAATGATCATATTTTCTCCCTGCCCTTTTGTCTATCCTTCCCCCCACTTCACTTTTCTTCCTTTCTTCTGTTTTTTTTCATTTTATTCCCCTTTGATCTTTATATCTTTTTCTCTTTATATAAGGTTTGATGATTTCATCTAGCCTATAGAAGCAAGTTTTAAAAAATTGATATGTGTGCGTGTTAAAAACTATGAGAAAGCACAAAGAAGAAAAATATCCATAAACATAAACACCAAGATAATGACTTTTAATATTTTGCCATAATCTAATCATCATAGTGTGACATAGCCTGACCCACAGGAGGCTCCATCAAAATCAACCCATTTAGGTAGAGCCTCTACTGTTCACTTATCCGAGTGGCTATGAAAGAAAGTTGCAGATTTCTACAATAGTTCAAGGAAGGAACCTTTTTTCAGTCTGGGAAGATGAAGTCATTCTTCCTCCAAGTGGTGATAGTTAAGCTCTACAGTTAAGGGAGAGTGTGGGTGTGGGTTCCAGAAGGACCACGCAGGACAGGAACAGGAAAGGGTATCACAGAGGAAGATTGTGGTGTAAAACAAAGAGGTTAGACCTGGACCAGGGGAACCCCCATTTGAAGAGCCCTGAGGACCCCACGTGCCTAGACAGAAAGGCTAGCAGAAAGTGATACAAAACTGAGAAAAGGAAGTTATGCTTGCTATTGATTTTAAGGGCCTTAAATGGTATGTTTAGGAATGTAGGGAAATAGTTTCAAGCAGGAAAATGACATAATTCAAACCACTTTGGAAAATTATTCAAGAAGCCCTGGGAGGCTTATTGTATGGTGTTTTGAATTGGATTGAAGTTGGTATAATGTATGTGGCACTTGGTGAATTACCTATCATCACTATACTTCAGGTTTCTCATCTATAAAGTTTGGATAGTGATACTTACTACACATATTTTGTTATGTTTTGGACATGAGGTTCCCCTGGAAAGCTCTATGTGTGAGACACTGAAGGAATGTGAAGAGTTGAAATGATAACATAACAAGAGCCATACTTAATCAGTGAATTAATCTATTTGATGGAGTAATAATTTGCAAAAACTATTGTACCAGGTGGTAACTGTAGGCAGGAAGGATGTGGCTGCGTATGTCCCTTTGGGGTATATTTTACCTGGTTCCTTTTCTTGCTCTTGGCTTTGCAGCTGCCATGAGCTGATAGCTTTCCTCCACCATGCTCTTCTGCCATGGTATTCTGCTTTATCTCAAGTCCAGAGCAATGGAGTCAGCTGACCATGGACTGAGACCTCTGAAACTGTGCGCCAAAATAACCTTTTCCTCCTCTAACTTGTTCTTGTCTGGCATTTTCGTCACAGTGATGAAAAGCTGACCAATACAGACTTGTTGGTCAGCAGATCCTGGAAGCAGACCCTGAAAGGAGGATTCACAAGCAAGAAACATATTAAAGAAGCTCTCCTCATACAGATCTGCAGGGGCACAGGGGAGAGGGAGAGAGAGCTGTTGGAATGAGAGCATGATCTCAGACAGAGGCCATGCAGACTAGATTCAACCTTGTCATACCAGGTGACTCTGGAGTATAAGTTATGGCTCAGACATGTCCTGATCTGTGGCAAGGAAGCCTGAGTGTTTGTGCTTTGAGGAGCCATGTGCACATGATAGAAAATCATGGAGTCATTAGCTAGAACATGCCTGTCAAGAGGTAGAGTCTTGTGGATGGGCACAGGAGGAATAAATTCCACAGTGCACATGATCATCCAAGGGTGAGAAAAAAATGATTTCTCTTCTCTGTTATCATGTCTATCCTCTATCCTCTCTCCCTCCCTCAGTTTTCTTCCTTTCTTCTGTGTTTTTTTTTTTAAATTTTATTCTCCTTTGAAAAGAGAAAACCAGAGAGGGAAGAAGAAGAGACATTGCTTTCTCCCATAAGATCTAAACACAAATGCAAGGATGGTTTTAGTGGGACAAGAAATACAAAAGTAACAATTATTAGTCATTTAAATCCCTTGGCCTGAAGAGAAGCAATCCTAGGGAAAGTCTGTTCTTTACTGAGGAAGGTGGGGGGGGGGGTTGGGAAGCAAAATGAAAATGTGCAGAAAGGGACAGTAGGGTGATATAATATAGGGTTGGGCAGATCTTCTGGAAACAAGCAGGGAAGAGAGCAGGAGATGTCATAAGGGATACTCGAGAAAGATATAGAGGAAAAACTAGAGATGCTAGAGAAAGATACAGAGGAAAATATTTGAGATTATCAAAGGCAACTGCAAGTCCTGTGAAGAGAGAAGAAACTTGAGAGGAATGTTTAACAGAATTGTTCGGGGGTTTTGGCTATTTGACATTTCTTTCCAGGAAAATCTACATTTTTAACTGCCATCTTAGGAAGGCTGTTGGGGTCCATGAGTGTATATATGACAGGGAATTAGATCTATGTGGGACCAGGGGACCCTGAATTGTTCCCCCAACAACTAGCTACCTTGAATTGATATTATTAGAATTGTACAAGAATCCACTTCCCTGTTTAAAAAAAAAATGCTAGGCAGCAGCTTTGGAAGTGTGGTCTCCAGGCAGGAGGAAGCAACCCAGAAGTGAATGGGGATGGAGGCAGAGGACGCTGCATCTGAGCTCAATTATATCAGTCAGCCAATCAGTGATCCAAGACACTGTGTATTATTCATAGTAAATGTTAAAACAAAAAGGAAAATGGGGACTAATCATAAAAAAAGCTTAATCATGAAAACAGAGCACATGCGTTGCTAAACAAAGAGCCTTTGGAGCCAATCACAAGCTCAAAATGAGATGTACAGTACAGTTGTAAACTGGCTGCAGCATCAGGAAAAAACCCGAGTTAATCAGAAGGCATTCTTCCCATACAGTAAGCCGGTCCCCATTACAATCCACTGTGCTAATGACCATCACTCAACATGACAACATCGTAACTAAAATCACCATTTGTTCAAGTTAATTTCTTAAAGATCTGTGATTTTCCTCCATTACATTTAATATTTATGAATCCTAACTCACTGGAACTTCTCTATTTTCGGATTATTACCATTCATTTTCAGGATGTAAAATGAAGGTCATTAGAGTTGGACTTTTCTTTTTCATTTACCCAGCATTACATCTTTAAAAGGCAATAGAATTCCAATCAAATGCTCGGCATACAATAACATTTTTACCTTTACTCCAATATTATGCTACTTTGAACAAAATTCAGGTCCCATTAACTTGGTCTGCCACATATAAGCATTTCTCACTTTAAGCGATAGGTACTTTCCAACAAATCCATCTGGAAAGTGAGGACTTTTTATAGGAAAATCCTGATTTCACTCTACTGCTGGAAGAGAGGAGAAAAAAAAAATACTCCTAGGAAATGGAAAACCAGGCAAGAAAGAGGCCAAGTTGAAGGCGCTGTGCACAAGGTTCTGTGCTTTCTTTCCCTGGAATTTCTCCTGTGTTTCAAGATTCCTTTGGGATACAATACCTGTGGTTCTTGGAACCCAGTACCTTTTTACTTTTTCTGGGTACTCACACTACATAAAGAAATTTGGTTTGGTTTGCCAGTGGGTTTTGTATTCAGACAGATAAGATAATGTCTACTTTCACAAAGCTTTGGATTTTGAGAATAAAATGCATATCCTATGAAGGAAAGTACATATAACAGAATCCTAAATCTTGGGCCAATGGAGTTGTGGCCACTACACCACACCTCCTCTGCTTGGCGTCAGGGAGGACGGCACATCTAATTAGATACATTTAGCAGAAAGGGTGATTAACTCTCCTCCAAATGACTATATACTGGTAGAAGCCTTGTGTTTAGACCCTGGTTCTCTTTTACTCCCACTCTTTTTCCAAATTTAGAGAATACTTTCCTCAGAGAGAAAATTCCAGAAAAGATTCTCTATCATTGCCCTTGGACTCCCTCTGCATAGAGCTGGAGAGAGAGGAGGAGTGAGGGGAGGACAGGAGAAAATGTGGATTGGGGGAGGGAGAGGGGGAGGAGAAGAGAGAGAACAAAAACAGAAGTATCAAGTAATGCAATAAAATGATGAGAAAAATAAGGGCTAATAGAAGCAAAAGGTTTGGTTCAGAATGAACCAAGGGATGGTCATGCTGGGAAAATGAGTTGAAAAGGCCCCACACTGGGAATAAATTCCCACCGTCACTGTGAGAAAGACAAAAACCAACCAAACTTAATGCCAGATTCAGTTGGGAATTAAACACTCTGCCTTTGCAAAATTCACACAAAAGAGAGAGAGAGAGAGAGAGAGAGAGAGAGAGAGAGAGAGAGAGAGAGAAAGGGTGGACATTTATGTCTTTCTCTCTCTCTGAATTAGTGAAAAGACTTGACCTTTGTCTCTGATTGGCTCCTGGTCCTCACAGGGAGTGGGTGGTGGGGACAATGGAGCCTGATGTACCCCAGCCTTGCAGAAAGAACCACAGTACCAGCCCCAACAGGACAGAGCCCATGCCCCCTTCTACTCAGTGTTGGTTCAAGGGGAAAGAAATTTATATCCTATCCAATTATAATCTTTACATCATTGACAAAGGAGGGATGGGGCTATTTTTAGGCCTGCCCAAGAAAAGGCAAAATAAAACATTCTATCAGCTTTTGTAACACTACATAAATGAAGGCGGGGTGGACGGGGCTGCAGGCTTTCTTTCTAGGAGCTCAAATTATGACTTAAGGTCTTATTTGGGAACCAGTTGGGAAATACAGCAAAGGGAGATAAGGAACTGCTTTCTACCCTTCAGTGAGCTTGTGTGAACTCAGCTTGACATGTCTGCAGCCCTCCTGGTCATAACCACCATGATCACCCCAGAGTAACTCTACTTCATTTTCCCTGTAGTTTCCCAGAAAATTATAAATAGACAAAACCATTGGAGTGGTAGGGTGGAGCTTTACAACTAAGAATGCGTGTAACTCTTTGATACTTGCTTAAGATAAACCAGCTGCTTTCCTGGTTGGACAAAGTCACTTTTGTCCTGATATATACACTCCTCCTTCTGACCCAAATTGCAAAGATCCACTTGGTATTGTTGACATCTAGTATCACACTTCTGTCAGTGAGTTGCCCCAAAAATGCACTGTGTGCAATCTTAGATATCTCTGATTTTCTTTATTCCACCTCAGGGGCAGTTCACACATACTGGGACAGAGGTGTTCCGGAACAAAGCTTATTTCCATGAAGGGAGAAAATGCGAAATGAGGAAAAAGACATTTCCTGGAAGATTCAGACAGAATAGTAGAAATAATAGCAAATGTAGTAAAAATTACAGAGAGGAAGCCAGCTCTCCTGGCCACTATTCTCCTGGAAAGGGAAGAGTCATGCAAATGGAAGGTCGATTTGGTGAATAAGAGGAAGATGAGAAAGGTGGGATGGAAAACCTTCTGTAGGCATTGGCCTCCAAGCCTCAGAGGACTCTGGGCACACCAGCAGTGGCCACAAAGTTATCCTGAGCTTGGCCCTTCCTTCCAGGGAGAAGAGGGGAATGCCACTCCAAGAAGGTATAAATTGAACCTCCAGCTAGCAGGCCGATTAGAGCAGAAACATATTACTCTCTGTGCAACTGAAAATATTCACACATCTTTATGTTCACAGTCCTTTAAACACAGAGCAACTCAATAAATTCTTATTTATGTGATGCCATCAGCAGTAGCAGTGCCGTGTTTTCTTCTTTTGTTTATAGGCAGAGGGGGGGATACAGTGCATGTGAGTCCCCCTCCTGCTTTGGTATCAGCTAGTGACTGCCCTTCTCAGAGTTAAGATGGAAATTGAAGGGTCTTGTCAGTTTTACTATACATCTTTTCATTCAAAAAGACTTCTAATCTTGAAACTGGTTCTTTGTTTTAAATCAGGCATCTATTGATTAACCATGAGACCGAGCATGGCTCACCAGGGGCTGAGGTGGGGCATCCACTATGGAATTAGGACAGTTAAACACTGAAATCGATCCTCCCTTCTCCTGCCGCTGTTGCTGTAGCAAGCAGTTTCTCTAAGCTATTAATTTTATTATTAGCACACCTGGAGGCATTGCCTCCCTCAGGGAAAAGCAATTCAACTGTGTGTGCTACAACACTAGTGGCGGATGATCAATGGCACAGCTGGATGGGACAGGGAGTGGCATCCCATCCCCAGGGATTTGAAATCTAAGGGGGTGAATTTTCTTGATAAATGAGGGACACAGAATGCCATGTTTCAGATCTGCTCCCTGCACTCTCCAGGCAAACTTTGCCTACCAAAAACTGTCCTTGTAAATGAATGAGTTAAAGGAAGCGTGGAAAGCAAGGTTACAGATCTAACTTGTCCACTTCTCATCTTGTGGGTTCCTGTCAGCCATTTCCACAGTCTGTCTATTTACACAAATACCCTCTCTATTTACCCTCTCCCTGGGGAGAGGGAGATAGGGATCATCCTTAAATCAGCAGTCGATTGGCTGCTTCAGGCTTACCACTCCTTTCCAATGTGACAGGAATTGAGGAGTGACTATACCTTTAGAGAATGCATGTGCTCTGTAGTATCCTAAATGCTCACTTGGTTCAGAGCACCACTAATGCTAGGTCCCAGTGCAGTTGAAGTCACATTTTCTGATGGACATGGTCTTCAGAGTTTCAGTTATCAGGAGATATTTCATATAAGTTATTCCTTTTAGATCCCTTTCAATCTCTGTGTTCCCTTATTATTTAGTTTTTCTTCCTTCTGTCTCCCTCCTGCTGCTCTCTCTCTTCACACACACACACACACACACACACACACACACACACACACACACACACATATACATACATACATATATGTATACATATAAATAGAAACTCCACATGTATGTGTATATATATAGATATTACTAAATAGATAAATATCTATGTGTTCATATTTCATACTCCAAGAAGAAACAAGTGCTTTCAAAAAATGTTTTATAACTAAAAACATGGAAATAGGACCCAGAATATGTCCAAGTTGAAGTCACTGTACTAAAGGTGCCTAGACGATGTAGTTGAGGCCACCTGGTTCATGCTCAAATGGAAAGATATACTTCTGTTCTCCTGCTGTGCAGAGTACTAACTTAGGTTCCCAGGTAGACTCAGATCTCTGTCTACTCACTGTTCTTGCCCATGATGTGATGTTCTGCTCTGGCTGGTTGGCAGAGTAAGTGCCATTTGCAATGAAGAGTGAGTTTGAGCCCCAGGAGTCAGCTGAGTTCTGCCAGTCCCAGGCAGAAATTTGAAGAAGACCCTGAGCCCTTATAACCTAGTTTCTGTGTTCTTCAAAGATTGACCCACATTCTTTTAACAAATGTGATTGAAGTGACACCACCTACCCACTAGGCTCTGCTCCAGGAACAAGTGATGCGGATTTGGTTAGTTCCCTCACTTGGCCTATCACTATCAGAAATCCATGGGCATGCACCTGTGACCTGCAGCAAGCCAAACTACAGAAGCAGCACAAGCTTTAGAGTAAGACAGTCATGGATTTGAGCATTGGTTTGACTGCTTACTGTGCGCCCCTGTCAGTTCCCTCTGAGTTTACTGACCATGGCTCTTAGAATGATCCCTTGTGCAAATGGACCTCATAACATCATAAAGATCAGTTGTGAAAATGGTCCTAATAATATCTATCTCTAACAGAAAAATATAAAAAGAAGCAACTTTTCCATTCCCGAGTGTCTCTAGATGGGATCTTGCTGAACTCACAGCTGAACTTGACATTCAGGATTTCGGAATTAATCATCTTATGAGACACATGGTAAGACATGCTATAAACACAAGAAATGCTTGACTTACCCACTTGCATACATTAGCCAAAACCGTACAGCCATGATTTATGCATTTATATATTTTACATTCCAAATAATTGATGAATAATAATTTGGTACAAGGGGTAGGAGACAGGTACATATAAAAAAGCAGAATGCTAATTACTCATCAATTTGGTGATAATTACATGAAGTTTCATTATATTATTTATTTTCAATATGTTTAATCTTTTTACAACAACACATTTTAAGTGGTTAAAAAAAAGTGGTATCCAAATATAGGTGTGTGCACTCAGGCCAGGGAAAAATGAAAAAGAAAAAATAGAGTCCTTTATGAGATTCAATTTATTCCTTATTCAATTTAAATATTTTTTAAAAATCTTAAGGCTCTCTTATTTTTGGTATTAGAATTTCCATTATTTTACAAAGCAATAATAATAATATTAATAACAGTTTTTATAAAAAAAACTGCAGCCTGACTGTGTAAGAATTTATTGGAACACATCATTAATTTACATGTTGTCTAGAGTTGATTTCATTCCACAAACTTGGGTTGGGCCCTTGTGATGGAAACCATATTATCCATAGCTCAAATTATCTGACCCTTACTGGGGGGACAAAAAAGTTTGCTGATGCTATCTTTACTCCTGGCTCACAATATATGCTCAATAAAAGTTTCTACCTTTTCTAAAAGACCAGTTCCCTCAGGTCCTTTGTAGGTGACTGAGTACTAATTGGACACATTAATTTAAGCTATTAATGGCTGATAATGGCTTAATATGTCACCACTCCCAGATAAGACACTAAAATCTTCCCTTAAAGTACAAATGTTAGCACAAGGACACTGCTAATAAATCAAGTCTAGGAACTGAGATTGCAGAGCTCTTTTGTTGTGGTGGGGACTTTTCCCATTGAGGTCCTCTATTGCTTCCCCCACCCATCCCACCAGCCTGCCTTGGGTGTTTATCCTCTTTTGTCATTGCATGGATGAGTATACACATATCATAAACCTACCTAGGCTAGCCAGGATGCCCTCCAACATTAAACCCTTTGGGAAATATGTGACAGGATAGCATTGCAGTTAAAGGTGTGGTATTTAGAAACTAACAGACTTCACTTCTTGCTCTGTTAGTGAGTAGCTGTATGATTTAGAGCCAAAAAGCTCAGTGTCCCTATCCATTAAATGGAGATAAGAATGGCATCCATCTATTAGGAGTTTTGTGAGGATTAATGAGAAATTGCAAAGGAACTGCTTATCACAGCTAACATTTATGGAGCACTTACTATTTTTATACCTTGTGTTGTAAATGTCAGTACCTCCTAGGGATAATGATCCTTGCTAAATTGGGTTTGTCAAGGGACCAAAAGTTACAGTATGTGACCTTCAAGAACTGTACCCTGTCC
The DNA here is from genome assembly GCF_048772815.1 of Callospermophilus lateralis. Classification (NCBI taxonomy): domain Eukaryota; kingdom Metazoa; phylum Chordata; class Mammalia; order Rodentia; family Sciuridae; genus Callospermophilus; species Callospermophilus lateralis. Next base: position 3,306,709 of record NW_027517238.1, read on the forward strand.
CAATCCCCTTTTCCTTCTCACCTTCATTAATACCTGACTCAAAACCCAATTTCAGAACAAGGGAAGCAGTTTTCATAAAATCACAAGTGCCTTGCATGGAAATCTCTTCCAAATGTATAATTCTGTAACTCTGCATGCTACCTTAATAGTCTACAGTTCCAGTAATAAAGATAGGTTAATTTTGCATTAGATGAGCTTTAATGCACATTCAGAAATCAGAAACTAGCTTATGTGTTCATTAGTGGAAATCTTGCCTAAAGTGGGTCACGTTAGAACCAGAGGAAATTCAGACACTGGGAAGAAAGGGGCATTTTGTTTCACATGTCATCTTCCATTATTTACGATCAGTTGAATGGCTATGAAGCAAATGAGTGGGATCCATTTTCTAATGCATCCCTGGCACACAGTGGTTTGAGACAGCATCAGGGAGGTAGCTTTTTGGCACCCTGTGCCTGACTTGAGCAAAGGGTGGTGGGAGACTACTGTGGTCTCATTTCCAGGGAGGGTAACACCAGTACAACCTTCCCATTTACCAAAGTAGGGCCAAGTTGTCCTTGGAAGTGATTTAGTCTTCTCTGGATATGTCATGCAAAGAACCAGGGCTTGAAATGAGATGGAAGTAAGGCTCCTGGCTTTGCCAGTCATCTTGGCCCAAGTGCTTCATCTTTGAGAGTCTCAGTTTCCTCATCCAAAAGGATAAAAGCGATGATTGCTGGTACAAAGAACGGAGTCTGTAAAGCACAGAGCACAATGTATCACATTGGCTCTAAGTAAACTTATTATCTGTGAAGCTCCTTGAAGAGCACTTTGAACACAGGAAGCACTCAGTGGATGGTAGTTGTCATCATTATTGTCACCATCTTCACTGTCACTGTTGTCATCAAAGGCTGACCGACAAGATCAAAAATTATTTTTATAGACCTCATATTCTATAATGCCTCAAGTGGAAACAGTAATAGGCTCAAATGACAGTATGAGCTTCAAATTTAAACTGACACCTACCAATAGTTACACATTCTCTGGTTAAAGAGATTTGTATGTGCAAACACAGAAACCATTTTCTATATGTTGAGAAGAATGCCCCCCACATCCCTCTGATATAAACTGTGTGGTAGAGAGATTCCCCAGGCTGTGTACAAAGGAAAGAATTCACAGGATCCACTTAAAGTGAACAGAAACACTTAAGAAAATAAAGACATCTTCCGCCTAAGTTTCCCCTGTGTACATGGGGAAAAAGATTCACACTTCCATTTAAAGTTGCAGGCATTGCACACCTACAGTGATTTCCCAGGAGCAAGATGCTGAAAATGTACCCCAAGGTGTCAGGAACAAATGTGTATAATGATGTCTGTCTTTCCTGACTACAACTGCAGCATACAGAGTTTTAATGGATTTAAAAGAAATAGGAACTGACACTAAAATGACACTTTTTGCGAACAAGATATATTGGATGTTTTCCACATTCCCTCCTCCTAACAGCCACCCCCATCAGTAGGATTTTTCCCTTGGTGAGAAAAGTGTTCAGCGTGTGTTTTTACACTGTGGTAGCAACACAGATTCAAATGCAGGTATTTCGCACTACCAACACCAAACTTTTGCTGAGAAAGGTAAACAGATCCCATTCATGCCCTGAGACTGCTTTGCTGCCTCCCTGCTCACATCCATCATAATTATGTCCCTTATTGTTTTCCTTTCTTTACTGAACCTTCCCCAATGCCATACAGACACAAAGAGGATCATCATCCACCACATTCATGAATAAGTTTCTATCTTTATAGAACCCCTGAGAGTCAGAACTCATTTTTCTCTATCACATCTCAAAGGGTTAGACATTTCCCAACCACAGTGGACATGATCAAAACCAATGGAAGAGAAGTGGGCTCCACCTTCATTATCCATGTTCACCATATGAAGAGAAACCAGTGCCTTTCCGGTTATTGAAGCTAGCCATCTGGAGAGGTGGTGTCTTCTCTGGCTGTATCTATGGTAGGCTGTGAGCATGTGGGAAATTCCCTCATTCTCTCCAGCTCTCACATTCTTCACACATACGGTAAGTTGAGACATGAGAATAGAAAATAAAGTTTTCATGTCTTTTACCAAACCCAGCCCACTGGTAGTTGTTCTGGAGTTCGTGGTACTGATGGATTTCAGGGTAGTCATCTGAGATCTGCCCACTTTAAGTGTATGTGGAAGCCATACACACTTGGATGGCTCTCCCCATGCCAGGAATGATCAGAAATAGTTTCCAATTAACCATTCCACCCCATTCACAAAATAGCATGTGTGCTATTTTATGAGTACATACATACATCTTCTGTGTGTGTATGTGTGTAAGACAATAGACATAACACTAACCTATTAGATTTCTCTTTGTGGTACTTTGTTTATATAGTCAGAAAATATATTTTTTAATTGAAAATCAGAACTGCAGGGCTGGGGTTGTGGCTCAGAGGTAGAGTACTCGTCTACCGTGCGTGAGGCACTGGGTTCAATCCTCAGCACCACATAAACATAAAGATATTGTGTCACTTATACATCTATAACTAAAACATAAATATTAAAAAAGAAAATTTGAACTGTAATTTTTTTTCTTCCAGATGTTAAGGATTAATATTTTCTTCATTAATTTTTTAAACTTTCTAGAATTTCTTTCCTTGTCAGGTTTGATTATATATCTAAGTTTCTTTTATTCCAAAGGATTAACTAATTGTCCCAACATTGTTTATTGGTATACTAATGTGTTCAAAACATAAAACAAAAACAAAAATTAATCAGAAAACTATTTACCAGTTACATAACAAAGGAGAAGAGTGATGCAACTCACTTATTCACAAATTTTTAAAAAGGCAGCAGCCCATATTTTGCTAGTAGCAAGTTCATGAGGAAGTATTCCTGCTTCTATTAATAATATAAAAGGAACTAAGTTGTTCACTTGCAATAATTAGCATTTTCAAACAATGAATTCACCCAGGTTGGCATGAGTTGGTGAAATGAGCCCTCTCACTATATCTACTGCTGAGTCTAAGAAAGCATACAAAAGAGAAAGGCAATGGCTCTGTATCTATATTATAGCATTTGACCTAGAACTTACTATGGGTCCCTGATTCCTTCTACCCCTGACACCATGTTCTAGGAAAGCTGGGCTAAAGTAATAAGATAAAAAGAAAAATAACCAGGCTAAATCTTAACAGATTGTACGGAGTATCTGGCTTACATCACAGTGAGTATCAAGCAAACCATAGATTCCAATCTGACTCAGTGCTAAAGACTAACAAAGATTTTGAAGCTTCAAACACATAAGAACTTTAAAATTCCTCTGCTTCCAAACCCATCTCTCTCTCCAACACCCTTGCTATACCCATGTGTCCGTGAGGCACAGGAAATGGGGATGGAAGGTTGGAGAAGCGTAGAGGTCAACAATAATAGAAGCATAACTCTCGGGACCTGCCCTGGTCCTGTTCTAAAAAGCGTTTTCTCATTTCTGATGATCTTATGTCATACCTTAAAAACCCTAACTACAGAATTCTGTTAGTTAGATCAGGGATGCCATCATTATCTTTATTTTATACTTATGCCCTTGTCAAAGAAGGGCTAGCTATGACACTCCAAGTTAACTCTTCAAGGCTGTAACATTTCACCATTAAGACCTGAGGCACAACTGTTTAATAGAGATATTCTAGTTCAAGTAGCCCAACAGACATAAAACAAAGGCTTCCCATTACTTAAACATAATGCATTCAAAGCCAGCCTTCTTGAAGAATTTAGATAGAAATTGAGTTAAAGGTGCCATAGAAGAAGTTTTCTGACATCTTCTCAAATGTTTTTCTTTTCATTTAGAGTTTCACTGGAATATTATTATGCCTCAAATTCTAACTCAGATAACTTATGCTAAACAAATAACCAAAATCATTAATGAAAAGTTATATCCCAAGTATCTAGTAGAGTATTATTTTTAACAGGGGAAAAAAAGGGAAATACTTATGTTTCTTTAAAAAGGACTGGTTATTAAAACTTTGGTATTTATGTAAGATAGAATGATATCTAACCATTCATAATACTACTAAGGTAGCTGTGGTCTTGGGACTATACAAATTATAACATTGAATTTGAAGAATCGCCACAAATTCTAAAGTAATAAATTGAATTTCTAATTATATTCTGTGACTTTGGGAAACCGAACTCACAAATACGATACCTACAGATACTCTCTTCTCAACCTAGTTAACAAACATGAATGAAAAATCTTAAGACTCCTTCAGACCACGAGTGATGCTATAAACTACAGTAGCTGAACAACTAGCTCTCCAGCTAAAACCATGAGTTTCCATATTGATTTATTTTTCTTACTACTTGATTATGTTGTCACTTCCATCTGGACAAAATGGGCTTTGTTTTGTGGGAATGTTCTGGATGGGGACAATGATTCACACAAGGGTTTTGTAGATGTGAACCTGTGCATTCATAAGTTAGAGGCCAGCACCAACAGGTGATGAAATTAAAAAGGAAATAAATAAACCTCAGCAGGACAAAAATATGGATCTCTGCAGCTCTTGCAATCCATTCCACAAAAACGTACAAAAACTGCACAAAATGAACAAAACCATCATAAGGAAACAGGCCAAATAACTTCTTCCTGTACAGTGAGCTTTTGTGGATGATTTTTATCCTTTCATTTGTTTCTATCTTCCAAATTTCCCATCAAGTATGATTTCTATGATCTGGAAAGCCACGCACAGGAGAGAAGCCATGTCTAGAGGAAGAAGCAGCTCAGCTTCCCCTGCACCTGAGATACTTGTGGCTGGGCCATGTTGTTTTCATCAGAAACCATTGTTTCGGGCATATTGAACAGTCGCATTCCCTGTCAGAAATTAAAAACATGGTCAAGCTCTTTCCTTTGTGGCCTCATATACAGCTCATTGTCAAAACTGAGCTGTTTGGAAAAAACAGCCTAGGAAGGAAAAATAAATGGTCTCCCTTTTATACAGAGTGCAGGGTTTCCTATAATTTTAGCAGTCATTGAGATTTACTAATGAAGACTTGAGATAGAGTCTAAAAAAGGAAATATAAAGTTAAGTGGCTCATTTCGTGTTTTGAGAGGTAAAATATTAAGAGGAAAAAGACATGCCGGCTCATCAATCACAAGCTACACGAAGCTGGAAAAGTAAGGCCGCGGTTCCTGCCGCACCGCCCTAGCGAGACAACCTTCTAATAGGTGCGAGGCTATTGCAATCTCCATCCCTATTTAATCACAGGGCCGTTTGAGCACTGACTGCCAATTATCCTGAATTATGTGTCATATAGCAGGTTTGTGATCTGGGCTATAGTGCATTAGGGACCCAGCAGAGACCACCATGTTGATTTGACAAGGTTCTTACAGCCGAGATGAATAAATTAACGCAACAGAATGACTCTGATGAAGGGAAGATTGGAGCCAAGCTCCCAGAGATGGAAGATTAGTGACTAATCAGCTCTAACACCTGGTTTCCATAACACTCTAATAACAACTCCGCACGCTGCTGTAACAAAACACAACAGCCTCTGTCAGGGGGAGAAACGTGAAGGAACCTCCTGAGTTTCGGCTTGGGGTGTTTTATTCACGACAGGATATATTTCACCTGTTCTCGGAAAATTAGTGCAGTGGTAATTCTTTCCTGGTTTTATAATGGGGTAGAGGGTGGGAGACAGAGGTGAATTCAAAACAACTAGGTTTCCAGGAGAACACATTGAATGAGAATCCCCTGCTGCTACATTTTCAATTCTACTCACTTCCACTAAGAAGAGGAAGAGGAAACGAGGGAGGTAAAAAGACCAAGGTTACAACAGCTAATGCCAATGGAACTGTCCAGCCCCGCTAGGATGGTGGAGGGTGACCCCATGGTCAACCCTGGCCTCTTGCTTTGGGCTTATAGCAGATGAAAGCAAATACTTCTTAGCCCTCAAACCTCACTATTTTGGTGACTCCAGAGAAGCTCTCAGGGTCCTAGCATCCATCAGGCGAAGCCAAGATGCAAGATGATCAAATTCCTCATCTGAATGCAAGTTAAGATCTTTAATATGCCTGGCACTGCTGCCCTAGGAGGGCACCCTGTCTTAGGCAGTACTCCGAGGATAAGAACTGTGGGCTGTTTTCTCTCTGGCCCACTTCTTGAATGGCAAGGAATTAATCATCATCTGCTTTATTAAATCAGAAAGCACAGCATTCAGAACAGTTGATTCTATGTGAGAATCATGGACTAGAATACTAGTCCACATTCACAAACCAGTCCTGCATGACTAGCACACGGACACCTACCAGATCTGGGGCACCAAACGTTACAACAAGTCTTTCAGTCTTGTTTAATAACAAAGGAACACGAAGGTGGTAAGGTAGTATGTATCTCTATGCTAACCTTACCCCAGGATCCCAGACTGAGAAAACCCAACCTAGCAACGGCTGAGCATTTGAAGAACTGGCTGCTGGGGGTGGGAAGGGATTGCTGCCCACCCCACCACAGCCAGAGCGACTTCAGCAACATGTACTTGTGTAGTAGTTTCTTAGCAGCTGACATTATGGACACTTGTCCTGGAATTGTCAAACGTAGTTTGATGCCCTGGAATGAGATTGGGACTCAACATTTCAAGAAAACCAGGCCCTTCTCAGGCAGATTAGCCTGGCTTTGCCATTTCTATTCTCAACAGTGGCTTCTATTCCTATAACTGGACTTTCTAGTCACAATCTGTTTAATTCTGTAACTTAATCCCTAGCAGCGGTTGGCACATCAATTTGGATTTCATGTTTCTTTTTTATTCTAATTATTTCCCCATGTAGGGTGCTCTGCGATGGCCCACATTTGGTGCGGCAGCCTGTGAAGATCCATGCTTTTTTGCCGTGACTGACAGAGAAGCCAACTACATATCGTCCCAAGGGCTGTTTCCAAATTTGGGTTCCCAAAGGGAGACTCGCTAAACTCCTCCAAACATGCTTTCATGCCGACCCATTTTTATAGGTTCATTTGTTCTCACACCTACCTTTCTTTTCCTCACAAGCCTCACCCAAGGGGAGACCAGAGAAGAGCCGAGCAGCCGCTGCTTTATCTGCATTGCACTGGAAATCATTTCTTTCACCCTCTTTCCAGTTTTTCACCCCTAAACTCCAATGTAAGCCTAGATGTCGGGGGTCAGAAGGACATCTCCCAAGGTAGTGATGCCAGGCTGTAAGTCTATGCAAGTTCATGGCTAATATTTCTTTTTATTGTTTTGTTTTATTTTCTCTCTCAGTTGAAATATTCTAGTGGGTTTTGTTAAGCTGGGTAAAGATTCCTCTTCAAATAGACATTCAAAGTGAAATTCAAGGGGAAAAAAGGTAAATCTTTAAAAGGGTTGATTGAACTTATAATCATAAAAGTCACACTCTGGGCCATTTGCTGAATTTCACTCTGTTAAATGTTTTATCTTCTTACCCCAAATTATAAATGCCCTAAACCATAAAGTAGAAAAAGGCCAGACATCATTGGTGTTCTGCTAAAAAGTTCCCCTGTCACCACCAAAGGGGCTTGCAGATATTCAGAGGAGGCGGTATGAGCTCGGTGGGAGCAGTAGGTAGCAGTTTTGTGTGTACAAAGCTTAGGGGAGAACATAGGTGTTAGAATAACAAAACCCTCCAATGTACAGTGAGACTGGCTTTGTCTCCGGTCCCCTCAAAGATGTGCTGAAGGTTTCTGAGGGCCATGAAAGGAGCATGGAGGCTCACAGTTCATCTGAAAACATGTCCTTTCTCTAAGAAACTGTAGTGAGAAAATGATCTTCCAGAGGTGGAATGACAGTCTAGTATGCCAGGGCCTTTGTGCAGTTCTAGGTGGCAGTTTATATAAGACAAAATAGATGAGAATCTCATGGAAGAACTTGATGGATAAGATAGTGACATCAGTGACATCTTGTGGGTCATAGATGAATCTGGTGACTGTAAAATTCTCACTCCAGTATTATGCAGATATTTATCTTTGCATAAAATGTGCACAGTTTCACAGCTTTTATTCAAGGATAACAATCACAGTGGAGAGAAATAGAGATACACACACACACTCTTCATGTTGATCATTTATAATATCACACCAATATGTTAAAATTATCTAGGTTCTTAGTTTCCAGATACAGGACAATACTACTGAGTTAGACGTGTTATCACAAGCAAACATAGGCTCTGTCATTACTACCCCTCTCTCCTTGAAACAATAGTCATGTAACATTGCAAAGAAGGTGCATTAGAGTCCTCCAGAGGGGGGGGGGAAAACAAGAGGAGACAGACAGACAGACAGGTAGAGAGAGGAAGAGATTTATCATAGGAATTGGCACAAGTGATTATGAAGATCAAGGTGTCCACCATTTGCTGTCTGAAAGCCGGAGAACCAGGAAAGCCAGTGGTGGAATTCACTGTGATTCAGTCTAGGTCTGAGTGCCTGAGAACTGGGGAGTGGTGCAGAGGGGGTTCCAGGATGAGTCCCAGAGCCCAAAGGCCTGAAAGCAGGAGATCTGAGGGCTGAGGGCAGGAAAAGATGAATGTCCCAGCTCAAGAAGAGAGATCAGTGTCACCATTCCTACTCCTTCCATCCTATGTGGGCCCTCCCCAGATGGGATGATGACCACCCACCACACTGGCAAGTGTGGGCCTCTGTTGCTCAGCTTCCTGACTCAAAAGCTAATCTCTTTGTGAAACACCCTCGCAGGCCCGCTGAGAAATAATGTTCTACCAACTACCTGGGCACTCAAATCCCTGTTGAACTGGCACATAAATAAACCATCCCAGAAGAGGCAAGGGATGAAGAGAAGCTGCACTTACTGCCTTACCCCATGGGCTACCAGAGTAAGACAAGCTCAGGTGTAGCTTCTGCTTATGGTTGTCATATGTGACATTTCAATGACCAATGAACGTAACAACTAAGACATGAGATGCCTTGGGAAATGTGCTTCCTATGGGCCCTAGAGCAGAGCTATATCATAAAGTGAAGGAACTTTAGTCCCTTCTCTACAAAATGAGTACCTCGCTTACTTACACTCAGTTTGGGAGAACTAAATGAGTATTAAGTAAGTATTAAATGAGAATTAAATAAGTATCTTACAGAGAAGATATATATACTCAGGTACTATACAAATGTCACTTTTTTTTTACAGAGAGATTTTTTAATAATATGCAGATTGGATTAAAAACTCAAAAGGTCCTGGAATTCCTTTTGCCTGCTCCTACATTAACCTAATGACCCACATACAGATGTGCGTTGGCCTCTGTTTAGAGTGGTAATGAGCCTCACACACAGTTATTTATCCCAAGAGAACTGACAAGGCAGCTGAAGTTTGGACTGTAGCCATGTTAAACAAGCACTGAGTACATCATCTATGCCTTGCATGTTGCAAATTATGTTAAGTAGTGATCTCCAGGATGAACAAGAAAATCCACCAAGTGAGGGTGAGCAAAGATAAGATCTACTTTTGATTATCATTTTTATCTTATTTTAAGAAAGATAATTATTTTAATTTCATAATATATCTGCTACATTATTCAGCTACACATGTATTTGATTTATTTACAAAGATACGTGTTTGAGAATGACAATACATTTTTTTTATTTCCTAGTGTATATGTTGAAAACATTTTAAAGTGCAGAGATCCCTTTATAGGTCGAACACTGAGTGTCCTAAATGTGTTAGGTCTTCACTACTATAAGAAAAGCAAAACTAGAAAATTTAAGAGTTTTCTGCTGTATATTACCTTGTAGGATGAGAACAGAATTTCAGAGTTGGTTTTGAGTGCTTCTACTCCTTTACAACAAAGGGGGTCCTTCTGAATTTGAATTACAGCAGAAGTCACATAAAGGTAGCTTGAGAGCCCTAAACTAGGCTAATGTTATATGAGGGAGTGCAGAGAGAATGAAATCATAGGAGAATGAGGGATTGCTGAGTAGTCATCTAGGCAAGCTTACTGCCACTTGGGGTAGGGTGCACTCAAGAGGAGTCATCAGAATACAGACTCATAGAGGTCAGCAAGCACTTATCCAGACCACTGCAAACTGCCCATGATCACTACCATGGCCTTATAAGTGCTTCAACATGACATTGAAATATGGTACCAATGAGTTAACTTCTTTCCACCCCCTCAACAAAAACAAAAGTGAAACTTATAACCATCACTGTATTTATGTATTATTTATAAATGGCATTTTCTGTTTTTTTAATGCATTTCCTTACCTTAGCATAACGTACTATATAAATGCTAACTACTGTTTGCATTAATAAGCCTCAGTTCTGCAGAAATATAGACCTCAGTTTCTGCAAGAAAACATAAAAGGCTGAGAAGAAATTGCCTATTGTGGGTTATAACAACATAAACTTTACCTCCTGGTCATCTACTCACCTCCTTGCTTTCTGATTCAAAAGTATGTTCTGAGCTAAGAATTTATTTATTTTTTGGATAGCCTCAAAAATATGTTTCAACAAAAGAAATTAGTATAGTTCTTGAAAACTCCAGGTAACATACTCTTTTGAGTGAATTTGTGTAAATAGATGGGCCAAAAATGGGTCTAAAAATAGCATACCTTTAATATGCTGGTTTCGAATGAATATGTGCTTCTGAGCAAAAAAAAAAAAAAAAAAAAGAAAAAAGAAAAAAGAAAAAAAATCATTGTCCTGTTTAATAAATCACAAAGTAGCAAAAATATTGTTAAAGTATAAAACTACATATGTACGTAAAAATGTACTATAATAGTTGTAGTAAATTAATTATATTGTACATTAGTACATTTCCATTTCTAAAAACCATCTGAAAATTCAATAAGTGGCTACTTTTCCTTTATGGTTCAGGTGGCTTGTATTGCTGAATTTACAAGTTAGCTTACGTGGCTGTGAGGCACTTACACATAAAATACATATGTTATAGAATACATATGTTATAGAATTCTATGTTATAGAATCAAAAAACTTGATGGCTGTCAAAAAAATATATATATATACAATCTTTAAAATGATCTAATTGATTCCTTATTTTTTAAGAGAGGAGTAGCCACAAAAGTAAAACAAAACACAAAAACACAGCTATATTAATAAATAACAAGATACCTAAAATGGTGTATTTATTCAAAAAATACTTACTAAGCTCTGAAAGTGGGCCTAGGTAGATGGTCATATTCAAAGACCATAATGAGTCCACATAATTACCAAAATCAAGGGAAATATCATGTATTGTTAGGCTGACAGGGAATATGCTTAACAACATGTTACTAGGTATTTACTATGTAAATACAATATGTTGCTAAGAGGGCAACTTCGTTGTAAACATCTGTTTTACTAACAAGTACTAAACCCACCGGATTTGCACACCAGGAAATTGAGGAGAGATGATTTCTGAAAAACCACATATCGAGTAAGTGGCAAAATCATGACCAATATATAAATATCAGTTACATGAAACTGCATACATTATCAAAATAGCATCATTTTCATGCTTGACCTTCCGTATAAGCACTTCTAATAATGCGTGTGAATGTGAGGTATAAAATGAGGGATGATTCACAGAAAATTACGGTGAGAAATAACATAATGGACCTTTAAATGCACCCTTGCCAAAATTGTATAAATAATGCTAGTTCTCCTTGCTTGAATTGTGGGAAAGGAGGACAGAAATCAGATCTGGGGGAAACAAGCTGTTTTCAAAAGCAGAGGAATGTGTTTTATTTCATCCTGAGCTTGAATATGACATTCACATACATTCATATTTGTAAATATTTTAAAATGCATTCATTTTAATAGGAGATGCACACATTTCTTAAGATCTTCTCAAAAAATTTTTGAACTCAAAATAGGATTAAGTTATTATGCTTACTTTAAATTTTGAAAGTTTCGTTATGAAAGGAACAGAGGAGGAGAAGAATCAGGATTACAAGACATTTAAGAAGTTATGGAGATTCTGTTCATTACTCCTTCAAAATAAGTTACTTCTCTGAAAATTAATCTTAAAACTGAACAGTCAAATAGAAAATCTGACCTTCTGTATTATTTTCTAATTTAGAAATTTCTAAACTCGAAAAAACAATAAAGACCATAAAAAGATCAGAAAATGTTTTATACAGATTTCTAAAGTAATTTTTGAAGAAGAATTAATTTATCTAATCCCTCTTAGTCATGAAGTAATATAGTAGAAAATGGAAGAAAAAGTCAGAATGAAGCCCCAAATTAAAATAGAACAGGGATCAAAGTGTGCTTTTAAAAAGCCACAAAATTATTTCATGACATTTGTTTAATGTTTAATAGATGCATTGAACTCTTGGAGCAACCTATTTGCAGAATAATTCTATATTCATTCAATTGGTTTTAGAAAAACAAAAGATAAGACATTAACAGAACCTCCCCCTGGGAGTCTTATTAAGTTCAAATCAAAATCATTACAATGTTGTTTTCCATTCAAATACTCAAACTGCAAATGCTAAAATAATGTTTACCTGAAATGTTTTGCTGCTGTATTTAATATTTTTAAAAAATCAAATTATATCTATATACTGAACTTATTACAGATTATCAGTTTCCAGAAATTATAAAATCTTTATCTTGCATCCTGGGTGAAACCTCAAATAAGATCTGCTACTTGCAAATGACTTTTTTTTTTGCCTCTTTTGTAGAAATAAACAGACATCTATCCACACATAGCACCTGGTCATGAACAGTAAAGAACAGTGTTTTAATTTTAAATTCCTTTTAAAGAAAACTAAAAATTCAGAAAATGTAATTTCAAGATTCATAACAACTCAAAATGGAAGAGCTGTCTATAATTATACGTGCATTTTTACAATGAAAAATTACTTCAATAGTTTGTCTACCACTCCACAGAAGCCAACATGCCTCATGATTTTTATTATACATAAAACTGATTATGTGGAATTTTAATATTTCCATTAATATGTTTATATGCAAAAGCAGGAACTCGTGCAGATATTCTCTGTTTAATTTAACAAGATTTCTTTTACTCACATTGAGCCAAAAGTGTATTTAGAATTTTGTGCTTTGCTTAAGAGCATGCCTGTCATACGTGTAGGATGCATGTACAACAAAACACACACATTCATATATGCACAAATAAACTGTTCCCTAGAAAAACCAGAGAAACAAGAGTGAGTTTCAAAAGTAAAAACATAGCAGAGAGGATTTTGAAAGTTCTTGCTCCAAAGAAATCACAAATATTAAAGGTGACAGGTATGCTAGTTATCTTAATGTGATCATTATTATAAGCATTGAGTTGCCACATGCTATCCCATAAGTACGCAAGATTATTTTGTCAATACATTTTTTTAAAAATGTAAATGACAAAAAAGCAGACACATGTTGCTTTTAAAGAATGAATTTAGAGATGGAAACATGGAAGCAGGAAAGGAATGAAAATAAGCTATGAGAGAGAAGAGACAGGAGTGAGGGGTTGCTACTATATTTGTTTTTTATAACATTAGTAGTCTCATTTCAAGGACATTGAAGTCAAACATAGAACATTTTTGCATTCATAGGTTCTAAAACAACATGAATGTCGAACCCAAATTTCCTACAAAATCTTTTAGCAGAACCTTTGGTCATGAACCGGCAATTGTGATTTCTGGCTCAATTCTGGGCCAGATGAGCTTCAAGACTCTCCTTTTGTAATAAAGAAACACTAGGTTGAGAATCCAAATATCTTGACAGCAAATCTCAATCAGCCTATAGGTAACTGGGGAGATCAAGCAGGGATGATTTCTTTGTCCAAATGCACTGGGAGTGGGGTGGTGAGCACAGAAAAGGATAGAAACAGAAGGATTTGTAAATAAACCACCTGAAATGAGTTGGGGAAGAAAGAGAAACCCAGATACAGAGAAAGCCCCAGGTCAGAAGGTTGCAATAGGGTCCAGCACCTTCTGTCAACTCCTTCTCTAGCTTGTCCAAATCCTGTCCATCTCTGCATACCCTTCACATCTGCTCTGTCTCCGTTGCTGTCATTGTTCTCCCAACTGGGAAGAAAGATCTTGTGCTCTAGGGCATTCCAGATCCTAGCCTGTGCCTGGAACACAGGATGACAGAACTTCCTGGGTTATAGGGGACTAAGTAACTTCCTGGGACTTCAAATTTTGGTGCTAAAGCAGGGACAGTAGCAGACAAATCAGAGCGAGTTGTTACCCCTACCAGACCAAGAATGTCTTCTCTTATCCTCAGTTTCCACCTGCCACAGAGACCTTCTTCAGAAAGTCAGGGAAAGAAATGTACTAAAAATGAAAAGTTGTGTGTATAAAACCAGGAGCTCATGGGGCCTCAGGAAGCAATGCCATCAATAAGCCTTATTTACTAAAGGAAAAAGAGTGTCTATAGTGTGTAAATCCCATAGCCACTGTTAATCCTCTGTAGAAAATAAATAAATAAATAAATAAATAATAAAAAAGAATGCAGCTGATAAATTACCTACTGAAAATGTAATGCTCAAAGCAGTAACCACAATGCAATAATTATTGGACTTGATTAAAAATAAAAATAAATCTGTCTTTTACTTCTCTCTCATCCCATTAGTACATACAATGAAAGGAAAAGCCTTTTTAAAAGCTACCTCATGGCCATTTTTCCTCCTTAATTCTGCATTGTAACAAACAAAGGTAAAATCAAAAATCATGCAAGCGGTGAAGTATAAGCTTTTTCCCATTATCCTTGGAAGGACGGGGACAGTGCCAATTAAAGGCGCGTTCCCATGCAGCTCTCAGCAAATGCTTCTGTATTTTTTAAACTCCCTGATAATGGAATGCCTTATTAAGAAGAACAGGATCACAAATATAACAGCTTATAAATCATCAATATTTCTGGGGAAATCAATCTATTTGTCTCAATTTAAAGGTACAGACCTGTCCTAACCTCATTGACATAAATTATGTCCCCTGTTCATAAATCTGAAATGAAAGTGAACATCCATTCTCTAAAAACATTTGCTAACAATGCTGTCTTTCTTCAGGTAACAAGAGAAATTCAGATGGTTGGATAAAACATGTTCAAATTAAGATATTTCTGGTTCAAATGGAAGAATGTGGCCACATTTTATACTCATGTGTTCCAGTCGCTATGTGACTTTTTTTCTCTGTTGAGATACTTGACTTTGATTTTTATTTTTATCATTTACGCTGTAAAATGTCAACACCACGCCATTCCTACAAAACACGCTTTCATCCCCTCTTTTTTTTTCAAGTTCACGTTCAAGTTAGAAAGTAAGTCATATCTCCAGATCTCGTTTTGTAAAGGTTGTACACGCCACAGGCTTAACACAACGGTGGGAGAGAGTGTGGAAGGGATCGATAAAGCAGTATTACCCTTTGTGATGGCGAATCTCTGCAGGACACTGCCGGCTTAACTCCGTCTTCTGGCTAACACTCCATCTTTACCCACTGGGAGAGAGCGCTAAGGCACAGCAACCTACCAAGAGCTCCAGCCAGGATGAGATGCTCCGTTCCTTCACCTCCTTCCTAGGCTATCTTAACAGAGAAAACCTGGGAGCTCTAAGATAGAGCTTCCAATTTGAAAGAAAAATGCAAAAACACCCTGACCTGGGAGGGCATTTCAGACAGGTGAGTGCATTGTCCAGGATGGTCTGCTGCAACAGGAGGCCTGGAAATGCAGCCTTTCTTCAAACTCAACTTGTCATTTGTAATTTTAAAGTCATCTAGGATGGTCATAGGGATGCAACAGTGTGATGTAACGAGTTTATATTAATTACCTCCTTCACTTGCCAAGTGGACTTAGGGAATAATATGTTAAATTTCCCTACAAATTAAATGTTTATAATTTTTCATTTATCACTGCCAGAGTAAAATTGCAACTGTGTTTGTGAATGTGCTAAGGTCTGAGGACGTGATCACACTGTTACTATTCTTGTTAACAGGGAAAATCCGACACTGTACAGGCCTGAGAATCCAGGACTTTGCTTTTATTATAGCCAGGACAGTAAGGACCTGTTGTAGTTCTTTTTCTTTTCTTCTTTTTTTCACCCTCATCAGAATACCAAAACCTTTATTTAATTAAATAGACCTCATTTTGTTATTCAGGCAAAATTAATAACTAATAACAATTTTTATGGGGCCCTATGACACTACAACTGATTTAAGTCCTTTTCTGTGTCCCTATTATCTTTCAGGCCACATTTCAACACTTGTTAACGCAAATATGGGTAGCCACCAGCCCCTGGTTCTCTCTCACATCAAACACTCACACTTGAACTGAGCCTTGACACCCATCCTATCCCGTAGGATAAGATGAAGCCACTTTGGATTAATCAATTGTACCTTGTAATATCCGACCCCAGATTTGTCATTATTTGACTTGACTGAGAACCTATTATACAATACAGTCAGAAACATAAGGAAAGATCCGTGAAGAACTATGATTCCTGCGTCTTCAAGAAAATTTAACTGCAAGGGAGTGAAAACTAGTTAGAGGATGACAAGTGGGATTCTGATAACTGGAGGAGCCCTTCCTTTCTGCCTTTTGCATTCTTGATGATGATCCTTAGAGATATATGTTTAAATGTAGGTATAATTACCTATTTCCTTACTAGTGAGTCAGTCCCCAGTATTCTAGCATTTTAGCACTTGCCTGTAAACAGGTCTGAAAAGATGCAATACGACTTAACTACTACTGTCCATTAAGCACAGACACCATTAGATCTTTTAGACTAATCCCGTAGATCTTTTAGACTGTCAGGTGGAAACCAGGAGGAAGAAAATCCCTCCTACTCTATCTCCTAGAAAAATGTATTTCCCTGTTGTCTCAACTTCCCCAGGCATGACTACACCTTGTTTTTATTTTTAAACTAAGAGCATCATGAATGTAATTAACTAATGAGCTGTGTACCATGGGTCAACACCCTCAGCAATTCTATGAACTTTGAAAAGCTTTAACAATGCAGTTTTTCTTTGCCACATCCCAGATAACTTTCTTAGGTCAAGGTACCTATGACCTCTGGAAGTAAGAAGAGGTAATATTAAAAATACATCTTCTACCTAGGTGTCCTCATCTAAATCAAACCACAAGAAACACCCAGAGATAGGATTTTCATTTCTCTAACCTAATGGAGTTCTTTTATTCTCTTATTTATTTAAATAATGTTCTTTTTTAAAGTTTTCAGGAAGAATAAAATGATGTGTAATATACTCTAACTGTAAGAGTATTCTGCCCTCAAGAGACATAACATCTGGCAGAGTAGAGAAATAATACATGTTATAACTGAGGACACTATTGAGAATACAGACATTGAAGTCCTCCGACAAGTTGGATCTGAATGGGTCCCTCCATTCTACTCACCGGCATAGAGTTAATTATTGGCCCTGAGCTATACTGCACATACCTTTCAAAGTTTGTAGAGGAATGAATGAAATCACAACTGCAAACACTCCAGACCACCTCCCATTTAGTAAATAACTATTATATTAGTAATTACATTAATTAAAGTTATTATAATGCATAGTCTAGTGAAATAGAAAAATAAAATGACCAAAAAAAAATATAGTTCAGAGAAGCTGGGGAGACAAGGGAATCTAGCCAATGGGGACACTTCACTAAAGGTAAAGGGCTATGTTTAGTCACAAAGCAAGCTTTGAGTAAAAAGAATAGCCCAAAAAAGTCTCAAAACAAAACAAAACAAAAGACACATTCAGAAATAACTGGGTTAGGTTAGAATGTCAAGTTCCTACAAAAATATTCTAGAAGATCAGCTTGGAAAAGTAGAAGAGGTCTCATTAAAGAAATGTCAGGAGGGATCTCCTATTGATTTGAAGTGCAAAGAGAATCGCTGAATGTTCAGAGATTTTCCAGATCTTTACAACCTCCTAATGCTGTGTAAGAGTTGTGAATTGGGAAAGACCACAGAGCGGGAGGGAGAAGCACTCTGCTCATGCAGTTTAAAGAGAACTAGAGAGAACAAACAAAAGAGATCCCATTTCAAGTCTGATGTCTAAGAATGTAACAGAACGTTCCACAGGAGAGTAATCCAGGTTGGAAAGGATGGAGTTGCTTGGGGAGTCACATAAATTAACACAGCTTTAGTTAAATTTATTGCATGATTTCAAAACTTAAAAAGCAAATTGTCTTACTGCTGACTATATGAAGATAGGATTACTGTGGGCAGAAGCTTCCAAATAAGTATAACATCTGTGATGTAAACATATCTCGGGGTATATTTAGAAATAGGCATACTAATTCTCAAACAATAAATAAATTTAAACAATGTTTTAAAAGACAAAAATGTTCAGTATGCCATCTTGAATCCATACCTTGTTGCACTATCAGAGTTCCCATATTCATGGCAGCATAATCCACAATAGCCAAAATATATAAACAACCTGTGTCCACAGACAAATGAATGGATAAATTAATGTGCCACATATATGGAATGGGATATTATTCATCTTAAGAAGAGATACTGGCATTTGTGACAACATGAATGAATCTGGATGACATCATGAAATAAGCTGATCAAAGAAAAACATATATACTGCATACTGTCACTTATACGTAGATTCTTTAAAAGTTTGAATGCAGAGAAACAAGAGAAGAAAGGGAGTTACCAGGGGCAGAGAGGGGGATAAAATGGGAGCGATAGATCAAAGGGTACAAGCTTGCAATTACATAGAATAAATAAATCTAGAACACATAGCACGATGACTATAGTTGATAATATTGTTTTTATATTAAAATATTGTGTTACAAACTAAAGAGTTTGTATAATATTGTGTTATGTATTAAAAATTTGCAGAATGAGTAGATTTGGGGTGTTATCATAAAACACTTAACTGTGGAAAGTGGTAGATAAGTTAACTTGCCTAATTAAGTAATCATTGCATGTATATGTCTACAACATCTTACTTATACCTCAAATATATACAATAAAATAATGTTTTAAAAAATAAAGCAACAAGGTATCTATGATACTTGCCCTAGGTACAAAATAAAATTTCATTGTCACATGTCTATTCTACTAACTTGCTATTAATTGTCAGTATTTTTTCAAGGTATTTAACAGGGCTAATAGTGCCAAAACAGCACCATGGGAACTGAGGGCACTAGAGGGAGCCCCTCAGCAAATCCACCAGATGGAAAGAGGTGCCTGCTTCAAGGGTCCGGGAAGTTAAATCCTTGTGCTTATACACTGCATGCGAATAAAACCAAGCTGAAGGTGCATTAATCTCAACCAGTGTTTATTTGTGGATGTTTAGACATAGTACATACAGGGTATGTTTCTATTATTATTGTTTTGAATGAAACACGCAGAACTTCATTGTGAGAAAAACCAAGGAAATCATTTTCTCAGTTGCAGAACTGTAGTAACAAAGGGAAAAAACCCTCCCAAACTCAGCTCGTATTACAACCTTGCATATTTAATCCTGCCTTGTTTCAAAGAGGTGGGAATGGGAAATCAAAAAAGGAATCTTTCCCTCAGATGTTATTAATAACAGAATTTCTCTACATCATTTATATATTTTACTTAAAAAAATCACATATGGCTCATTTAAAAAGATTAAGATATGTCTAAAAGGAATTTCAGCAAAAAAGTGGTTAACATTCATCAAAGCCTTTCAAAACAAAATTGGATTCTACTTTATCTCAAAACTTTCCAATGCAATATTACTTTTTCTTACATATACAGCGAGCAACTCACCTAGGGCACTATTTATCATTTGGACAACTTAAGTATACAAAACACACACACACTTACACACACACTACCATGAGACAACCAGAAACTCTCTCTTGGGAAATTCAAAACTGTATTAAAATGATAAGTAGCAACTCTTCACTCTTCCTTCATTAACTTAGGCAGACAAGTGTGATGTACACACACCAAAAATATCAAGGTTCCAACATGCTCCTGGTCATAATAATCATCTTTGCTTCCTCTAGTCCACAAAGTTTGTTCATTTTTACAAAGACATTATAAGCTGTGATGGGAAAAGCAGTACCCAGAGGAGCCTTCCAATTATCCACACAGGTAGCCTAGCCCATCTGGGGCCCCCAACAGGTATGGGTCAGGAATTAAGGATTCAAAATAATTATTGCAAAGAAAGCACTTGAATGAATAATTTCTCTTTGGTATTCTACCCATCTACGGTAGGAAAGCAGAGAAAAAGGAAGCCGAAATTTGGACTTAAAAAATGTTGAATTAACACAGTAAGTAAGGAAATTCAGGTTTGTTGATTTCTTTATGTTAATGGTGTAGCATTTCTTTAAAAAATGTATGTTGCAAGGTAAAATTCTAGCAGTCACACCTCTTGGCTACTTAGGACAAAATGGTGTTATGTGTACACTACCTGCATTAACATTCACACTTAAGAATTCTGGGCTTAACATCATAGCTAACAAGCCAGAAGGAAATCTTAGGGAGTTAGCATGTGTGTTTCAGGTGCCTTTTGTACACATAGACTGGGAAAATAAATGTGGTCAGGAGGGGACGTATATACACCTGTTGTGAGTTTTAGTCAAATTCAGGAATGAATCCAAATTAACTTCTTGAGATAGAAAATTGGCCAGGAAATAAAAAGAGACTTTTCTAGATTTCTTTTGCATGGGGGATTGAACTCAGGGGCATTCAACCCATGAGCCACATCCCAGCCCCTTTTTATTTTTTTTTTATTTTGAGAAAAGATCTTGCTAAATTGCTTGGAGTCTCCTAAATTGCTGAGGCTGGCTTTGAAATTGTGATCCTCCTGCCTCAGCCTCCTGAGCCGCTGGAATTACAGGCATCTGCCACCACACCTGGCTAGAGATTTCTTTTTGCAAACACCAAATATCAAACATGAAAGTATAAAATATGCCCAGTTTCTGCCCTGAACCACAACTATCCCCCTGGGGATAGATAGACCTATTATTAAGACTAGACAAGTGCTGGGTCTTTGAGGTCAAGAACCCTGGGAGCCATTTCCACTCTGCAAAGATCAGTGCAGGGTCCTGGGCAACAGCAGCCTCCAAGATGTCTCAATATCCAAACCTGAAAACAGAGAAACTAACACATTTACTTCAGAGGGTTTGTGAGGTTTAAATGAGGTGCCCTTTCCAGAGTTTCCAGAGTTTGGTAATTGCCTGCTATCCACTACATAAATTCCTGAATATAAGGCACACATTTTCCAAAGATCTTTGGAAAAGAAACTATCTTCCCTTTAAAATATTTGAATTACAACATCTTCTATAAATATTCCACATTGAGCATCCTGATGAACATCCCAGTTTGGTACGATAGATAATTTCATTTCTTGGATTACTGGTCTGATTGTTGAGTGCCTCTGTCATACTGGATGTTCAATATTTTGAACATACCTTCTGCAGGGAGAAGTCTAATGGGTTCATGGTGACTTTCACCAATACCGGTTGGATGCTCTGGGGGTCAACTTCTCAAAATGAAGGCAGTGACATTTAATGCTGATTTTTGTCCTGGCTCCAGAGGGATTTAACTTGACATATGTAAGTGAAAACAAGAGTTTCTAAAGATGCCCTGCTTGTGCACCTGTGTTTACCTCCACTGGATCCTCTGCCTTTTAGCAGGAAGCTGGAAACTAGCATTGACTCTACTTGCCCCCATGGAATCTTCTGGATTCTGCCAATGGGAGGCAGTAAGTAGAAAGAGCTCAGAAGGTGAGGAAAGATAAAATTCAGTGGCTCTCTCCCACCCTCCAGTCTTCGTGGTCCCAGAGCTGGCTGTGTTCTTTCTCTGCCACCTTCTACTAGGTGGCCCTGCTTTCAGGCTCTGGTAACATGGGTCCCCTTCCTGTCCCTGCAGGCTTGGGGCTAGACTGGCTGCCCCAGCAGTGCTTTTCCTTGGGAGGGGGTTACCATTCCCGTTAGTCTCAAGCATACACTCACGTAGTTTGCCCACCTCTCTTCAATGAAACCCTGTCAAGTATGCCATTTCTTTCCTGTGGGGCTTTTTTTCTGATACAATTATTTCAAAAGAAGTATTAGAGGGAGTGGTTATGTGTGGAGATCACACACAGGGGCAGACCAGGTTGGGCTTCCCTGATAAAATGATAACTGAAGCTTAAAGGAAGATAAGGAGGGGGTCACACAAGTCCCAGGGAGAGTGATTTTAGTGTTACAATAAGGGCCAGGGTCAAAGCCTCTATACTGAGCACTCCCACGGTGGGAAAAGAGGCTGGTATTGCTGGAACCATGTCAGAAGGGCACTACTCCTCCACAGTTAGAGGGCACTGAAGAAATTAGCCAGGAGGAGCTCACCCAGGATGCTAGAAAGAGGAGCTACAGAGACCCAAGAAAAGGCCTGCTGGAAAAGAGGATGGATCAGCAAAGACCTTGAGAAGAAGAAAGTTGAGCAGGAGAGCCCAACCAAGAGGCAATGGTATCCAAGAAGTCAAAGAACACAGCGCTCTCGGGAGGAGAACTGCATCAGTTCCTGGGATGGATCAAGGGGCGTGAGGACGGAGCATAGGTTCCTGGATTTAGCCATTTGGTTCCTTGCTGACCTTGGACAAAGGCCACCTGGATAAAGTGGTTGGAAATAAAAGCCTAGCTGGGATGAGTTCTACAGAAAACCCAGGAGATATTATGGATCAACTCCCTAGTGGACAAATTAAACACAATCGACAAATGAAGAAAGCCTACCTAATGTTATGTCCATAGATTTTTGTGTTGTGACATAAATTTCCAGTGAGAATATCCAACAAAAATGTAAACAACCAGGGTCTCAAACCTGGTGTGACAAGCCACATACTGTTAGATAAATGCAAAAAGATGTTAGCTAATACATGAAATATGTTAAGAAGTGTATCATTATCTCAGTAAGTTTATATACTCAATTTAGTGAAAACAATTTTGGGGGCCTTTTTCTAAGACTTACACACACACACACACACACACACACACACACACACACACCCCATACCCAGATATCAGTTATACAGGAAGTTGTATGCAGCATTTGAGATTTAAATCAAATCCTATTTTGAGACTGACCTGCAGACCAGTGAGGCTTGACTAGGTTGGAACAGTGGACACAACTTGATTGTACATTTCTCCCCTGAGAGGGAATTGAGAAGAATCATATTTGTTAATCCTCCTACAAGGAATTCTATGGTATCTTTATCCCTTCTTAAAACCAGCACATACTTTTCCCTAGGACGAAGGAATCAGATTTCATGAAAACTACTCCAGCCAATGGATGCACTTTCTTCATGTCAGCAAACAGGTATGTGAGCCCTATAATGAGTTGGTGGCATGGGTACTGGGAAGCATTCAGGATGACGGAACCTAAGAAGTGCAGATCAGTGGTGTCCCACTGAATGTCTCCATGCTTTCTGCAATATGGTGACAGATACCCTTATTAAGCATCAGCTAAATCACCTAGACAAGGCTCCTTCTACCAAAGCACAACTGCACAAAACAAATACATACAGCAACAAAGACATTTATTTCATGTCATCAAGAAGAAGGAGAACCAAAAAGGGTTAGGAGGCATCTTGAGATTCATATTTTGGAAAAGTAAATTTTAAATTATGATCAAGGGTATAATTTCCTCCAAGGAAATGTCAGCATGAGTGAGAAAAATTTTGAATTAGCGTACTGATGTTGTGAGCAACAGGAGCTAATGTTTATTGAGAGCTTAATATGGTCTATGCTTCTCTTCCTCAGAATGACACCCCAAAGAAAATACCAATACCCTCCTCATTTTAAGAGAGGGAAGCACAGGCTTATGGAGTTAAATAGGTGTCTCAGGATCATGCATAGGTGATGCAGTTGGAATGTGAACACAGGAAGTTGGACTCTCGTACCTATAAAAGATCATATCACTTTAACTAGTGCTGGCTTACAATGAGCAGCTACTTACCATAAAGCATAACCTCTACATGAATTTCTTTCTATGTTTTCCTTTTCATAACTACTATGATCATTTATTTTCAATGATAAGAAAACTACACCATAAAGACATGGAATAGACCATCTTGGTGAGGATTGCTGGTGAGGATGGAGGGTTACAATGGAAACTCAGCTCTTCTGACTCTAGAGAAAGCACCATATCCCGCTGTATGGCACTTCCATTCCAAACTTTAACTGAATGTTATCTGAAAATAAAGTTGAGGAAATCAAACACAAAAAGCTTATGGAAAATTTAAGGTTTATTTCTATTAAAATTATTTTATTATTACTTTAAATTGTAGATGGACAAACACCTTTATTTTGTTTATTCATTTTTATGTGGGGCTGAGCATTGAACTTAGTGCCTCACACATGTGCCAGGCAAGCACTCTACTTTGAGTCATAATCCCAGCCCCCTCCGAATTTATTTTTTTTAATATACCAAAAATATCACAAATAAGCAAGTGATTATTTGAATGGAAAAGACACTTGAAAGGATAAGGACTTTTTTGGGATTTGTGATATCACAAAAGTTTCATGATTACATTGGACTTAAAGAAAAAAGGTGAACCGGCCACAGTAGTGCATGCCTATAATCCTGGCAGCTCCGGAGGCTGAGGCAGGAGGATCATGAGTTCAAAGCCAGCCTGAGCAACTGCGAGGTGCTAAACAACTCAGTGAGACCCTATCTCTAAATAAAATACAAAATAGGGCTGGGGATGTGGCTCGGTAGTTGAGTACCCCTGAGTTTAATCCCCTGTAACCTCCCCGCTTAAAAAAAAAAAAAAGATGAAATTCTGAAGGATCTGAGCAGAGTATAGAGGAGGACATGTGGGTAATTTAGCCAAGACATCTGGTCAACACAGAGAAGAGTGGATGCAAACTGGACCAGGTCCGGAGACCCTGAACATCAGGGTGAGTTCAGAATACAGTTAGTACATTAAAAGATGTTTGACCTCAGGCATGACATGATATAAAACAGTACTTGAAGATAAATTTGCTGTTTTAGATAAGTATCAACAATTCAAACTTAGACACAGAAAGTAAATGAAGCTATGACTAACTCGAGGGTGGTTTAAGATTTTTCAGAACACCTATGTGGCATCCGCCGTCGGCATGTTTACGCTCACTCTGAAAAACAGGCAGATTGATTTTCCCTGATTAAGGCTGCTTCAGTCTGGTCTGATGGGTAAATACCCAAAGCAGCCACATGCTTGCTGCCCTCCCTCTGCAATTACTAGGATTTCACCCCCCACTCCATTCAAGGTGTGGGTTTAAATTTGTAAATCTTAACTTTTTCAGAGAAGGCACACCTATCAGTTGCTTGATCTGGGAATTTTGCTTCTTGGAAGATGGATATTCATTCATTCATTCATTCATTCATTCATTCAATTCAATTCACTGTGTCTTTCCTGAATACCTACCAAGTGCCAAGCCAGATGCTAGGCTTTGGGGATTCAAAACTAAAATGACACTAGTTCTTTAAGGTGCTCACAATCTGCCAGGGAGGCAAAGAGTGAGGTGGTCATGGGATGCTGGCTGAAGGGCTTAGACGGGCCCCCACACGGGGTGTTATGATCGCACACCAGACATCCCTCATCCTGCATCCCAGCAGGCACACCAAAGAGTGTTTAGTCTGAGGTTTGAAGAATGAGCAGCCATTCCCCAGGTAGTTGAAGAAACAAGACACTCCTAAAGGTGCATGAAGAATGTGGAAAGGCTCAGGACCCTGTGCAGCAGCCAGGAAGATGGATCCAGAGATGAGCTGATGATGGGGTAGGGGAGGGGAGGGATCAGGAGGGTGGTTGAGATCCTCTGTAGGTCTGAACTTGGCTCAGTTTAGAAATAACCATGGAGAAAGATGATGTGAAGACCAGACAAATGGGAACTTATCACGTGAAAATTCACGTACATCTTGGAGGACTCATTACAGATCATCTAATTTTATCTTGTGAATTTCTCTACATTCTCCTATATAAATGCAGACACCATGGTTTGTCAAAATTTAGCATCAGAACTTGCCAATTCTAAAAAAAATAAAAATTAAAAAAAAAAAAAACAACTATGCCTTTGTATCTTCTCACGTCTAAGTCCCCAATTCAGCTTCAAGAAGTGCCACTATGCCTCTCAAGGTGTGAACTCTGACAATCTGTCGGCCAAATATTTTTCTAAGACAGTCATCCAGGTAGCCAAGCTTTCAATCAAAGAATTAAGGAATCAGGTTTTATCTTGCCAATTGTAGGCATTTCAGGCCAGAATCCAAAGAATAACCTGACTTTGATTAATCTGAACCTTGAGATGTGTTTTTAAATACATTTCTATACTGATCCCCAGCCCTCAAAGACCAGCCAAGCCAGCCTTCAGATTCATGAGAAATATCCACTTTCTGAACCTGATTCCCTGTGTGATATACCCCCTACCAAGATTGTGGGCTTATGAGAAACACGATAGCATTATTGAGAACAGACAACTTGAGTATTAATCATCAGCAATGTTTAATTAAATTAATACCAGATATTGAATGACTCCCTATACTTGCTTCTTTAATTGTTATTTAAAGCATGTTTGATTTGGCTAAAAGTTTATCCACAGATGTGATTTACATAACTTTTCACATAGATAACCCAAATTAACCAGACAGATATTTGGAACTTAAAATAACACTAAACTGCCCATTTATATATGCCTTCTTTACAGCTTAAAAAACACGTTCACACTTACTTTTGCCTAACACCCTTAATAATATGAGGCAGAAAGGACAAACATTTCCACATCCATCCTACTCACACAGACACAGGTAATGGATGGCACCTTCCAAGGACAGGTTACAAAACCAGGACAGATGCAAGATGCATCAGTGACAGGAAACCGATTCTCCAGGTGCTCATTCACAGCTTCAATCAAAAGAACAAAGAAAAGAGCATCTCTTTCCCCTCCACCCACAAGTTTGTGTGAGTGGGTGTGCGTATCCGTATGCATCTGTGTGTAGAAAAATACTCTGTAAACATTCAGTCACTCTGACCCATGCGCATGGAATCACAAACCACAAGGACAGCGGCAGTGTAATTTGCTATTTGAACAGCCACTCAAAAACTGCTCCTCTTTCACAACCTAACTTGAACTCCACCTTCAGGTCACGAGTCAGGCACACTAGTTATGATGTTCACTCTAGTGGAGGGCAGAACTGAAGTTCGGAAGTTTTATTCTGGATTTTGTAGCAAGTCAATGGCAACAGTCCGTCTAGAACTCTGGCAGCAATATTCATGGTCCCATATCAATACCATGACCTCAAGAAAGTTTCTCAATTCTCACGCATTTTTAGAAGTTATTCCTCCCTCATTCATTATTTATACCTCTCCACAAGCATAACTACATCTGTATTTTACTCACAGAATGATTATTGGCACACCTTACTGGTCTCAATGTTATGGTTTGGAAGTGAGGTGTCCCCCAACAGCTCAAGTGTCAGACAATGCAAGAAGGTTCAGAGGAGAAATTATTGGGTTGTGAGAGTCTTAACCCAATCAGTGAATTAATCCCCTGATTGTGATTAACTGAGTGGTGACTGAAAGTGGGTAGGGTGTGGCCGGAGGAGATGGAAATTGGGGCATGGCTTTGGGGTATATATTTGTATCTTTCAAGTGGAGTTTCTCTTTTTCTGCTTCCTGATAATGATGTGAGTTGCTTCTCTCTGTCACACCCTCTTACCATGAGGTTTAGCCTTACCTTGAGCCCCAAGGAATGCAGCTGGTCTTCTATGGACTAAAACCTCTGAAACTGTGAGCACTCAAAAAAACTCTTCCTCTTCTATAGTTCTGCTGGTCAGGTCTTTCAGTCCCAGTAGTGAAATAGTTGACTAAAACACTCACTGATAGCTCAGTTTCACTCCAGATGAGTTTTGACTATTAAGTATTCACCAAGCCTACCTTTAAGTTGACTTTGATTTGGTGTTTGGGTGTCATGGAAGGGAGGGAAAGATCATGTTTATCAGCCTCCCTGTGTTAGTCAGTCTTATGTGACTATAAGAAGAAAACTGAGATAATCAACTTATGAAGAGAAAAAGTTTGTCTTGCTTCTCACTTTTGAAGTTTCCAGTCCATGACAGATTGGTCCCACTGTTTGGGGACTGAGATGTAAAGCAGGAGTGTATGCTGAAGCAGAACCATACATTTCATTAACCAGGGGGCAGAGGATGAGAGGATCAGATCAGCATTCCACAGTCCCATTCAGAGTCACACCCCTGATGACCTAAGGACATCCCATTAGGCCCACTTCCAAAGTTTCTACTCCCTCCTAATGGCACCAAGTTGGGGACTGGGATTTTTAACACAGGGGCCTTTGGAGGACTTTGAAAATCTCAGTTATAGCACTTAATGTCATCTCTTCTTTTTGTGGTCACTCAGCCACTTTCCCTTGAAGCTAAAGTCAGTGATTAGGCAATGTAACATGTGTGGAAATGAGGCTATTTCCAAGCTCAGACCATTAAGGGAAACATACTATTTATAATCCTCACTCCCATTTTGCAGCCAACCACTGAGCAGAAAAGACCCCAGAAACCCCAAGAGGGGTAGAGCCACAATATAGCAGGTACTTGGGTAACTGATGGACAGAAGCTTTTTCTCCCCAGATTCCTCCTTCCCTCCCACCTACCTGCACTTGAACTCTGCGCAACATGAACAATAAAGTCACATGTCGAGTCACTGAAATCTGGAGGTTATTTATCATGGCAACCAAGGCTAATACAACTCACTATTGTAAGAAGGTATTATCTACGAAGGGGTATGATTCAATAGACTTTAAGAAGAGCATACGTTGTAAAGAGATTTTAATAAGTCATTTCATTTTGCTGATTCTGAGGACACAGGTTTTCCTGAGGGAGGGGACACAAACATGAGGCCACACTTTCAAACAAAAGTACAATCATGCTTTTTCTAATTAACCGAATTTTCCTATCACAGAAATCTTTAGGTCATGAAAGATAAACTATATGAAGTGCACATTCTAATATGAAGCTGGTATCAAGATGTTCAGGACATACTAATAAGCAAACATGGCTGGACAAATCTAATTTCAGTCGGTCCTGCTGAGTCATTAGAGATATCTATCTGTCCAAAATGAACATAATCCATTAGCATCAAAATAACAAAGTCCCCTAAATGCACAGGAATCTTGTTCTGTTCATGACTTTTATCAGCAAGACATGAGACTAATATTCATTTATCAAACAGTAAGGGCATTGTTTTGCACTCAAATAATTATCAGTTAATGAAGCTTAAAAAAAGATTCTCTCACATCTAGATTGAATTATTCTTTCTATGGTGCTTACCCTCATATTCCTAAATACTTAAAATGCTCCCATAGTAAATGAGGTCAGCTTATGTAAGCTCAAAAACAATAGGGTATTTTAGCCTCAGAGCATAATAGAAGGAATATTAGAGAACATTCACACAATTCCAAAATTGAGTCTAAAATGCTATACTTGGCTTGGTGCCTTTATATCCACAGTGAAGCTATATCGTTAGATAATCTCTAATGGCTTTTTGCAATAAAACTTGAAGTCCAAAGCACCCCATTTGATAGAAGAAAAAACTAAGGGTATGAGAGGTGAAGTGGGTCACGTAGAACCACATAGGACCCAGATCCTGGATGCTGAGGAACATGTCTGCCTAAATCTCCCTTTTGGAGCTGTGATCTTTCTGTCATTTTGGTTCCTGCCCTGTCCCACTGACAACTGAGACAGCAAGTGTTCTTATTTAAAGCAGAGGGTACTTGCATCCCAGGACACGTGGTGTTCTGATTTGGAAAACAAGGTTGGCTTTTCCTAGCACTCTTAATGCAATCACCTTTGCTCATGAAAACAGAAGGCAGGAGATAACCAACTGCAGAAAACTACGGAAAGTTCTCAGCAGTTGGAAGCTCAAGGAGGAGGGCTGTGTTATGAGCATCCATTTCACAGAGGATCCAGCGATGGTACCTTTGTCTCATCTTTCTTTCCTTCCATGTCTCAGGAGGACTTTGCCTATGGAGGCTGTGTCTACTGTAAACTTCAAAATAGCTTTGTTTTGTCTTACTATAGATACAGTAAAATACTCCAGGGACAAGGGACTTGCTGGGAAGTAGCAGCCTGCTGGAATGAATGAAACAGCCACATCTTCCCTGTAATGCTCTAGTGCGAGCCTTAGGAGCAGAGCCCATGGCTGCCATAATCAGCTGTTCCCCCTGGAAGAGCTGATTTAGAGCATCAGTCCAATACTCGAGCAAAAGTGTTGAAGCCAGGCAGAGTGTTCTGTACCAGGTAGAAAAGAGAAATCCAGGTAGTTGATAAAGGAAATCTCTCTAATGCCTCTATCATGAAGATTCCAAAGATTTCTCTTTCCACAAGAATTTTCTGGAAGTTTGTGAGAACCACGTGTTTCCAGGATGATTTTCCTCATAGGGGACATGAAAGCATCTTCATATTTAGAAGGAAGACTAAAGATTCAAGAGAACATTCTTTTGGTGATCTCACCCATACAGGGCTACAGTTTCTCACAGAACGTGTGGGCAGCTCTGCTCTTGAGACTCTGCTGCTGACCTGTGTTTGGTGGCCAGATGATGGCCTGGTCACACTTGAGACCCATTCAGTCAGCCTTGGAGGAGAATGGCCAAGTTAATTACTCGGCCATGCTAAAAATCATGCTCAATGACAGACTGTGATCATCTGTGCACCAGAGAGAGCAGAACCCATTTTCTTCTCACCTAGTTCCACCTTTTCCTGAAATCCACTCTGCTCTCCTTATGAAGGGATTGGTGGTGGGTATTTGGCTTCCAGAAACAAACTTTTCTTTATCTTGATTATTTTTCAAAAAAACAAAAACTTACTTTGCTTGTGTCTTGGGGTTCCCTTCTCCCAGTTCCAGGGAAATATTTCTCATAAGGAACAGAACAGGCTTTGTAGAGTTTGAGAGATTCTATTTAAAATTCCAAATAGTGCTTTGGTTCATCCCCCCAGCTCCTGCAAGATTGACCATATGTGAAATTTGAATGTAGATTACAGTGTTTCAATTTAACAAGATTAAGGTGTGATTACATTGGTTATTTGGTAATTTCATACTTTCTCCGTTAAGGGAAGTCAGCATTTAAGATCTCGTTCAGTCATTTTTTTTAATAGAACACTGAAGTGGAAAAAAGATGCTTACATCTAAGTTATTAGCCATGTAACTTGCTTTAGTTTGTGTTTCCTAATCTGTTATTTCTTGAAATATATCCTTCCCATATTCTCTCTGCAACAATCCAAATTACAGTCCTTTTAAAATTCTTTAATTTCTAATCTAGTTTTCTTAAGATATTGCTCTCCATGCCATTTTCATGATGGAAAAAAAGGAATACACTCTGAAGTGTTTCAAAGATTCTCAGATAGTCACACCTCATTTGCTCTGAGAACCTTGAATTTGCTGACTTCCTAGGAAGAGGCAGGAATAGTGGAGTGATTCCCACTTCAGCTTCTGCCTCAAACTCTGGTCCCACAAGATATTATCTTCATCAAAAAAAAAAAAAAAAAGGAAATCATAACCAAACACCAGTGGGAATTACTATATAATCTATTAGTTTCTTGGACAACCACAGTGCAAAATTACCTAAGAAAGTTTCTGGGATATACTGCAAGAAAAGAAAAAATGCTCAATTCTCTTTAAACAATTGCATGATCGTCACAATTTATTTGAGTACAGATTACTTTTGATTCTTGGAACATCTATTAAGTTTTTTTTTTTACACAAATATTCAAGAAATACAATTTGGGAAAACAAATTATTGAAGACGCCTAGGTTTTAAGGTATGTTTTCAAATTCCCAGCTTTATGCTCGCTAACTCTGTGACTTTGGACAAGTCACTTAACCTCTCTGAACCATGTTCCAATTTTGCATTCCACGCAATATTTACAGAGCATCCATGGTGTTCTAGACAGCGCTGCTAGGCTATTCATAAAGAGCACTGCTGTGAACAAAATAGGCATCTGTCACCCTCAGGTAATTTAGGATCCAAAGAGATAGATGTTAAACAAATACAAGTATAATTAGAGTGTTGATACGTGGCTGAAAGGCAAGAAGAAAATGTAGGGGAGATAATTACAGGCAAAAGCCTAAGCAGATTGAGTGAGCAAGGAGGTTCTCTGAGGAAGCCACAAGTCCTAGGGTATAAAAGAGGCACGATCCAGGTTACCCAAAACAGGAGCACGAGCATTCCAGGAAGAGGAATTTCAGGGTGGCCGTGCGTGCTGAATTCCCATCCTGGAGACCACATGAATCCTAAAAACCACCAGGCTAATTTCTCCTTGATCCTGAAGAGAGTTTGTGATATGGTAGGAGCAGCAGAGGCCAGCTCAGCCAGAGCACAGGGACCAAGGTCTGGGTGGTGGGGACAGAGGGGACAACAGCCCATCGCTCCAGAAGGATGCCCGGGAGGAGTCGGGGTTCTACTCTGTGATGTCTGCAGACCGGGTGTTATTTGATTTGAGCTCATAAAGAAGTATGGTGGGGGAATGAGGACCTGGTCTGGTCCTGATTTCCAAGACCAGTATCACTAGGAGACCAGTCGGAGGATTTTTTTCTAGGTGAGGCACTATTTCAGATTCTCATCTGTAAAATTAAGGTACTGCCTAGCAGCTCCTGTTGTTATAGGAAAGAGTTAAAAACGTGTGAAACAGAAAAGTTGCCAGAATAGAACTTCCTACCACCATCCCTCTCCTGAGATGGAGTCCCAGTTTCCAGACACTCCCACACATCTTGATGCTCTCGCAGGCAAACTTATTCAGTCCAGCCAGCTTTTGAAATGAGAACCTCTGGAGACTCTTTCTGTGTTGAAAGGACCACATCTTGAGCAATTCCAAAGACAGGCCCTTCCCCCACACTACCTGCCCTCTCCATGAAAGGGGAAGAACACCCCCAAGCCTCTTTATGGATCCATGGCTTACAGTGCTGGATTTAAATGTTCTTGACTGTCTAAGCAGAACTGAAATGTGGGGATGGGCAGGGGGTAGGAGAAGGGCTCTAAACGGAGTGACTCATTACCACGCCCTTCCTAGAAAGAGAATACCTGTGCCAACTATTGGAATGCTTCACCTTTATAAGAATTCAAAATTACAGCTTTAAAAGAAATGACCCCATTTCTTCCCAAAATAAATTGCACGGAAAATAAAAGGATATGGAGGAAATTGTGGATGACAAAAGACTGAGAAGAGTACTGTGGACAGAATGTTTGTGTCCCCCCCACCCAAAGTCACATGTCCAAGTTCCAATCCCCAGTGGAATGCTATTGGGAGACAGAGACTTTGGGAAATAATTGGGTCATCAGGGGGACCCCTCATAGTGGGATTAGTGCCCTAGAAAAAGACACATGTGTGGCTTGCTTCCTTTCTCTCCCACCCCCCACCATGTGAGGATATAATGAGGAGACAGCCTCCTCCTGGGGGCACCTGGCTCTTGGGCTTCTCAGCAGCACCTGAACTGTGAGAAATACCTGTCTCATGATTCAGCTTCACAGCTTGGCGTTCTGACAGATCGAGTGAGACCCACACACGAACTCCACTGAGCCAGTGTAAACCAGCAGATGTGGAGATACATCCTGGGTGAGACAGAAGGGCAAGGAAAACCTAAGATAAAATTTTTTTAAAGTGGCAACTTTCCCAGAGGTAGCAGGGCTTGGGACGGGAAGGCACAACTGGATAGGATCCCTGAGGGGCTGGCAAGCTCTATTTTTCCCTGAGAGGTAGTTACAAGGATGCCCATCTGACAACGACCTGTTCATCTATGTGTGTTTTTTTTTTTAAATTCAGTATTATGATGTATCTGTGCTTTCTTTTTTAAAATAAAATGATTAAAAGTACAAAGAAGGAATCAAAAAGCCAACAAATATTAATGTCTAATTGTCAGACAGTTCAATCAAGATCATGACACAAATTTTCAGTTAAAGTAAAAAGGAAAAGAGAAAGAGAAAGAGGGAGGAGGGAGGGAGAGAGGTAGGGAGGGAGGGAGGGAGGGAGAGAGAGAGAGAGAGAGAGAGAGAGAGAGAGAGAGAGAGAGAGAGAGAAACTGTGCAAGCTAGAGAAAGAGAAAGAAAGAATGGCTTGGAGATCACAAAACAACTTGTGGATCCTGTAGGAAAAAATCCAAAATGAGAATAATAATAGTGTCACTCATTCTGCTAAATTTCTCTGATTATACATCATAAGTGACCAATTAAACTGTTATTTCATTACAGAGATCGATTAAATCAGGTTGCTTAGCTGCTCCTATATCTTGAAGTTGTAAGGCAAAAGTATAAAATAAATGAGCAACAGGAAAGCATTCCTGTTGACAATAATGTTAACCTAGATTGTAAAAAAGTCCACCTCCTAAACAATGGGGCATTTTCTTTAAGTCTTTTAAATTTTCTAAGTAGTAATTCTGAAATGTAACTGATGAGCTTTGCCGTTCAATAAGTAATGTCACTGTAGACCCCCCTGTGTTCATATGGACATGTTCTCACCTCCACAACCTGTGGGAAGCTGATATATACATCTGAAAGTCCATACTGGCTCTCAAAGACCCTTTGCTTGTGGAAAACTCCCAGGTTCTTTTATCCGCTCATCTTTGGTTACTGGAGCAGAAATTCTTTTCATACCTCATGATCTAGCAATACTGTAGAAATTGGGCCATTTCGCATTTAAGTGTGCTGGTGACAAATGGAAATCATTAGCTGATAAGCAGGAAGCGGGCTTGTTCTAAGTGAGGGGCTTATCCATAAACAAACCACCTTCATTTCACTTTGATTTACTCGCTCTGGGAACCATGTGGTGTTTTTTTTTTGTCTTCAGCAAGGAAAGGCCTTTTGAAACCTCCACACTGAAGCACAATAGTGCCTTGGAAGCCCTGCTTTGTACCAGGTAAAAGGAACCACTGGGGCTACTGTATGAGATATTTTTCCTACTGTAACAGATTGCCAAATTATCACAGCATCAACGGCATGAGAGTCTACAAAACGGCTTTATTAACTCAGAATGCTGGGATATTATAAATCACACCTGCATGAAAACAAATGGCAAAGCTTGGTTCTTAAAAAGAAACACGGGCTTGCAGAAGTTGGAAATCCTGCAATATTCCTATGTAAACCACAGGTCACTGTATTTTACCACTTCCTCTCCTTGTCCAACAATTTTGAATCCCCTTCACATCCAACTTAATGAATGTGCAACTTAAATATTTCAGAAACACCCAGGGGTGTCAACTCCAACCATTTTGGATTCAAAATACTGGTTGCCCAGACAATTTTTTAAATTGTCATTTTATTTTGGATAGGGGCTTGACAGGGCCAGGTGTGTAACCAAGAAAACACATTTTGCTCTCTTTGAGTGTCTCAGCAAGGGAGAGCAACCTGGCTAGAATCACGCCTTTGCATGCCAGTACCCACAATGCTCTTCTAGCCAACTGCCATTTGCCGGCAATGCAAGGGCCCAACCTCTGGCAATGTAGTCAAAGGTTTGGATGCACTGGTAAGAACTGCTATCTGATTTGGAGATCAAGAAGACCTTGTTAGGAGGGAGATGGCAAACAAAATCCAAGACAGCCCTGAAGGCTTTCATAGAAAGATTTCATGGGTTCATTTCCATTGCAAATTAGCCACTGGTTGGGGCAACCATTTAGAAATAAATAAATAAAAGACATTTTTTCCCCCATCCTGTGTGGTTAAGGTGGCAGAATTGTAATTCTTAGAAATCCTCTAGGCAATTCAACATGAATAAGGCCAAAGAGGTGGGGAAAGGGAAGCACCTTTGCCAGATGTCATTTGTATAATGCCATCAAAGAACAAAGCCCAAAGCTTACCCGGAGTTTAGAAGCAACATTTTGCACATCACCAGAGCAGTGGAAAGCAGAGACCAGTGATCAATGATTTTATATACGTTATTTTCCTCTTCAAGGCACCTCCTCCAGAAATTTATAAATAGATTGTCAGCAAAGTAATCAAGGCACGTGTTATTTTTCTTCCTTAGCAACTAGACAAAGCCCACTTGTCCCATCATTTCATTTGCCCACTAACAAGACATCTGAAAGTCATAAAATTAAAGTGCTTTGCTATAGCTTTCTGCAGACATACTCAGGAGTGACACCAGAAGCCATTACTGCAATGCAGAGCCAGGGAAATCCTTTAGAAAAACAGAGAGGGTGTGAGGAATCTGGCACCTCTCAAAGGTGCTGCCTTTTCCCAGATATGCTGCCTGACCACACACTCGAAGGAAAGCCTCTGACAGTTTGCTGGTGTGAAACTCAGTTTTCTGAGTTTCCTCCTTTTCAGTGGAGGAGTCCATTCAGAAAATGCAAATGAATGGCAAAGATGAAGGACTTACAGGGACATCCCTGAGTCAGCTTGAGTTCATTTCATTCTTTTTTTTTTTTAATACATGACAATAGTGGAATGCATTACACTCATTATGACCCATTTCAGTCTTTTTGCAAAGCATTCTTAAAATTTCAGTACATAATTGGGGAAACCTTGCAGCTCCTAGTGCAGAACACAGGCATAGAATTTTGGAAAGCATTGCTGGTGAAGCCCGCTATTGTAGCTCTAGCTATGGTCATAGGCTTCAGGTAGCAGTCCGCAAATCCTGTTGTTCATGGCCTTGAATCCAGGACACTAAGCTGCTTCCCTTCAAGAAGGAGCTCTGGGCTAGGAGTGGAAAGGGCTACTGGGTGTACTATCAGCACACTTAAAGCTTACAGTGTTTCTTAAATCATAGGAACATAATGGTTTAACTTAGATTTTCAATATTATTTGATGTTGGAATATTTTGGGGTTGAAAGAAAGGAGACTTATTAATACCTTTTGGAAGTAGGATTCCATGGAGTCCAACTTGGTAAAAACCAGCATCTGCTAATTGCTCCATTAAACAGAATATTTCAATACATCTTATCAAGATAGGTTGCAAAATAAGTGAATATGTTTTGTTTCATCCTTTACAGCTCCTCATGACAGAGCAAATTCTATGTATATTTTAGGGGACTTTTAATATTGGGTTCACAAAATGGACCCCTTTTATATAACACATCATGTTTTTACCACTTCATCAACAATGTCACAGAAGAACATGACAAATGCTTATTATTAAGATCATTATGACATAGCCTAGTATCAAGGTGCTTATTATGTAATTAGGTTCAGCCAATCAGAAACCAAGAAAGGAAGGTTACCAGGCAATATGCATGACTCTGATGCTTTATAAGGCAAATGACATTGGGATAATTAATAAAACTAGCTTATATATACTATGTGTCCACCACACTTCTAATTAGTCTATATGCAGTAATTAATTTGTTCCTCAGAGAAAATATACAAATTAGGTTCTAATTTTCTCCTTTTTTACAAATAAGTAATTAAGGACCTGAGAAATTATATAAATCACACGGGTTACAGAGCTAGAAAATGACCCAATGGAAATGCAATAGTGCAGTACCAGTTGGAACATGAGCACAAATTTGACTTCACAGACATCTTAATCCTCTGGAAAAATCCCAAGTTTAGTGCTAGTGTCTTTTTTTTGGAAAACCTCATCTGAACTGTACTGGCTGATCAGATTGAAGCATCTTTATTCACTAGCAACAAAGAGAATGCCCAAGTGTGTTTGATTTTAATTTTTAAAAATTTGTATTTTTTAATAATGGAAATTTGAAATCCTGTGTTGTTTTGACTCCCATTTCCCTCATTCACATACCTGCTCACACTCATGCCAAGTTTGCATATTTCAAAAAGACAACAGAAAGCTCCTGTCAATTCTGCAAATACCTGTGTGGCTCAAAACCCACCAGGAAATTATAAAAGTATAAATATTTTCAGCCCGAGGAGAATACTTTCAACTTCTAAAATACATATTTCAAACTAAATCCATCATCGGTTAAATCACTTCAATAAATGTAAGTCTCATGCTCGAAAGAAAAGCCCTGTTTCCTAACACATTCACGAGGACAGATCCGTTTGTCATCTTTAGCATTTAGCTGTAGATCAATTGATTATTGGCAGGCTGCTTCTGGTCTGGACAATATAAACAGAAATATTCATCTCCCGAAAAAAAAAAAAATCAGTGTTCAGTCTCATTTTGAGCACAAAGAGACCTTGCCCTTGTATTTCACCAAACTGAAAGCAGCTTTTATTGATTTCACGTTGGACTGAATTTGTTACAGTTTCTACAGCAGGGGCAGAAACACAATTTGGAGGTATTATTAACTTAAAGACAAAAACAGATTTAAAAATAGGAAAGACACATATTAGAAAATGGTATGAGTTGCAGGCACATCTGCTAATTGCATTAATTGCAACCAAGTTTGTTTTGTTTTAAACTTTTTTTTTTATTGATTGGGTAAGGAGATTAAATATTTATTTAATTATGAAATCAATGCCAGAAAGAAAACCTGTTCATTCTTAAAGGCAAATTCATCCAGATTTTGATGCATTGTTATTTATACAAAGCTTACTCTAAAAAAGGAATACAGGCACACACATACACCTGTGTGTGTGTAGTCACTGTCATGCGTGGATCATTTAAAATAATTACAATTCCCGAGTAATCTAAGTCACTAAGTGTTCCCAAGAATAGACAAACTAATTTCTGGAACTAGGACACATTATTTATTTCAGGGCATTTTTTTACAAAATGTCGACTACATATACCCTCATCCTGAACTCTTATTGGAGGGTTCCTTTAAGTTTAACACTCTACAACAGCTGGGAATTCAAAGACCTGTATTAAAACTGCACTCTTGTTTTGGACCCATAACATTGAACATTGAGATTTAATTCCCAGTAAGAAACTCTTCTTCCTCTGAGCTTTCCCATGACTGTTGAAATACAGTCTTTCAGGATCCAATCTCCAGGTGAATCCACAGGCTGATATGAAGTGTATAGGTGTATGTGCACCTGAAATTATTGTTGTATCCTATGCTAAGTTCAGCAATGCTGCTCTCTAAGTTTTTACTTCTTGAGGTTGTGAATAAACATTATCGTAAAACTTCTGCCCCATATCCTCTCAGTTTACTCATAAGAAGAAAATAGTGTGTTTGTTAAGCATGTAAAAGAAATCAGAGCAGCTTGAAAGCAAGTAGAGTTCCTTGTTTATTCAATGGGATTATTTCCCTGACAATAGGAATGGACGTGGTACAGGAGCACCTTGGCCAGTGGCTCTCAATTGAGCCCTGCACACCACACTGCCTGAACTATTAGGCTTCTCAACGGAGCATGGGAGAAGCTGGAGAGAGTGTTTGATGCCTGGATGGACCAGGCCTCTTTCCCTTTTATTCAGAGCTGCTGAATGTAAAGAGAGTCAACGGGATTTATTGACCTCCTACAGAGTGGAAAAATGCATATTACCAAAGGGTTTAAGGTACATTCTTAAAAGAAGGGGGGAAAAAAAAGTATGCTTGCTTTTTGGCTGTGAATATTTAG
Organism: Callospermophilus lateralis; assembly: GCF_048772815.1. Lineage (NCBI taxonomy): Eukaryota > Metazoa > Chordata > Mammalia > Rodentia > Sciuridae > Callospermophilus > Callospermophilus lateralis. Next base: position 3,346,021 of record NW_027517238.1, read on the forward strand.
GCTTACACTTCGACTGTCTACCACCTTGTGAACAAGGCCATTAGGTCATCCCTTTGAGAGGGGGTGAGGTGTTTCTCCTCTGCTTCCTCAAACCACTATAACCAGTGAGAAAAGAAGGCTGTGGTCAGCTAAGGATGCCATCTATTGGTATACCCCACTGTATCCAACGGGTGCCTTGTGAAAGGCTGGCATGTTCATATAAGTTCTCCAATTGGAAAAAAAAATTGGTGTTTAAGAAATTTCATGACTTTCCATTTTTAACTCATCTTCATTTGGCAGGGATCTCTAAGATATCCTTTATTGTTCTCTGTCCTCCCAATCTGCTTTCTAGGAATAAAAGATGTGCCAAGACTTAAAATCCTTACTGGAGGAAAGGTTCAATAAGATACACCTTATATCCACAGATCTAAGGAGGAAAGCCAGGAGAGACTCCAAGGATATTTTTGTAGTTTTCCTGGCCCAATCACTGTATGTACCTTGAGTTACTCTAAAGTGAGCTTTAGGGAAGATCATCACCAATCTGGAAAGATTATTGTGATGATCATATCAAATAATGTATTTAAATGGCCACGTTCACCCAATCATTTCCTTGAAAATGAAATTTTAATCATAATATATTGGCTTATTACATTAAAACTAATTGTGCTCACAACTGTCACCGTGAATGAGCTTCTGTGTTATCCAGGCTTCAGGTTGAGATCTTATGAGAGCTTTCACAGGATTAACCTTGAAGTTGAACTACCCAGTTTAGAATTTAAATTAAGCCTCCAATGAGATATGTGACCTTGGGCACTTTGCTTGACCTCTATGTACCTTGGTTTCCTCAACTCCTTCCCTAGGTTGTTGCAGGAAGTGAGAGCCTTAGAACCATGTGAAGCCCTTAGAACCAGCACACTAAGCACTATGTAAGTATTACCTTTTAGGATGAGATCTTGAAGTCCATCCACAAACACTTTCAGTTTTAGAATAAGAACACTATTTGTGTTTTGAAAACAAAATGATCCACTCATTAAATTCAAGCCCTAAGCTTGAATATTCAACTTCTTATGTATAAATAATTCTTTTACTTCCGCCAGGATGATTTTTTTCTGGCCTATCAGAAGCATGTTTGTAATAAGCCTAATAGAAGCACAAACCAAGATTTCTACAACAATTCAACAATTAAGGTAGCCAGTCAAATACATTGGTATTTTATAGTGATGGGCTGCTGAAACAAAGGAGATAATCAACATGATTAAAAATGAGAGGACAGAATATATGCACGGAAGTGGAGAGTGTCTTCCGTAAAGATTTATGTGCCTATTGTAATTTTTTAAAATTCTCTCTTTTCCTGTTTTATAATTTAGAACTTATTCTCCAACGGAGACTACTGGTTCTAGTATAGTCATTAGAGTTTTCTTTGAGTGTTTATCTCTTTACCCTTCTTTTCATCCATTTATCTTCCATCTATCCTTCCTCTTTTCCTCCATTCCTTCCTTCTATAAAGCACAATAGCCCCATTTTGTGCTATGCACTCTGTCAGGCACTGATACATCTCTGGACAAAGCAGGGTCTTCATCCTCAAGACATAGTCTTGTGGAAGAAAATGACACCCTAGAGGTCTCATATCTACGCAAGTGCAAGAAAGAAAATCATAGAAGGGAGATGAGGATGGAATATCTTGGAAACTTTGGAGGGAGAGAGAGAAGTCAGATTTTGTGAAAGATGAATTAATCCAGTTGAGCCTTCACAAATAAGTGGAAAGTACTTAGAAATACAAGGGAAATCACAGCAATCAAGGCAGGTTATCCACATGGAGAGAAAGCATGATAAAGAAGGTATGGAGAGGCCACAAACGTGTGTAGTGCAATGACAACCTGGTCTAGAGCATTAAAAGTAGAGAAAGGAATGCAGGAAGGCCAGAGCACAAAAGGAAATGTGGGCCAGATCCTACCTATCTATACTGTGGGCACATGTTCAGAGTTCTAGAAAACATGAAGCTTTTTTTAAAAAAATTCTGCATAGTATGATATAGAGGCAAGACTAATATCTAATATTTTTAATGTTCGTATTTTCCAGGTACAACCTCAGCCATATTTTTCTAACTAGAAAATTCACTTGATAAATAATAATTGAAAAAGTAATTTTATTTATGCCAAATTATCCAGAGCCATGGATATAGGAGTAAACAGGACTGGTCTCAAGAAGCTTGTGATCAGGCAGCGGAGACAGAAAATAAATATGATTTAACAACCTGGAATGAAAATATTCATTTTTTGTTTTCAAAGAATAAACTAGCTGTATTTAAATCTATAAAGAGACACTCACCAATTTAGCTTAGTATTTATCAGGGACGAGGTAGGACCTTCTTCCTAAGTCTCTAGTAACACGTTTTACTAATATGATGTGCTAATTCATTCATTCAAGTCACATACATTTGTTGAGCACATACTGTGGCCCAGAATATTGAATACACTGAGTCGTTTGAACTACATTAGCAGATAAAACAGATGAAGGAAAACTCTGCTCTCATTTTGCTCTTTCATCCCTCTAAATGCTAGAAGTTGGAAAATGATCTGTTATTGCTCTTTTCCCACAAATACTTCATGAATTTTTCTAAGAATGCACAGGAACATTGGGGAAATGTTCGAAAGAGAATCCCAGAGAGCTGGCCATCGCATGGATCTTTCCCATAGTCAAAATCTGCAGATGTTTATGTTATTAAAAATGCTTTATTTGTGGTATTCAGATTAAAATATAGATCGATACATCTATATGTGTACACACACACACACACACACACACATCTGGAGTTATATATAAATGCTGGAAGGCCAATTGTATTTTTAAAGAAATACTAACCACCACAGGATCACCAATGGACATATAAGTCATGAAACCCCCACAAGAAATGTAATGTCAACCACAAGTTACCTAATATTTCAAAGATAACAACATCCTGTAATGTTGCACAATAATTTTAAAGCAGATTGAATGTAGTCTTGCAATTTTCATAGAGGGGGAAAAAAGTCTGCACGTTTTGTGATTTTTCTTTTTTGACACATTAATTGCTCTTCCATACACAAGGAGAACAAAAGCAGCAGCATGCCATATTTATTCAATGCAGGGTGAGCCACAGGGGTTATGGAACATTCTTTCTCCAACACTAGCCAAATTATCTCAGTGCCCAACTTGTAAGAGGCTGCAATAATACTCGATCATTTCGGAGTGCTGGTCGGGTTATGCATCATTTTAACAGCACGATGGCAGATTGTGATCATCTTCATGTTATAGGAATCTAGAGATAAGTGGCAGGCATGGTGTGTCATTTTCATACATCCTCATTCTGCATGGAAACCTTAAAGAGATAGTTGGAATTGTTCTCTTCTGACATGGAATACTCATGAACTCCAAGGAAGAAGGCTGGTCTATACCTGTAGGGTCAGTGGTCAAGTGAACACGGATTTTACTGTTCACCTTGAGAAAAAGTCCAAGGGAGAGAGTGTCTAGTTACTAAAATCGATGATATGCTATCTAGCTATGAAACTAGAAGTTCCATCAGGGCAGGAATAATGTCATTTGCATTTCCTGATGTATATGCAGTGTCCTGTATTACACAAGAAATGTAAGGGTGTTCAATGAATTGTGCCTCAATGAATGAGTCACAAACGAATGAACAATATATATATTATGATTGTTCAGTGTGTACTTTAGTGTTTGCTATACTTACATTCTCTGTCAATGTGAGAAGCTGGATGTTTGGCCACTAAAATACATCTTAAACTATAAGATTTTTCACGTGTCATCATAATGTATTTGTATGCAAGGAACACTAGTGCTTAACTACTTGAATAAAAAAGACATTCAGCATGTTTATGCCAATTCAACTGCCATCAACATCCGAATACCCACAAAAAACCATCATCAGAGATAATCAGTCCTTTTGGTAAAGGCACAAAGCAGTTTGGAAAAACTTAATTGAAAACTGGACACAACTGGATGATGATTGATGATGAATGTGATGGTGATGAATTAATTTATTTCTTAATGAGCAGGCTCAGATCCTTCATTTCCTCTTAGAGATTAGCATATTTAAATACAATATGTTATGTTTCTGTATAAGATCTAATCTTTTAAGCACTATGCCTGGTTCAAAGACTATTTTAATGAAAGAGAAAGGGACAAAAATAATTCTGTATACCACTAACACTGTGGAAACACAAGTTTCGGAAGAAGGTGTGCCCATCAATATTCTTTTTATCTGTTATACTGAGACCTTGCTTAGCCAGCGTGTCAGAAAATTTATGTTCGAATGATCTATCACCAGTGACCAACTCCTCCATTCTCTGTAATGTCACATATGTACCATCAAGTGTCCTGAAAGTAAAACCCTATATTTCATATCCAATCATAATTGCTTCATTTCTCTGTTTGTCTCCTCCTAGTATGGAACCATTTTCCCCAAGAATTTAATTTCTTTTAGATTTAATTAGTTTTCCTTTCTTTCCAGTGTTCTTTTGAGGTATCTTAAAAGCAGACATAAGAGATTTGATTTAAAATCAGTGTGACACAGGGTTAGTGAAGGATGTCGGGAATGAAGGTGCCACGCTGCTGGAATGGCATTGAAGTCCATTTTGAGGCTGCAGGCAGTCAAGCTGGACCCTGTTGATATTTATTCCTCTATCATCTGAGTTGGTAAGCATAGATTTGAGTTGGATCGTTCTTCTCATTCAATTACATGCACTTTACAGGGAGAGGCCAAGTCTTGCATTTCATTTCCACTCCCCAAAGTACTGGGTAAACTCCTCTGTCGATAGCAGACTGGGAACGCTCCCTAACCATTAAGGACTAGACCTGAATTACACCGAGGCCGCAGCAGCTGAAGTTATCAACAGATCTCCCAAATCTGGACAGAAAAGAATATTGAAATAGAACTTTCCCCACGGATCTCATCAACTCACCTGGGGCACCAGGAGATCACCTGGAGCAATGTGAAGTACCTCTTAGTTAATGGAATTTTTGACCAACGGAAACTACCATTGCCTTGCCTAGGATAGCAAGGCTTTTATTGTAATAATTGCATTCATAACAAGACAAGTTAGCCCATATTGTCAGCTCCATAAATAATTGGGTCCCAGAAGGACTGGCAGAGAGCTTTGGTGATATATAGCTACCAAGTACACTGACAAATTGTGATCAGACTGCCTTTGTTCCAAAAGCAGCCCGTCTCAATATAAACTCAGAATGGCAGGGGGATTGTGCTGCATAAAGCAGGCCGATAAATGAAGCTCCCATCTGTCACAGGGAGTTCCACCCCAGATCAGAGGTCACCGGATAATAATAATAATAATGAGAGCAATAATGTGAATCATGACATCATTGTCATAATAGGTGAACAGGCTGTAAAGAGTACAAGTGGTGCCCATTGTCCACTCAGCAAAGCTGAAGGGGGACTTGGAATGTCCTCCCAGAAGGATTGGTCAAACCAAATCCAAATGGCTATTGTTCTCAGCAGGGGACAGGGTCAGTCACGGGATTTCAGTCCCAGCGGCATTGTGTGACACAGGCAGCTGTGCATTGAGAAGCATCTGTCAAAAATCACTGGTACACTTGACCTAGTAAGGGCAGGTGCAGTGAGAAGGTGCCCCAGGTTAAATAGTATCAATAAGAGGAGAATGCTCTCCTGGGCATCAGGACTTTGATTCCAAAGTCCACTGAAGGGAGAAAAAGTAAAACCCTAGAACTTTCTACTGACCAGTAACTTGGTGTTACGGTTTGGATGTGAGATTTCCCCCAAAACCCCTCATGTTAATTCAGAAGGCAAAATGATTCAACTAGGACAATTATAACTTCCACAGCAGATTAATTCACTTAATGGATTAATAATTTGGAAAGACTACTGAACGGGGCGGTAACTGTAGGCAGGTGGGGCGTGTCTGATCTTGAGGGTGTGCCTGTGGGGTTATATCTTGTCCCCTTGTTCTTTTGGCCCTCTGTCTACTCTCTCTCCTCTGATTCCCTGCTGTGGTCCAGTGAGCAGCTTTCCCCTGCTCTGCAACTCTGCCCTGACAGTCTGCCTCACCTTGGGCCCCGAATGAGGGAGGCAGCCAATCATGGATTGAATTTCTGAAAACCTGAGCTCAAAATAAAGTTCTCCTCCTCTAAGTCAGGTTGTTTGGTCACGGCAGCAAAAATGTAAGACGCATGTCCTGATCAGACTTGTGAAATGTTCTTGGAGGCTGCGGGGATTACATTTGTCAAACACCTGCTATCTGAAGTCTGTTGGTTTACATACATTATCTGTGAGGTTGGCAGCAATATCCCATTTTATGAGTAAGAAAATGTGAGGTTTAGCAATTTTCCCAAGGGTATGAAACTAGCAACTGGCAAGACTGGATGTACTTCTCTCCAAAGTTCATACCTGTGGTAGGCTAATAATGGTCTCCCAAAGATGTCCATTTCCAATCCTCAAGATTATGACTTTGTTTCCTCACACGCTAAAACACACTTTGCAGATGTGAATTAGTTAAGGATCTCGAAATAAAGATATTACTTAACTGGGGCACAATATCATAAGGGTGCTTAAGAGAGTGGCAGAGGGAGATGTGACCAGAGTAAAAGAAGCAATGCGGTGACAGGACCAGAGACTAGAGGAATGCCAGGAAGCCAAAGAACACTGGCAACACTAGAAGTTGAAGAGGTAAGGGAAGGATTTCCCACTGGAGCCTGCAAAGGGAACAGCTCCACAGACACTTTGATTTTAGTCCCATTAGACACATCTTAGACTTCTAACCTTAAGCATAGGATGAGACATAAATATGTGTTTTAATCCAATAAGGTTGTTACAGCAGCCACAGGATACTAATGCATACCCCAAGGCCAAACTTTCTTAACCAATGTCAGGCACACAGGCTGCCCTTGCATTGAGACAAAAGTCCTTTCTGCCATCTTCACTTATTATTGTGGGTAGGACACTGTGGTCTAATAAGCAATAGAGAAAAGAAATGTCTCCTCTTCTCCTTTAGCTCCCTTAAACTTGGATAAAACTGAAGTCAAGAAAAGGAGCCAGAACAAAGCACCTGGGTTTCCTTGAGACACCTACTCACTAAAGTCACACAGTAGTGGCACGTGCACATGGTTTTGCGGAGCCCACTGCCACCTGTAGCTGGGCATCCAGGGGCGTGTCACTCCCCAGATCCGTGACAGTGGAGGAGCACAATCCCAGGCCACCAAGGCGTAAGGTGCCTCCCTTGATCTTGCACACAAATGCGATCCGCTGCCACCACCCGCGCACTCACTGCCACTTAAAATATATATATTTTTTCAAAATTAAAAATATTTAATGAGATGTTTACGTCACACCCATTTGGGGAAACTAAGCTCTTATTTTAAGTCTGAATAATACAGCTGCTTGGGTTTTAAAAAATCCCCTCATTTCAATGTGAATGCAGTACAGCTGCCTGGCTGAGTGGTGACAGGGGGGCCTCAACGCCATTGGTCCAAAGTTTGAATATGTAATGATGTCTCCTTAGCGAAGGCTCTCTTTAAAAATAACACAGCTTGCAGGCATTCCATTGGTCCCCAGAGACGTCCGTCAACTGCATCTCCTATATAAGCTAAGCAAGGCGAAGCGAGTGCGAAATGCAAAGTGTTGAATATATATGTGGATATAATTAGCTCCTTTAAAAGCTCAGTGGTCATCCATCCTCACACAGCTTTGTAAGAATCGGCTTAGTTAGCATCAGCTGTGCACAAGTTACTCTTGCATGTACAAAGCTCCCATCATCTGACATTTTGTTCTAAAAACTATTTTCAAAATGTCAGCAAGTCTCCAGACTTCGACTCAGTGGTTAAGGCCTACTCAAAATCTGCTACTAGCAACCACTTCATGATGGTTGTCCCCACCCCCCCTTCAGTGAATATTCATACAGGAAAGGGTTCACTGCTAAGATACTTTTTTCTGTTTTGTTTTTGTTACAACTCCACAATGTATGAGACACCAATTTCCACTCCCAGGAAACATCACACAAAGACAGGATGGGACTGAATGAAGCAGTAATAAATAAACTGAAATGCAGGCATTCCACGCAAAAGCAGGAAAGTAGAGAAAAACCTTTTAATGGTCCCCATTACAATTAATTGTGATTTCTGGGTAAAGGCAAACACAATTAGAAAAATCCATAAATTATGTTTTCTATGTGGAGATTATTGCTAAGCAAAGTATTTTATAGATATTGCCTCCATTGTACATATCCGTGGTCACCCCAGCATAGCTTCTTTGTGGTCATTGGCAAATTAGGGCTAGTTTCCATGCCTGTAAGCACAGAAGGAATACACAGATTTGGACCGCCCTGTTTTACAACTGGATGCTAGCATATGCCAACAGTGAAGTTTTCAATGACGTCAAATAAATGGATCACGTGGGCAATCCTTATGGGGGCTGTTTTTTAGACTTATACCACGTGATTACTAAGGCTTATACTATCTACTAAAGAGAGAAAGCAGACATCTAGGTTACTGCAGACTCAATCCACAGCTGCTTTAGGGATCTTAAAAGTTCCTCACTCCTCCCCTGTAGCGCTTAATACAGTGTGGGCCAGTCAGATTTGCTAGCTTAAAATTATGGATAAAAGATGAGAGCAAGCCAGCTGGAAAGTGGCAGGATATTGAATGAAGTAGAACAACACCATTCAGAATGAGAGGTGATGAGTCTTAATGACCTGGAAAGCACAAATATGGAAAAAGAAAAGCTATTATCTTAATGTAGAAATGGGGACTTACATGGATAGATCTAGGTCTTTGGGCAAGAGTGATAGGTTGGAGATAGCAGAGTCTTTCCCTTTAAAAGGTCCTAACAAAGTTGCAATGCAACCCCAAGGACAAACAAATTTTCCTAGCTTGGGAAGATCTTATATAAGCACATGTACCTATATTTCCATAGCAACATCCTTATGTGGTTGACAGTTTTTTGTTTTAATTTTAGTTGTAGATGGACACAATACATTTATTCTACTTATTTATTTATTTTTTTATGTGGCACTGTGGATGGAAACCAGTGCCTCATGTGGGCTAGGCAAGCACTGTACTGCTGAGCTACGCCCCCAGCCCTGGGTAATTCATGTTTTAAAACTAATTTTACTCATGGATTTTCAAAGTGGTAGTATGTAAGGAATTGTAGGCAATGTTAATGCTGGTTCATTTTTCCCCCAGAGTTTGCCACTTCATGAAGATATTTTAACTACTTGTCATTGATAATGATTACACACAAGTGACTGCTCCTCATTAAAAACTTGGCACTAATACACAAATAATTATTGAAACAATTAAGCTTTGACACTGTGCCCATCAAATTCCTTTTGTCCTCGCTATGTATCAGTCCCACATTATTCTTTTTAAAAAAGAGAAAATTATCTGTTTTAATCAGAGCTAAACTCTCTCAAGTTTGTTCACAGTATAAATATAAGGAAATGCTGAATTCCTAAAAATAGCCAGTGCTCTACCCAGTATATTATTAGCATTCATAAAGGAGAAATGAAAAAGCAATGTTCAGACATTGAAGGACAGACATTTAATGCAATAAAAAAGAATAATTCTGCATGAGAGTTCCAAAATAAGAGAAGTCTGTCATTGCCAATGACTACAAATGAAATGTGGTGATGGTTATTTAAACAATCTATATGTCTACACCAGCATATAACTGAATATGTTATCCACAACCTGTTTAATTTAATTTCCCAACTTCTTCACATTGACAGAGTTATATGTTTGCTAATAAAGTCAGTGCATAATTACCCTGGTCAGTATGAATATTTAACAAATGTGGTAAAAAAAAGGGTAGCCATTTTCCTTTCTAAAATAAAAGACGGTGAAAAAATTGTTAAAGCCCTATGCAATCATTCCCATCAAGAAAGATAATACCATCTACTCTCTTCCAAATATAGTTTAGGCCACATCTGCTACAAGAGAGCTTGAAATATTATCATAGAAATGTTTGGGTAATTAGCAATTAATTTCCATTGACTAATATACAATAAAAATAGAGCTGTGTATGCATGAAGGAAATCACAGTGTATGCCCCCCCACCCTTTCTTCCTGATCACATTCGACATGGCTAAAATTTGGTGGATACAAATTCCAAAGGCAGTCTGAATCGATGGAAAAATTCACAGAACTGCATTACCCAGAAACAGAAGAGAGCAGGAAGCAGACAATACAGATATCCCCATGTAAATACGGAAGGAGCTACTGTGCTCAGTTCTCTACCCCAACCCTGACCCAGTGTCCTCTACAGTATACCTGGCTTTAATGGTAAGCATGGGATAGAGCTTGCAGGAGAGTCTGTCATTAGTCACCTGGTTGATATGCATTTTAACAGGAATTTCCCTTCCCTGTGTGTATCTGTCTGTCTGCCTGCCTGCCTATCTATCTATCTTCCTTCCATCTAGTGGCATTCTGACCTTCAACCACCTGATTCTTAAGGAATCAGAGAGCAGAGCCTGGACAGTCATTCGGATTGACATGGGTCTCAGAACAGTTCTGTCACCATGCACATATCACCCCCTACCCTACAGAAGAGTCCACACAAAGGTATTTGTTTGATGACAATCCTTCTAAATAGCCTTCAAATAAACCCAATTCAGCATTATGTGAGTCTCAGGAGAAATCTGAGATTTTATTAAGATGCAATAATTAGTCCCAGCCTCTAAAAACATAAAGAATCATAAAGCTATGTAAGAAAACATGACTGTGAGAGGCAGCAAGTAGCTGAGGAGGGAAGCAGCAGCCAGATGACAGCAGTCAGTGTGTCAAAAGCCAAACTCAGCTCTGAAATTAGGATTGTGTTCCAATTAGAATTTTGCTGCTTTTTAGCTGAGCAATTTTAGGCAAACGACTTGACCTCTATAAAAGAGGCACCTCAGCATGTGCACAGAAGATAGAGTAGAATCCTTTCCATGAGGCTGATGCTAGACCTATAGAAATACCTGTGTGAGTGCCTGGTATCTTCCTCTGCAGTCAGTAACAATTACAATGAATCAACGTCATGAAAGTTGGGAGTGGCACATCTGAAGTCATTAGAGCACTTGCTATTGAACTTTCCTATCTTATTTACATTTTCCTAGTCCTGAAACTATTTTATTAATCTTTATATTTTTGGTATATTTTCATTTTATCTCTTGCATTAAATCTTTGGTGGATTATGAGTGTGATAAATTATATATATATATATATATATATATATATATATATATAGTACAGAACAGTATAAAAATATTGTCTGTATGGAAAATATAACCAATTATTAGTTGATAATTGGTTCTGCTCAGGCAAAAGCATTTAGAATATTAAAATAGATGTGTCTCCTAACATTTACTTTATCTAGATCATTACAGGTAAACAAGTAAGGGCTGTCAGAGGTTTATGAATTTGTTTGAGACTTGGAATTTTATTCTAAACTCTTCTTGACCTTTGGTTTTTATGCCCAAAATGTGAGTCTGTGTGTCATACAATTTGAGTGGCTATGGATCATGAAACCACAGATTTTCACACATGCAAAATGTGTTCCATGGAGTCTTCTTTCTAAAATCTGTGAAATAGAAAGATTACTTGTACTAATTCTTATCATCTTCCCCTGTGGTTCAGTGGAGGAAATGTTGACACTTCAGTAGTAGAAGCAGGCTGCAAGAAGCAGGCATGGATAAAGACAAATACAGATGCAAACAGACTACAGCAAACTGGCCATGGAGGTTCAGGTCTTGCCCTGGTCCTGTGCACTGATTCCTACTGGATACTGCTTCAGGTTACAGAAAGAATGGGACACCTGGGCTCTACACCATTTGAGTCTCATCTGACACCACTGTACTACCTCCCACAGGGAGCAGAGCAAATTGGAGTGATGATAACTAGCCCTAATATGAGTGAACCAACTAACAATGGTATTCAAATACAGCCACGTAAAGCCTCTCTCTCTTCTCAGCAACCATGTACAATCCTGAACCAGCTGCCATCAGCATACCTCCACAGGTGAAAAACTAAGGCTGAGAAGTTTGACACCTTGCCCAAGATCAGTTCCTAAGAAGCAAAGCATATTTAGAATCTGAGATATTGATCCTCTTACATTTCAAGATTCGTGCAACCAATCATGCTGACTTTTACTAAGTTAAATGTCCTGTTATGTCCAGAGAGTCATTGAATTCCCTGTCCTTTTGTCTATTTCTGGGTTGTTTCTGGGCCTCCTTAAGAAACTTGTTCTGAGTCCATTCTTAAAATGTTTATGAAAAGCTTTTCATTACATATTCAGTAGTATATCTTGCTCTTAAAAAGGAAAGATGTGCCATTTCACCTACACCAGTTACCTCTTTGATTATTTTTAGGTAAACATTTGTTTGATTCTTTTTAGAAAAGAATCAAACACTTGTTTGATTGTTTTCTTTGAAAGCAAACATTAGAGATTTGAACAGACAGTAATGAGGCAGGCGCTTCTGTTGCTTCCAGTGTCTAACTTTCAAGCAACATTGGCTAAATCACTTCCTAATCTTACTCTTGAACCAGTTATGCCAGAATTGATAATATAAATATTTTAAGCCATTAATAGAGAAAGATTTTTATTTTCTTGACTCTTACCCTTAGAAAATGGATTAGATGAATTTTCTGGTCAGTTTGCTACCGCATCAAGAAAGCAATGACATCAAATTTTGAAATGTGAAAATGGCTGATTGGTCTTTAATGAAAGATTCTAATTTATACCAGTTTCTTTGAAAACACATGACTAGTTTCTGTTAATAGCCTAAATGATCACAGTTCCACCAATTAAAGTTAACAAGCCAGTAGCCAGTACAGCTCACATCAAGAAACAAATATATATTATGCACAACTCTAAATCTGGGCTCGGCAAGGAAAAATGGTAGAATTAATATGAACCGTAATTTCTCCTCGTTCCCTCTACTGTTGATAGATTCTCAATTCTATTAAGGTTGTTAGTAATAGTCATATAGAAAACTCTTTAGCTTGAGCCCAAATCTCTGCCTATATCAGGAATAGAGCATGGGGGACACATAGGGAGAGTCCTGAACTTAGAACCTGTACATGTTTCATTTCTTCACTAGTTTTTCTCTGAAACTGGAAAAAGATTCATTCAATTTTTTTTCATAACTTCATACTTTGCATTTATTTTTTACTTAAGGCAATCAACACTAGTCTTCTACTCACAGAAATGATTTAAGATTTCCTTTAAAGACATGTTACTTTTTATAAGTCCAATTTTAATAAAAATACTAAGCGGTGTTGAATTGAGGGGAAGGAGATCAAGGTTAGTTAAGACAAAGAGGAGCTCAGAGTCACAGAATCGAGAGCCCACTCTACAGATTCCTCTGTTGAAGTCCTAACTTATAATGACTGTATTTGCACATAGGCCTCTGTGAAGGTAATTAGGGCTATGTGAGGTCATGTGCTAAGATCCTCATGAACAGATTAATTGAGGTATGTGAGGATACAGCAAGAAAGAGGCCAGTTGTATGACAGGAACCCACTCTGCTTACACTTTGAACTTGGGCGTCCCAGGCTTCAGAACTCTGAGGGCTACTGTGTATTGTTGTAGCAGCTCAAATAGCCTAGAACACCTAGAGAAATATCCCTTTTACCCAAGAATAAAAGACACAATATGAGGCAGAGAGCTTCTGCCCACCATGAGATTGGGGTGAGCCCAGAACCACATTGGAGCTTGGTCAAATGGAATAAGAAATGGCCCTCTGAGACTGCACTTTGCATGTCAACTTAGTTGCTCTTGTTCTACTGATGCAACAAGGAATAAAATGATACAGAAATGAAGACAACGAGAGGGAGCACAACATGTATTTTAATGAGTTCCATCCCAAAGGATGGTATGGAGAGAAATATGGATGAGTATCAGCAACAGAGGACAAATAAGAGGATGTGAGAGTAGTGCAGCCTTGACAGTTCTGAAAGCTTTGTTCTCTTATTATTGCTCGCAGTGCTTTGACAACAACTAGTGCAAATAAAGCAGCCTCCTTGCATGCCCATGACATCCCCTTCATTCTCTTGGCACCAATGCCTGGCATGAACTTGGAACTGAAAAGTGGTGGACTTCCAATATTGAAGACCTAAGATGGGGACTAAAGCATTAGTAGCAAATTGTTGACTAGTTCGGCCACTAAGGTTCAGACCAAAATGAAGAGAACCACAAGGAAAAATCTAATAGCCTAGTTCAATTGGAATGCAGATAAAAAAATAAATGTAAAGAGTTACATTTTTTTTGCATTTTGTGTTTGACTATGTCCAAGTTTATTAAACAGAAAAATACAAAAAAAAACTCAGATAATATTTAAAACAATAAATATATTTAAGGGAAATCACACTTCCTTACTGAATATAGTGCCTAGCAAAGTTGTGTATATTTGTGTAATATATTAATGAGTGGGTGGGATATGAAATTAGCTATTTTATAACCTGTCCCATTAAAAATGAAAGACCTTGTGTATTAAAATACTACTGAAATGAAATTCACTTCTTCATATTGCTCTTTCACTACTCTCAACAACCCAGTATAAACAACCAAGATCATTGTATAGTTCTGCAAGAAATGTCAAAATCCATGCTGTTTATTCCTTCAACTCTGAAGAACCAAAAATATAGAAAGAGGTAGAAGGAAGTAAAGAAGGAAAGAACAAAGTCTGACAATCTAGACAGAACAAAATTTTCTATTTATTGGCCCACATGTGCTCTCTGTGGTCCTACTTTTCTAAAGAATTCTGTTAATCATTTAAAATCGTTGGGGGTTCAGTTCCTTTAAATGTGATTTTTTTAGTACAAAAATTATTTGGTGAAATAAAATTATATCATTTTGCTGCTTGGAACATGCTAGCAAAACCAGGATGAGTTGTGACAGTCATAGAATGAGATTAATAAATAACAACAATAATAAAAACAGAGCTCTAAACCCCAGAAAACCAATTTTGAAACAATTACAGGCAACTATTACGGGGCGCCTCTAAACAGTTTTAGCTATATTCCCTCCGTACAGCTCTGATGACAATAATGTGCATGTGTATGCAATTCACTGCACACACTTGAAAATGCACTCTGTTGTATGTTGTATTAATGAATAAGGCAACCAGCTTAATATACTATCGTTAACAATGGAATTGTTCACAAGTGTGAGGCTACAGAAATGTTTCCTCTGTGACTTCCATTCAGGAGAGAAGTAATTTTTTGTGTGGGTGTTTTAAAATCATTACTGAGACCACAGTGGCTATTCCAGTTATAGCATTATGCTTACTTTCTAGCTGCCCTAATCCTAGAAGCAGGAGGGGAAAATATGTACTAAGATGCTAATTTCTTTAGCCAAGATGGAGATGGTTCTAGCCAATAAGATCTGTGTTTGTCCAATAAAACAGCTGGAAAAACAGGTCAGAGGAAGCTGAATAATGGTAGGTCTCTGACTTTTAAATAAAAGAAATATGCAAAACGAAACAGACCAGGCTCAGGGCCTCATGCCATTTTGCCAGGCATTTGTAAACTATCCACTCACTGAATGCAATCAACATTCATGACTAACCTCTCCTAAAAATAAAATGAGAACTGGGCTCTAATACGTGTATGTTGTAAAAATCTGCAGCTCAGAATGCGTGCTCTGAACAATCACTGAGTTAGAGAAGCCAATCACTTCCACTAATTTTTATCTTTTATCCTTTCAAAGTTTTATTGGATTTTATACACACATGCCAACAAAAATTAAAATTCATTATATAAAGTGATGTCACCAAGAAAATAGTTAGTGAAAAAGCTGTCCAATAGCTGGCTATTAATGAGTCTTTGACCAAATCAACTGACAGTTTCTTTTTTAAGTTTCATATTAAAATGTTTTTGCTGTTAAACCAATTATTTTTTTTCCAAATCAATAACCATTTCTTCTCTGACTTTCAAGAGTCTCAGCTTTGCTGTTTTTGCTTATTTTGAAACATGTTATTTAAAATAGCAAAGTTGTCACTGTATTTTGTTAAATAGCACCGTTATGTTTGATAACCATTCTATGGATAAGTACTTGGTAAACCACATTTCTGTGGAGGATCACTGTGGAGGATCACAGCTTTCCTCCTTCGAGGTTTGTTGTGAATACGTGTTAGAGGCTTTGGAAGTTCTGACATGGATGTCAAAGTAAAATGAATGAATAAATAAATAAATAAGACAGAAAAAAGAAAATTAAAAAAATCTTAAAAACACCATTAGATCAAATTTGGTGTTAACTTTTACTAGTTGGTCACTTTAAGAAAACTACTTAATTTCTGGGCCTTCATTTTTTTAAAAAATAAAAATAATAGTACCTTTGGGTGGGATATTATGGGAATTAAGTGACACATTCATATTACTAAAATTACAGGGAGAAAGTTGGGTCTATGCAGTGTTGTGGAGATAGGAAACTGAACTTCCGAGATCAAATCTAGATGAAAAGAGTCGACTAGCCAGCTAGTTCTTCTGCTTCTTTGAACATCGTTACGCAAGACACCCAGGCTCAAGTTTATCACAATCCCCAGCATTGCCTATAATTAACAATGATAGTCATTCCCTTTTCTATCTGCCAGGATTTCACAAATATGTGCATCTCAACTTCTTCAGGCAAGGTCTGCTTTATAGAATTGTGACTGATTGTGATTTTACACACACAGAGCAAAAATCAGAGTTTATTATAGAGAATGATGTCACCAAGATAATAGTGAAAAAGAGAAGGAAGAAGGGAGGGAGAATGGGGGTGGGGATGAAAGCCCAAAACAGTAGCAAGATGAAAAGAGAAGGAAGAAACTTTTCTTCCTTGGATCATCACATGATTGACCAGGAGTGGTCATGTGACTGGCCAGGCAACTATAAACTGCCAGAGACAGCAGTGGGCATGTCCTCTCTACAAACCAAATCCCACCTCAGACACCTCACTCTGAGTGTTCCTGACAGGTCTGGACAGGACTGTGTGTCATGGTTCCCTGGATCCTGAAGGCAGGGTATGAAGAATGGGTCATGCACCTACCTCAAGATGAGCTCCAGCACTTCCTCATTCACTCTTTGTCTTACCTACTATGTCGTAGGCATTCATGGTCTTTCTTTCCTTCTCCCTCCTTCTGTCCATTGGTGAGCCTGCTGGACTGGCGTTATGCTATATGTCCCCCACACCAGGTCACATGCCTCTCTAATGACTGTCTCTTCGAATCTGTTCCCTTCTCCTCCTTACTTCTCAATCTGCCGACGTTGCCAAGTTCACACTGATGCTTTAATAAATGTATTATGTGACATGTGTGTCCTAGGGGAGCTCCCAGAATCTTTCCACTGAAGTTGCCCCAGCCAGAGAGGAGTGAACATATACCCCTGAGGGACCTGGGGGCTTAGCCCAAAGCAAGCCTGAAAGAGATTTAAAGGAATATGTTTTACTTTAAAAATTCATGTGAATTTCATATTCTGTTCCATAAATATCTCCATATTTGTGTTACTATTAAAATAATAGTTTCCCCCAACTTGCTGAGTAGAATTGATGTTTCTGGAAGATGTCATGTTAAGCCTGTGATATTCTGTGCATCTTGCTATTTATCCTTGCCTACTGCCCAGGGGATCACATACCTCATGCAGGTGGGGAGAGAATTTTTCTCCATTCCTGAATTTGCCTCTACAAAGGGAAGAGTGATCTATTAGCATAACATGTCTGGTCATCCTTGACGCCTCTCTCCTTTCTTCCCAGAGGAAGGAAGAGAGACCTAATCTGCTTGGAAAATTTAAAAGGAAAAATTACTCTGTCATTGCTTGTCATAGCTCAGTGACACTCTCTCCATTTCTGTCTTTCTCAAGCTTCTCACAAAATATCCAAACCCTGCTCTATTCCTCTAACTCCGAACACTTGAAAGAGTCTCTCCAAAATGCATACTTTTTGATAGAGGTATGAATAGGATTTACCTTCTACAGTGAGCCTTCTGGGATGCTGGGAAGTGGCTGAATCTATGTTGTTACACAAAGGATGTATACATATCTAAAATGTCATCTATGTGCAAAAAAAAAGAAAAGAAAACTTCAGCAGGAACAACAACAAAATTAAAATATACAGAAATGGGTTTGAGACTTCTTCTACCAAAGGCATTCCATGGGGGTAGATCTGTCTCCACCTATCAGAGTACATTTGTCTATTTTCATTTTCTAATATCAGTTTTATTAGTAAAAATGGGGGGTGTTATTGTGATCGCAAATTCCCCATCTTCCTTTTATTCCTCTATTGGTTGAGAGCTCTGAAACGCTATTGATTTGTGCTAGCTCTGCAATCTAGTAACTAGGATGAGGGGTCCCCAAGGAAAGAGCTGGTTGGCCTGTAACCCTTCTTCATAGTAGAGGGTAGGAGAGATTTTGGCCTAGGAGTCCCAGCGGTATCTGAGACACATTCTCAGGTCAGAGCTGTGGGCTCCATTAAAGGGATTAGGATGCTGGCCCTCAATTAGAAGTGTCAATCTGCTCAGGTAGCAAATCTATCACCAAGTTCAAATGACAGAAAACAATTTGCCCAAGTCCTGGAATGTCCTAGGTCCTTCAATAAATGCTATTCTCTGCACCTTCTCTTCCCTGATTTAAGGCTCTGCATCCCTAAGGAAAATAAGTAATTAATGCATTATATGGAAACTTTGTTTTCCAGAAGAAATAAAAATGTGTGTAACACGGTAAGAGCATTTCCAGGTCTCCAACCCATCACAGAAAGCTTTAACCTAATCATGATGAGAGATTGCAAAGCCAGGAAGCATTTTGTTGTATGCCATTTCCACATAAAATATTCAACAGAAATTTGGTGACAGCCTACCAAACTACACACAGACGTGGTCAGAGTTCAAATTATGCTTAATTACTGGCTGTCAGTTATCAAGTGAGAAGTTCAAAATGCTGCAGCTCATCAGCACACAAGCTAACCTATTCCATGGGAAGAAAACATTTTTTAAACAGCATTTAACATTTGCTACAAAGCCCAGGAAAGAAGGCAGAGGGAAAGAATCAATTAAAAGATCATTTCGAGTGACAAATCGATGCGTCTGACTAAATAAGAGGATGGGCTAGCATCTGGGATGTGTGGGATCCTAAGGAAGGCAAAGGTGAAAACATCACAGACACTAGTGGGAAGGTCCTGAGTCCCCGTCACTGTCCAGACTGTGGTAAAGGGAGCCAGTGCATTGCTGGGGACCACAGGACCTGGGTGTGGATCCTCCTGGCTCACTCAGTACCGGCAGGTACAAGCGGAGCTTGAATGAAACAGGAGCTGCCAGGCTTTAGGTTTTTACTGAAGATTGACAGCACAGATGTGGCAGCCAACTTAACTCCCTGTCATGTAGGATCTTCAGAGAATGATCCACTCTTCATGTTCCTCAGTTACCCCATCCATAATTCAAGGATCCTCATAGAACCTAACTCATGCGGTTGTTTTGAAGATTGTAAGGCTCAACCAGTGCAAAAGTATTTAGAACTGGGCCCGGCACGTAGTCAACACTCTGTGTGTTAGCTGCTATTATTTTTGTGCATCCAAACTGAGACACTTAGGAAATCTCCTCATTCACAATACCATCTGCAGTTTATAAAAGTACACACACATGATCTAGATTTCTGTGTCTACATAAAACCATTAGAAATTTTTAGTGTCATTGTTTCCTGGGTGTCACTATTTGTACACTTAGCTCAAATCAGTAAATTATTGTTTGTACTCAAGCCACTTAATTGAGTTTATGATCTTACATCATTATAAGATAAATGCCTATAGGAACATGGCAAAATATACTCAGATTGCAGGACTAGAGTCCCGTTGGATCAGGACCACCATGGTTGCTCCAGAGCAAGCCTAGTTGTTTTCCCTGCAAAAACATTTGATATAGGAGCTTTACAAACTGATTCCGGTACCAAGAATGTACGTGACCCTGATATTATCTTAAGATGAACCAAGTGCATTTAGACTTGGATGAAGTCACTTTGGCCCTAACCAATGTATACAAACCCTAATGACCCAAATTGTGGGGATCTACTTGGTCTTGCTGCCACCCAGGATCACATGTTAGTCAATGCATCTCCCAATAAATTGGATTGTGTGCAGTCCTAAATCTGTCTGCCTTTCTTTCTTCAGTTTCAGGGCACCTGAGAGCTCTTTCTCAGAAATGGAGAATAGGTTGTTCAAGAGCAAAGTAACATGGACTTCTATGTGCAATTATATTCAAAGGTCTTAAAGCCTTTCTTTATTGTCATGTTTCAAGTAACTCTTTTTAGCTCACTTCCCCAACTGCTACAGAAATAAGGGGTATGATTGCTCCCTCAAGAATTTCAGCCCTGGTCACTACCTTTCATGAACTCTAGCCCCATTAAAACCTGCACTGGATTACCTCCTTGGCATGCATTTCAGATAACATACAATCAAAGCCTTCTTCAGCTGTGGTCAGTTTTTCTGCTCTACCTATTTGCTAAATATTTCATGGTTGGAGAAAAACAATGCATACCGTTTGCACTCATGACACAATCTTAGTGCATCAAACACTGATGGTTGCAAAGAACCATCTTTAGGACAATTAAAAGATCATTTCGAGTGACAAATCAATGTGTCTGACTAAATAAGAGGATGGGCTAGCATCTGGGATGTGTGGGATCCTAAGGAGGACAAAGGTGAAAACATCACAGACACTAGTGGGAAGGTCCTGAGTGTACCTGACCCTGATATTATCTTTAGGACTCTATTTTCCTTTCTAGATTCTAAGCACGGTAGTGAGCAATTTTACAGTTATCATCTCATTTCATAGCTATGGAAACCAAGGACAAGATCAGTGGAGAAGCTAGATTTTAAATACAGGTCATTTATAGTCCAGAGCCTGAGGATTGATAAGTTGGTCAATTTAGAGATTTGCTTCCTCCATGACTCATCTTCTGAGAGGCCTCTCCCCCTTGATCACAAGCTGTAGCTTAGTTTAAGGTTTCATCATATCTTGCTTGGGCTATGGTAATTGTTTTCTAATTGCATTCTCTGTCTCTCATATGGTCTATGAAGGAAGTAAGAATTGGAACTCTTGGAGATATTTTGGAAGAAACCCATCGAAAGGAGTGGACAGCTGGAAACACCAGCAATAAATTCAGTCAGCTTCCCAGAACAGCCTGACCCGGCCTCCAGCAAGCTTGCTTAGCAGTCACACACATTTCCCAAGAGTCTCCTAAGTTCCAGCCACTTTACGAGGTTCTGGGGCACTGAGATAAATACGGCACAGTTACAGTCCTAAAAAAACGCAAAGTCAAATGGAAGGGGGAAAAAATGAGCACCTAGGGGAAGGAGTGCCAATTCTAGCAATTAGGGAAAGCCCTTGACTTCAAACACACTAGCAAAGGGTCTCAAAGAAAAGACCAGGGCCTATCAGAGGCACTAAATAACTGTATTTCTGAAGGAGGAAGTTATTCTTTCAAGGCCAGGGGATGGACACAGGGCATGGAGAGTATGTTTTGGTTGCTCATTTCTTTAAGCAGAATTTATTTAGCAGCTATTTTGTGCCAGGCAGACTTCAACATTACAAGGATGAATGTGGCAGGGTCATGGGAAGAGCACTGTCCAGGTGAGCAGACTAACACTCAGCCAATGAGCTGGACAATTACAATGCCGGGTGATTTCTGCTATAAAGTGAAAGATATGAACAACTGGAGGAATTCAAAGCTCAGAGCAGCTGATTCTGCCTTAAGGAATCAGCAGAAACTCATGTGATGCATTACGAATCAGGCCTTGGTATTAAATTTTCTAAGTGAGAGAAGGCAGAATGCATTGTTTTTAAAAGGGTGAACTGGATGAGTGGTTCTCCAAATGTGATCAATGGGCACACAGCAACACCTGGTAGCTTTCTGGAAACATAAACTTCTGAGCCCAATCCCTATATACGTTAAATCCCAAACTCTGGGTATGAGATTTGGCAATCTGTGTTTCAAAAGGTCCCCTGAAGTTTAAGATGCTCCTGGGACAGAACATAAAGGAAGTGGCAAGAGGTGGGAAAATAGTGGCAAAAAAAAAAAATAACCTTCCATAGTAGACTGGGACTGGTTCCGTTCCTGGTGGACCTTTTGAGCCATACTCAGAAGTGTTATGTTTTTTAACCTGAGGAGCTACTTTTTAATTTTTATTTTTATTTTTTTTGGCACCAGAGATTGAACCTAGGGGCACTTAACCATAGAGCACATCCCAAGCCCTTTTTATTCCATGTTATTTGAGACAGGGTCTCACTAAGTGGCTGAGGACTTCTCTAAGTTGCTGAGGCTGGCTTTGAACTTTCAATCCTCCTGCCTCAGGCTGCCAAGTTACTGGGATTACAGGCGTGTGCCACCGTGCCTGGCTACCTTTTCCTTTTTATGAAGAAAAGCCTTGTACTGAGCATTTTTTTCCCCCTAGGTGATTTCATTTGCTCCTCAAAGCAACTCACTGTAATGTAATCACACCATGCTTTTCTTATTGAACATACTAGGACTTGGCGGCATGGGAAAGCTGCAGAGTTTTCCCCAGATTACATTTGTGCTCTCCATCAAATGCTGGAAACTTTAACAGTCACTGCTGTGCTCAAATGCCTTCTATGCAGAGAGGACTTGGGCCATGGGATCATGGAGTGAGGCTACTGAGCTGCCAGAGGTTTTGAAGCAGATCCATGGTCCTGCTAATGCTTAAGGAAGTTCCCCAGGCAGCAGCTGGAAGGACCTTGTGGACAGAACTTCTACTCTGTTAGCCAAGTCAACTGCTAAAGAGGTGCTTCATGGAAGAATCTGGGATATGGCTTTGCTTTGTGAACAAAAAAGTCCTAAAATGAACATTTTAATGTGTTCACACCATCTAGCATTCCTTCGCATTAATGTGAGTGAACATGAGCAGCTCTGGGACCGGAGGCTCATTAAAATAATTATTCATTAGTGGCTCTTTTTTCTTTCTTCTTCTTCTTCTTTTTTCCCCTTTTTATCTCTTAAAGCTGTATTCTAAAAGCAGGCCCTTCCTTTTCAAGACCATTACTTTTCAACCCATTTAATATTTCCTTGCAGTGTCACGATGTTAATTTTAAGGCTATGTTTTAATGGCTTTCTAAAGGACACTCTTATTGTAGTCAAATGAATGCATCAAGTCGCTCTTGCAGGTGGAGATGGACTATTGACTCTTAGTTAGAAGGGTATGAAGATTTCCGAACTACTAATTTGAAAATGTATTAATAACCTGTACGTTTAGAGAAAGTGAATAAAAGTGGTGTTTTCACTAAAGCTATTTAGTGTTGGGAACGTTGAATATAAATTGTTTTTTGAATTCCCAATAGACGATGGCTTTTAGTTATTTTAAAACACACTAATTCTCACTGGTATCTTGTTTTTTTTTTTTTTTTTAAATGGACTATGTTTATAGGAGGCACAAATTTAGGAAATATTTCTGCTTCTGTTAACCTAATCAAATCTTCCCAGTCTAAATCAAAATTATTCATGTTTCCTGGTCAAAGATATCTTTCTAGTTGCTTCATGAGATGGCTTGGGGTAACTTCAGATACTAGTGGAGTTTTCAGGTAGGTGTGAGGCAAACATGATTCCAAATAAGAAGGATTAGAAATTTAGCACATAATAGCACTGTTTTTTCCTGGCTTTATTAATATTATTTAACAACAAGATGAAATTGACATTGAGGGTATTTAAGTGGAGAGAAGAGTCACAGAAGAGTTAACATGGAAGAGTTAGCCACCAGAAGAAACATGTGGAAACAGAGAGGACATCCTAATAAGAGGAAGAATTTGGCACCTGAAGAAGAAAGATGTAGGACTACTTAAGTGCCAACCAGGAGACACCATCTTGTGCTCAATGGCTGCCTCTCTTAAATATGCCTAGTCACCTACTAATATCCCCTGTATCAATGTCCTTGTTAGCCTTATTTTCAGGGTTGTTCAAATTCTTATGTGAATGGTCATTGGAATTCACAGCTTCTCTCAATGTTCATATGACATTTTGAAGGTTGCCTCAATCCCAGTGAAATATGGCACCTGGTATCTTATGCTTTCAGTCATGAAAAATCGACAGACCTCTAAGGCAAAATTCAGGCCAGAATAAAGTAAAACTTCATGAGGTAGAACTTCACTTTTGTGCACATCCTCTTAATTAGAAACCTACTCCAGCCCGAGATTTCCTCCTGTAGTGGCTAAGCCTGCTCTGTCACTTTGGAGCTCTATAGCCTGGGGCAAGTGACTTCATCTTGCTCCATGTGCTTTCCATAGTGGGGTGAACAATTCCAACCTGAAGAACTGTGAGAGCTGTTGTGTGTATAGGACCCTGGGTGGTGCTGGTAAGGCGTTGGCACCAAATCCTTAGTGTCTCCCAAAGGCACAAAGCAGGCAGCATGCAGAGTGTCACCGTCGTAAGGAGCATTTCCATACATATGCATATATTCTTATTTGTGTAGATCATATATGGTATTTTGAGTACTGAATTGGCTTAAGGGAAGTCACAGAGGATAGGGCTGCTAATTCCTAATGTATACAGGGACAAACAACTGTACAGATTACTCATACATAAGCTCCAAATACTCTATACTAATTGAGCAGATTCAGTCTTCTGACACTCATATAGCATTAAAGGAGAAACTCTACCCAAACTCCTTCCTTCGTGAGTCTTAGCTGCACACTCGGCTCCCTCAGTTTCTCTGGGTAAAGGCAGTTCCAACCTTCTGCACTTGCCCTTTTCCACACACGTGAGACCTCATGGTGTTCTTGGAAGGGATCACTTGCTTCCCTAACAGGTCACAAGTGCTGTAAGAGCGGGGACTTTGCGATGCCTCTGTTTTTGTTTTTGAGCATCACCCTGAAACACACTCCTCGCAAGTACCTTCTCCGGATCTCTACCAACGTGCCAGAACATTGGTAGCAGTTCTCAAACAGTGACACATGACAGCATCAGTCAACGGACACAAACTGTTGGATTCAAGCCCTGTTCTGATCTGACCCAAACAGACCTGCATTTCTAACCAATTCCTAAGTGATATCATCATTGCTGTTCAAGGAATCACAATGTGCACTATTCCAGAAGCTGTACAGTCCCTAGCTCCCCAGTGAAGAGACACTACCTATTCTTCAAAGCATCATCAGCCAGTTTTCACCACACTCTGACACCTATGGCACAGTTCCATTAGAAATACTACTAATGACTGGATGCCGCTGCTTCTCTATTTTTACCTTCCTTTCCCACTTAATTATCTTGGATTCTACAAATAATAATAATAGAAATTGTATGTGTAACTGGTGGAGAGACCAGCTGTCATTTATTGAACCCTGGCTACCAGGAGACATGACCAAGGCTCCTGACATTATTAGCTCCCTCTTGCATGGTATCATGGGCCACTGCCTTACTGGAATTCTAAACTCCCTGGGTTGGGAGATGGAATCCTCGGTACCCTCTCAGAGTCTAGCACAGTACTCTCTCCATAACAGCTGTTGAGAAAGTTTTGCCAAAATAAGGAGACAATGGAATATGGGAAACTTAAAATAAAGCACTGACATTCACCCCCATAAGATTTCGATAAGCCACACAAGAACTGTGTGTGGATGGAAACAACCTAGAAGAGACATGGGTATCGAATGCCTGTAATGGACAGGCTTATAAAGTCATATTTTAAAGCAATGTTTACCTGCAGTCTAGGAGAGAAAGTAAGGTGAGCCCATAAATAATGATATCCCAAGATGGACATAAAATAAAACAATATGGACAAATTGCTGTGGGAGTCACAACTTAATATTAGGGAGATGGACCCAAGATGGTACATTGCAAAATCTCCTTCTGTCCTTACGAAAACTTTTATGGCTTTTGGTTTTATTTTTTGAAATCCTAGAATTTTGAAGATGAGAGGTACAACACAGAATTTTACCTACTCTTTAGGTTTATAGATGAGAAATTGGAAGTGCTACCCAAAGTAAAGATGCTAAAATTAAATGAAGAATATCTTAGGAAACCCACCTCACTGGACTGCCACTGAACGTGTTTGCATATGAACTTATTCTTCATGTAGCCTCTACCAGTCAGTGTCACATATGAAAAACCATAAACATATGTGCATATAATTAGACTCTTTTAAAATGCTTTTTCTAATTTTTCTAATTTGGGTTTTAATTCAGATTAATTTCAAGTTAATTTCAATTCAAATTAATTAATTCAAAATTAATTTAAATTTCAAGTCTCTTAAAATTTATTTTTTGTGAATGGGAAATTCATTACTGTGGTAAAAGCTACCAGAGTGCAGTATAACTTGCTCTAGGTGTAAATATGTTTCTTTTATTTTTTCTGTACTTTTGGCAGAATCATCTTCTTACTGAATGTACCTGTATATATCTTTATGTAGAAAGCAGAATTTAAGATGCATGTATATTCTTTTGAGGAAGAAAAAAATTATACTGGAAGAATATGAAATGCAATATTCTAAGAGCTTACTTAGATAGATATATTTTTTAAGTGGAAAGTGAGACATTCCTTTTGAGTGATTTTCCTAAACATCTCTCTCCCTGTGCTACACACCAGAAGATGCACTACAAAAGGATATGAGGCTGCACTGATTTTGGACAACTCCCTTACTGAGTTATAGCACTGGATTATAAAAGAATTTTAAATACGCTTCTAAGATCATATGTCATCTAGAGAGAGGAAAGACACCTGGAACTGGACCAGCTCCGAGAATGTGAGAGCCAACACCAGACTACAAACAAAAGACACATTTTCTGTGAAATAGAGGAAGAAATGATTTTGTGGAGGATAATGCTATTCTTCCTGGAGTTCACTTCTTCTCTAGGTCTTACTTTGTACATGAATTTAAAGTTTGTGTATTTGTCTTATTGAGAAACATTCGGGTACAGCTCAGACCTTTATATATGTCCACAGGAAAGACACCATTCAAGGCGCATGAATACTTGAACGACATGGATTCAACTTTTAGGATGAGAGCTGGCCCTGAAATTATGCAAATCTTAATGATCTGTGGGGAAGAACAAGTCCTTGACTTGCCCCCAGTGTGTGACTTCCACTCAGCTGCAAGGCTGACCTCCAAATCTACAGGGCTTCCTAATCCTGCCATTAGTCATTCCTCTGAGTTAGGTACTAACCATCAAAGGTCACCATGAAAATGTACATGGGCTATGTAGAAGGGAGTGTGAACCATTAA
The DNA here is from genome assembly GCF_048772815.1 of Callospermophilus lateralis. Classification (NCBI taxonomy): domain Eukaryota; kingdom Metazoa; phylum Chordata; class Mammalia; order Rodentia; family Sciuridae; genus Callospermophilus; species Callospermophilus lateralis. The sequence goes on from NW_027517238.1 coordinate 3,373,184, forward strand.
CATCCATTTACACATTCACCTGGATTTATTAGGCTCATAAGCTGTCACTCATGTCACTCAGGAGCACAGCCTACAAGGAACGGGATGCGCAGAACAGGTAAGTCAGCTCAGGGAGGACAGGAAGGGGAGGGTGGGAGGAGGGAGAGGGTAGCGCAGTTAATGGAATATATGCAAATATTCGATGGGGGCAGCCTGAAAATTGGCCACTGTAAACCCCAGAAAAAAATATTAGAAACAAATTGGCCAGCAAAATAAAATTCAACAGGCTCAGTGCATGAATTTTGAAAGATTCACTTCTATGTATCCCTTGTAATTAGAGAGGTAAATACACAAGACTCAAAAAGTGAATATTCCAAGGCTGTTTAGCCACAGTTTAGATTTCAACCATGGATTTGTTTGTAAATTAAGGTGTGTGGAATGTATCCATTAGGTTGAAAGCAAGACTACAGGCAGAAATGTGAAATCAAGTAATTTAATCTCTGTGCCTCATTTTATCTATCTGGGAAAAAAAAGGCAGCTATAGCTATTTCCTACCAATTCTCACAGGGTTGGTACAAGATTTAAATGAGCTTCACAATCTTTTTTGAGATTCTCTGGAAGCTGCTTGCAATATATCAAAGTATTTAAACTGTGTTCCCCATTGTATAAATTCAAAGTACTTGTCAGCACCCCATGAATGTTTTACTAAGGTCACTTGAAGGAAACACACTATTCCAGGTTTCTATTTTCCACTCTAATCTATATAGAGCAAAGTTTTTGATCCTATCAGCTGTTTGATCTTGGCAGTTATAATCAAAAAGTTTCCTATAAAAAGAAAGAAAGGACTATGTACTCATGGAGACTTTCAAAAGCACTGCACTAGAACCTGGAGACTGAGGGTCTAGCCCCCCTCACTTTTCGACTGCCTGGGGCCACTGAGCAAGACCCTAAGACTCCCTTCCCTCTGAGATGGGGAAACATGATTTGGCCCCTGCCCAACTCTCCCCATCTTCCCAGGAACTACTGTTCCTCTCACTCCCAGTGCCCTGGCCCCGCAGGCCGTCTTTCTGTTCCTCAAACATTCAAGCTACTTTTAGCTCTGGGGTCTTTGCACTTGGTATTCCTGAAGCCTGGTATATTCCTCTGTCAGATCTTGGCCTAGCTGGCTCTTCTCATTCAAGTCTCTGCTAAAAAAGTCCTCTTTTCTGAGTTAACTCTCCTTGCTGGCCACCCCAGGGCCATGTTTTATTTGTTGCCTATCACAATGCCCTGATTCTACTGCTTTTAAAATCTCCGGTGCTCTTGACAATCTCCTGCTTATTCAACTGAGTTGTTACTCATCTCCCACTGGAATATGGTCTCCCTGAAAGCAGGGGTCTTGGGGGTCTTGTTAAAAGCCAAAAATCTAACTCTAGAAACAAAATCACGTAAGAGGGATCTGGATGTCATCCCTTTAGGCAAATATCACACAAGAAATGAATGGAGAAGGTTGGTATTAGGAGTGGGTGGCATGGTGTTTTAGTCAGCTGTTTTGGCTGCTATGGTCGAAAGACCTTACAAGAATAATTTTAGAGGAGGAAAACTATTTGGTGCTCACAGTTTTCAGAGGTCTCAGTGCATAGATAGCTGGCTCTATTACTCTGGGCACAAGGTGAGGTAGAATATCATGGCAGAAGGGTATAGTGGAGAAAGCAGCTCAGGACATGGCCGTTAAAAAGCAGAGACAGCTCTTTTCTCCAGGGTCAAAATATAAATCCCAGTGACCCACATACTCCATCCATACCCTACGTACCTGTAGTTACTGTCCAGTCATTCCCTGGCTATTAATTAACTGAGTGATTAAGTTTAGACCTTCATAACCCAATCATTTCACCTCTGAATGTTTCAGGATTGTCTCACACAAGAGCTTTGGGGAGACACCTCATATCTCAACCATAACACATGGTTTTCTTTGCAGCCATGCTCCTAACTGAATCTGTGACTTTCCTCAAGTTCATCAACACTGTGGGCTTGGATCCTTTGTCCTAGAAATGGATATCTGAGGCTTTTCCACCCTGCTGCACCCATGATGCGTGCATTTAATTCTTGTCACTCTCTCCCTCCAAGCCAGATGGGCCTCACGTTCTCTGTCAACACAGCACTCCAAGAAGCCACTATTAAGAGTTTGTGCAGGGCATTAGAGATGGACTTTTCTGCTTTCACATCATTACATGATCTCTAATCATTTCAGGCTCAGTTCGAACATCTATGACTTAACCTAAGGGTCAAAGAAAACTACATATTAAAGACGCTTCTACTCCCATGTCTATGTCAAAAATAATATTTAAAAACCTCTCTGAAGTCAAATGAAAAGTGCCAACAGATTAAACAGATTATGCACCAGACTGAAAAAAGGGCAGTAAGTAATGGTTCCAATCTAAGTTCATAGGCTTATAAGATGAAATGAAAGCCCTGAAAGACAACTCCTGATGACTCTTCTCCTATTTTCCTCCTCTTTTGATATCCTAGAAAGGCTACGTGAGAATTTTCAACATGGAGGAACAGTAATCTTCACTTCCCCCCCACCGCCACCATTCAAATCCCACTTTGGTACTAGAGGACATGGGATTTTGCCAGAGCCCTGCTGTTAGGAACTTGTGCATTCATCTGACTCCTCCATCGCTGTCCCCGGATGTCATCACAGGTCCAGCCTCATCACTTCTCAGTGGGAGTTACTCCAATTCAGCCTCTTTATCTTTTCTAGTTTGGCTGTGTTCCAACTTTCCTCCACACAGCAAGAGGTACAGTTTATAAACTAGGATCCCCCCCCACCCCCGATGATCCTATTATTACCATGGACAATCTGACCCTGGCTTCTTTTCCAAGGTAATGTTTACCCTCTTCAACCCACTCTGCAAAGTCCTTCTCAAGGAATCATGCTGTGGCATTTTGACCCTGCTCACCCTCCCGTCTGCCTTTCTACCCAGGTTCTCCGGCCTTCTTTGGGCAGGGACCTCTATCCTGTCCTATTGGTTTTGCTTTGCCTGTGGGCCTTAACTGCTATCACTTCCCCTGAAGAGATTCTCCATCCAAGCCCATCCTCAGGCAGGGAATTTGGGTCCCTTGATAGGAACAATCATATTGTTCCTAAACCTATCATATCACTTGCTACCGGACTCATACTTACATTTTGTTTTCTCTCTTCCACCAGAATTCTTAAAGAAAGCTGGCTCTCACCTCTGTCTCCTCTGTGGCCAGCACAGGAGCCACCATCAATCGGGTTGCTATGGTTTTAATGAGTCCCCTCCCAAGTTCAGATTTGGGGCTCTGTAGCCAATATGGGAACATTCAGAGGTGATCTAAGAGGAAATTAGATCATAAGGGTGTTCCCCCTCATGGAAGAGGTAAAGGGTCTTATTAAAGGGAGCACTCTAAAGTGTCTAGCATTTGTCTTTTGGTCTCTGGACAGACAAGGACACAGATGTCTCCCCTACCAGACCACAGAACCTGCTGTACCTTGACCATGAACTTCCCAGCCTCCAGAACAATGAGAAATAAAACGCTACTCTTCTTAAATTAACCCATCCAAGGAGTTTTGTTATAGCATACAACATAGACAAAGCCACAGATGTTTAATAAGCAGAGACAGATAGTAAATATTTAAAATGTGACCAATTTCCTGCTTTGGGTGCCTTCTTGTCTGGGAACACTTTCTTTTCATTGTAATAAACCAACAACATGTAGCAGAGAGCTTACGACAAAGTTCATTCTCAGTATGAATTTTAAATATGTGTTTATATTAAATGCTTCTATAGATAGGTGACAATTTTTTACATGTTTTAAAAGTGCTATTTTTTCTGTGCTTTAATTTGATATAATTACTCAATAGTTTCATTTTACAGATGAGAAAAACTGAGGCATAATGAAACCGGCTAACTTGCCCAGGGTGATGTAACTGTCAGGGAGTGGGGTGGGGTGGGGGAGGTGACCCAGGTGGCTCCTGGGTGGGTACCTACATGCATCTATACAGCAATGGTGGCATCCCCCAATTATTGCGTTAGGTAGAACCAGTTATTAGAAGTAGTAAACTCCTTTTCAGCACTTTCTACCTTCATAATCAAAAGCCTTTCCTCTCATATAATGCTATCTCCTCAAGTCCTTCTTCAGAATAAAGAAGTAAGGATGAGGACTCTCCAGAAAAGGCTGGGAGAGGGCCAAGCAAGACACACAGGCATCTGCACTGCCTTTGCCCAGCAGCTGCTCCCCTCCTTCCCCTTCACTTGTGATCTGTTGGCACATAAGCCACAGTGATGCTCATGAGAAAAATCACAGCCATCAAGGTTATCTCCCAAGAAGCAACTCTCTTTCTTTATTAATATGCTTCAGATTGTTGCAACACTACAAAGCCAAAGATAAGTTTTCTTTGATCAATAAATTGTAGGCTGAGGAAGAAAATACTAATTTTCCATTTCTTTGAGACCTAGCACTAATACATACCCGAGCTTTCCAAAAGGGTTCTCAGGAACCTGACATGGAATTACCTGAAATTACACCTGACTCTCCTGACTACGCCATTCTGTACTCGGCCACTTTACAGGGTGTCTTCTGGACTTGGTGGCCATATATTTTTTTGTAGCAATCTTTCTGTATATTTTTTGTAGCAATCTTTCTGTATATTCTTCTATATCAGTACAAGCTGGGCCAAGGAAACCTAATACATCTCCACATCAGTCCCTAAGAGGAAGATTGGTGAATGCCCTGTCTGTACTGGGCTTCAAAACTTGCTTTTTTTTTTTTTACTTCTAAGAAAAGCTTCATTTTTAATTCAGTATAGAGAGGAACGATAGGCCTTGCTTTTGCTTGTGATAACACACACACACATATAATATCAGATAATCTACAATGTTGAAGAATGCTATGAATAGATATGAATAGTCATGATGACATCACAGTCACTATACTGCAGACACGCTGATTCATACAGGAGGAAACAACATTCTGGATCAAATAAGCACTACTGCATAACAGAAAAATTGATTGAATCCTTAGTCCTTAGATTAGAGTCGGTCTGGTTTTCCCAAGGGTTTGGTGACTGATGTAACCTCTCAGGGCATCTTTGGTAACCTAATCTATAAAACAATGGTTGTCAACTGATTGTGACTTTGTCCCTATGGGAATAATGAGCAATTCCCAGCACACTTTCAGAACTGGGCAGGGGTGAAGGACAGAGGGATTCTGCTGGCAGTCAGGGGTGCCACTGACTATAACCTATAAGCCCCTCCCCCAACAAAATTTATCTGGCTCAAAAGAACAGCAGGGCCATGCTGAGAAACTCACTCTAAAATAAGCAGGTAATAATTTCTAAGGAGTCTATGATTATTGTGTTTTTAACAGGTATGGTCCAAACACCTGATCCGTTCCTTTCCAACTTTCACAAGCACCTGGGAATGGAACTTTCATCCTGTCTTACTTTCTGTTTTTATATTTGGTATTCTAAATCCCTATGAGGCAAGCCTAGAGGTAAGTCCAAAAAGAGCTAGAAGTTAACTGACCCAGTGACTCACTCAACACACAGTTATTGAGCATTGGATGTTCCCATCACTCCGTGAGGCCCCAGGGACACCACCATGAACAACCAAAGCCGTGCTTAATGCCATTCCGGAGTTACAGTCCACAGAATCTTCAAAATAAATTTCAAGAGTCAGTGGGTTAAACTCATCAGGCACCATGAAGTGCATATTGAATAATGGAAACTGATTCACCACCATGCATATTTACAACAGTTCTCAAATAAAACATTCTGGTGGTAAACCTTAAATTCTTAAAAGTTCAAAGACAAGATAGCCTGAACATTTGTTTCCATAGACACACATTGTGAAATTAATTACAATAAAGTCTTATAAAGTCAGACTAATTGAAAAGCCAAACAAGTGGAAAGAAGTTTTTGAATTATAAAACATCTAAAGGAAATAGCTTTGTGGTATTTCACATTCCCAAAGCACTCTCAACTAAATCTTTAAATCATTCCTAAAACGAGTGTGACATACTTATTATTTTACCCACTTCACCGGTGAGGAAATTAGGGATCTGAGATGCAATATCCTGGGCCAAGCTACCCAAAGTTTGGAGTGAAGGCCTGTGTTAATGAATTAATATTAGTGATTTTTAATGGCAACACCAAAAATCCCAGCTTAAGAGATGGCCCTGTGGTGGTCACAGAAATGTGTCACTTACGTCTCCTGATCCAGATGCAATCTCTGGATCCACCACCACATTTATTCAGGGTCCTTGCTTCTCCTGAATGATGCCAGCCAGCGACTATGCATGCCCCTTCCTCTGGGCCATGGTATCACCCCTAGCACATAACTTTGACTGGAGGACTGAGCAACCCACTGGCCCAAATTTTCTTGGAACCACCTTGTAGTCTAAGACTGCCTACCTAACGAGTCTTCCTTCTGACCTTCTGTCACAGGTGACAAACCTACACTATGGTCTGCATGCTTTCCCTGCTAATACTGCTTCATCCTCTTTTGCCTTCAAGGGTCTTTTCCTCCATAAATCTTTTGCATGTCAAACCTCATGAAGGCATCTGCTTCTCAAAGACATGAACTGACTTGGCCTTGTCTGCTCCCAGGCCGGACTAGTCACTCTTAGATAGCTCACCATGTGATGGGCTAATTGTTTAGAAATATCCACAAATGCATTACAATATGGAGGTAAGCAGTAAAGGAAGAAGCCAAGGGTGGCCTTCGTGAATGACAGCCTCCTCTCTCTTGAGAGACAACTCGAGTCCCCTCATGAGGGTGAGAGCCCACGACCGATGTACCTACCATTAGTCTCCAATTCTTATAAGCTCTGCCACCTCTGAATCAGGGCAGAAACCTCTGGAGGACAAAGAACATCAAGCCACAGTAGTGTGTATACAGCATCATTCTAATGTCAGAGCTTGAGAACTGTGCTAACGTCTCTCTATCTTTTCCTGGAGAGCCTAGTATTCAAACCTAGGTGGTCTGACCCTGTAAAATCAAGTTCTCTCAGCTACTCTTCTAGCTCGCCCTAACCAACTTTACCAAAGGTAAACATTACTATTAAAGCCTATTTAAATTCATTCCCAAATTAAAATTCTTTTTTTTCAATACCACTTATGCTATTTTTTCCTCACTCTATAATTTATTTTCTATTTTTAAACTTATTTTTAGATTCCCAAATAATACACGAATGTGTCCTCATTGTAACGGAATCAAACAATACAGAAGCAGAAATACTATTTATAACCAACTAACTACTGACCATAGCTTTTGAGGAGGTGAATTTCAATGAGTTTTTCCCCATCAGAATTATTATTTATTCCAAATGAGTCAAGTTCTGTGATATTTGAACCTACAATTTGAATCTTGGTGTTTAGCTAAGAATAAATAGTAGAGCCTCAAGGGGCCATGGGTGCCCCAGATTCCAAGGAGAGAACCCAAGAGGGAAATGTAGCTGTTATTATTTAGAATAAATAAACATAACTGCATGAGGAACCCATCTTTTATGGGAGATAAAAATGTCAATGTAGTTACTTTCAGAACTTTTTTTTTTTTTAAATCTGAAGTGAAAGTTGTTCACTTCTCCGAAATCATTTTGTAGACTCAGGAGTTAGACTTACACCACCAGCCCAGGTAGCCTCACTTCTTCAGAGCCTCCTTCCTGTGATCTCTCCTTTATTGTGCAAATTCGACTTTGGTCACCTGCACACTCTTCTTCAACAAAAGTTACTTATTTTTAAGCGTATGATCTTGGATCTCAGCCTCAAGGTCTTCCTGGAGTTTAGCCCAGATGACTCTGTTATTTGCAAATCCAAGCTGACTCCTGTACCCCCTCTTGATGCTAATGCCCTTTACTTCTCATTCAGAGTTGCAGAATATCTTCCCTTGGCAAACAGAGAAGGCACGGACAAGGCAGCCTTCCCTTCTCCAGTGCCACATTTCAACTTGATCTTTTCACTCTCTCTGTCAAATTCAAATGTCACTCCACTATTCATGCGTATGGGGAGGATTCTAATATACACCTCTTTGGCTCCTTTCAAAACTGCTTCAATTTCTCTGAAGTCAAAGGCCTTTCCAACCTTTGGAAATTATCTCTGGAATTCATTAACATGACTTACTCAGTACACATTACATATGCCTTTGATGGTTCTCTTTGAGAAAAGAGAGCAGTTTTTAAAAAATGAAGAAAATAAAGTTTTGATATAAAAAAGGAAAAAAAAAGATTTAGATGTATGAATTCTTTTTCATGAGAAATTCTAACTTACTTGTGTAAGACCTGTGAATATGTGTTCTTTCCTTTCAGAGATAAATTCTCACAGTTAATTTTAAGTGATGTCTTCTCAGCAAACAATAGTGATTATTTTCCTGATAATATAAATGTAAGTTCAGTAAATTTAGCCCTCACAACTTAGCAAGGGAGTTTTGAATTCTGAGAATTGGATAAATTAACTCCTGATTTTTTTCAAATAATTCAAAATCGAACTAGATCCACCATTGCTTCTGTAAAATTAAGCATTAATGTAAAGCCATGTTGTTGAAGACTAATTATTGGTGTAAGAAATACTCAAAAGTATTAAATGGGAAAAGCAAGGTCCTGTACTGTGTGTGTCTGTATTCACACAGTAGAAATTCAATCTTATCAATATGGGTAAAAAGAGAGAAGAAAAGACTTCTATGGAAAAAAAAATTTAGGATGTTCTGGGAAATGACATGACACTTGTGGTGGCTGGTTTTGGGAATGGGACACCTTGATGCCTAAGATTGGAATCTTTTGTTTGGGTCTAAAGAAGGTTATACAGGTCAAGGTTACCTTCTGTCCACATTCCTGTGAGGAGCAGAGGAGGACACCAGGCGGGTTCAAACATATCCTTCGTATATGCCGATATTCAAAACCTTATTTGTGCTCCATAAAACACATTTTCTATGAGTTTTATATTCACTTTCTTTGAACTCATTGCCAGTCTTCTAGCACTAAGGATATGACAGTGGAGTTGGGAAGTAGTCTCCTCTATTTTATAAATTTTCTATGTCTATGTATTGCTTTTTCAATTAAAATGTCATTAGGTAGACAAAAGATGACATGAATTTCGCACAAGGTTAGAGGAGGTTGACACATCCTATGTATCTAACTCCTTAAAAGGATGAAAAAGCCCTCAGGGCCCTTCTAGAGGCAGACATGAAACAGGGACCCTGCTCTGCCACAGCCTTCACGCGTGACCCCTTTGCAATTCACCCAATTCTTTTCTCCAAAATAATTGGACTATTCCATTAAGTTTGTCTCTTTGGTATTTCTCCATCCTAGGGTAATCTTGAGGGTCCCTGGCCAATAATATGACTCCTCAGCCATGGGCTGCCTCCTCTTGGTCTCCTGTCCCCTGCACTCCTACACGCATTTGCCTGAAACTCTGCAATTTTTGTCAACTCATCTAATGCTGCTTCCAACTCCCCTTTATAGACACCTATTTTAGATATGTTTTGGACACCATGTGATTTAAAAGTAAAGATAGCTGTTTTACCAAGAGTAGCATCTTTCTCTCTTTGTCTCCCCTCCCTATTACAATGTGATAATTTGACTCTGCTGCATTTGGAAAGGGGCCGTTGTCATGTTATGTCTGCTTGGCCCATATGTATCTCTTGATGCCACACCTCTATTCAAATTGCTCCATTCATACTATGAATTTTCCAATCTTCCCTTAGGAAAGCTCCCTGGAATTTCAGAAGAGCAGCATGTTGCCAGATTGTATGGATTGGAATTTTTTCAATTCCTGAGATTCAACTGGCAATATTAAAGAATTAATTGTAATGAAAATGCAAAGAAACAGAATCTTCAGTGAATTCCATCTGGGGACAGGCTTTTCTTAGGCCTTATACAATTTTTTGATCCAATTTAGTCTCCTATTTTCCCTTTTGTTCATGTAATATGAAATATTGAATACTGTGAGATATTGGACCTAAAAATTTCATACAGGCTCTCATCAGATTTTAACTTGTACTCACAACAATTTATTATCCCAAAAGGTGTCTACATATATAACTTACATTCTAAATACACAAGAACATTTTTCCCCCAAGGGCCTGACATATATCTCAATTACTCTGGTATTGCATACATATAAAAAGATTGAATATGACTCAATAGGGAAAAAAAATACCAAAGACTTACACATCTTTTACTGAGTTAAAACAGCTATTAATGTAGGTGGGAAGAATCTATTTCCATTTAGCATGGAGAAGTGAGAAGCCAAATGACTACGGCATTCATGCCCCGCCAAGCAAAATTCTTTGCTATTTACCTGAATGATTTTTTAGGTACATTGGCTCATCTCTCATGTTTAGAAACAATGATGAAGTTGTTGCCAGGAAAACAGCTTCCCTGTGTCATATATGGATTAGCCTTCTCCTTGCCCTGCAAGTTCACTGTCAATCATTTTAATGTCCCAGCCTAACATATATTTCGCAGTGTGTATTTTTGTGTCAACTCACAAGATGGCAGAATAAAGAAAAAGTGACAAGGGAACTGATATCCAGGTCACATCAAGGCATGCAAACACATAGCTGGGTGAACAAATTAATCAATGAAATGCAGAAATAATGTCATGCATTTTTACATTAGTAATTTGAATGAGGGAAATAAAATAATAAGAGGGATTAATAAAAAGGAGCATGAGACTAATCACAAAGAACATGTTGCAGATAGTTTAATTCAATTCTTTTATTGCACTAGTGTACTAAACAATATCATAAAATCCTCATACCTCATCTACTATAAACAGATATTTGAACATGAAAGTTCAACCAGAATGTCTGCTTTGTATTATTTCTATGACTTAAGAAAAGAAAGGAACTGAGCTAATAAACTCAAATTTGCACTTGTTGTTTGGTGTGTACACTAGGTATACATTTCAGTAAAAACAACATTAAATGTGAATATGAAAAATAATGTACAGGCAAACCTTAGCCTAGGGAAAGTACTTAGCTAATCCTTCACTACAGCAAATTGTTTTGAGCTGCTTCTGGTTTCCAGAACATTACAGGCCCTTCCAAAATGCAGCATAAATCTTTGGAATAATCTAACACCATAGATTTCACTTTAGTTTCTTTTTTTTTTTGCTTTTTATAGTTGAATTACTATGCCATGTTTTTCTAATAATAATAATTATTATTATTGAACAAAACTTACACAGCTTATTAGGTGCATTAATAGTTAAAACTAATATCATAGAGACCTTGCTCTGGAACAGTTTGCAATATTCTGCTCTTCAGGAATATCAAAAAACTATATGAACCATTTATTGATATTGTCCATATATGGGGATAGTACCCTGTTGTAATACCAAAGGAAAGCAAAATATAAGGGCATGATTATAAAAACATCTTTGCAAAAGAATTTTAAATGTATAGTTCACTTAAAACATTCTCTAAAAATATAAGTTCAGTACTTTTTGTGGGTCCAAATTTTTTATTCTGTGCATCATTCCCAAAGATGCCTTTTAGAGGTGTTAACCAGTAAAGAGAAAAAGAACTGAGAAAAAAATATGCTGGGGAAAAATAACCAATGGAAACAAAATGCATATTTTTGCCACATTTTTATCTTTCTTGCAAGGAATAGAAGTACAAATTCTCCAATACAGAAAAATACATTCATGAGAAATGGCCATGCACAAAATTATTCATTTTGCAGATATCCTCTATCCTTTTATAAGCCTCTTAAAATGTTTTGATTCTAATCAACTAAAACAGTATACTTTTAGCTTATGAGAACAGAGATTTAAACAGCAAAGATCTTTTATTTTCTCAAATAAAAGAGAAAGAATTAAGGAATGTGTCAGATAAGTAAAGCTTGTGAGTGGCAGATATAGAACTCAATTCTTCTCCCAACTTATTCTAAAAACCCTTTTTGCTCTGATGCACTTATTGTGCAATCAATTAACCATGCATTCTAGGAGTATATGTAAGTACCGAATGCTTACAACACACACATTATATTGCAATGAGATGAAATGAGTTTTAGCATTAATAGAGAACACAGAAAGGGATGGACTCTTCAAACAATATTATGGATCCTCTCCAGATGGGAAGGCTTTGAATGAGACACCTATACATCTCCCCTTTGTTCTATTTCCAACAAATGAAACTAGGCTATTTCTGTTAAAGGGACATGATTCCAGCTATTTATTTTTTATTCTCATCCATCAATAAACAAAGCTAGAGACAATAAATGTAAAGAAACCTTTTATTTATCCATTATATAAAATCCAAAACTTAGGGTTTGATATTTATCACCCAATTCAGTAGTAGAAGATTTGACTTATAAAGACTAGCTAAAGGGCAAAGACTAAATAACAAAATACACATCCATTGGGGGCCCACAGCCCCCTTACCCTGTAACCTACTTTGGCAGATGGCAGTTATTATAATGAAATGTACCCAAGAAATTGGTAGAAAACAACTTAGAAAGTTATTCTAACTGGGAGCTTATACAATTTTTGATTTAAGCTGTTTTGAAAGCAAAATAAATAAGACTTCTCCTAATTTCATGGCATGAGTTTACACCATATGGCCAATATAATTCTCTACTCCTCTTCCAGCCAAATGATCTCGGTCTTCATTTCCATTCCCTAAAGATGGCACATGTGGACAAGGTTTGGTAAATGCTGGTACCAAAACTAAATACTGAAAATCCAAATTTGCACATGTAATTTCCTTTATCATTAAGGCTAACATGGGGAAGGAGTTCTATTTAAAGCGTTTACAGGATTTGAAGTCAGACAAACCAATGTTCATAAGTAATTCTATGTTTGGTGGTCAGCTCTTTTTCTCTGTCTTCTTATAAAATATCAACTTATATGACTATATGCAAAATTATTCAATGTGCACTAATACAGAAAAACAACAAATAGTCTCAGGACTCTTTAAAGCTGAGTTGAAATTACTGTTTCTTTGTGCACATTTCATTACTCTGTACCCATTTTATCAAATGAGAGCTGTTTAAGTTATAATTAGTTCTTGGGGGTTCTGTTCTCTTTACTTTAAAAAAAAAATTAAAAGCCTTTAAAAGTGTTCTGTTTGCCCATAAGGTCTAGCTATATTAAACAGACAGTGCCTTGCCATTTTCTAATATACAGTAAAAATACCATAAAGTTTTGCAATTAGTTAAAAAGTCAAAAACTCAGCAAGAAGTCCAGTTTTTCCTCTCAACTCCTCGTTAATGAAGGTTTCAACGTTAATTGCCTTTTCATTAAAAATTCTTTAAAGCCCTTCTGTACAAAATCAAATTAGCTCCTAAGCTTTGGAACAATCTCTGTAATTCTGTTGTGGACTCCCTTGTTCATTATTTGGATTGGTGAGATTAAGGAGTGAGCGTGTGCCTTTCAGATACTCTAAAAGACTGACTAAAAAAAAATTTTTTTGAGATATTATGGAGCTCCTTTATATTCAATCTTTCTCTGAGAGAAGTCATATTAGGCAGAATCCCATTATCAGGAGCACTGATTAAACAAAAGAAGAAAAAGCCTCCATATCACAGAACCATGCCAATGCTCCCAAAGTCTTGTTCCTCTGTTCCTGCAAAAAATGAGAGCCTACTAGTCACCTAGTGTTCTTACTCTAGGCAAGGTTCACATATAGTCTCTGATTCTCCTTGACCAGTCTTTGGGGAAGTTTCTGATGGAGACAGAGATTTTTACTCTAAAAAGGAGAACAATTATGGTATATTTCATTGGCTTATAAATGGGACAATGTCATGGGAGAATTTAGCACAGTCTAAAGCTCTGCATTAAAAGCCAAGAAAAACCCTTGTCTTCAAAATGCCTGGCAGACATGTAGAAGGGTAATACAAAGAGGGTGAAGGGTCTTAAAAAAACAGCCAGAAGGGATGATGGAAGGGTTAAGAGCCAGGGATGGAGAAGCGTGAGAATAAGACAGAAATAAATATCCATGGGCTACCATGGGTGGGCCAAGTCCCCTGCTGGGTATTTTTGAACAATTTTACATTAAAGAAGAGGTCTGGATTTCCACCAGATCCCTACGGAAGTTGCCACTGTCAGCTGGATGCCTTGAAGATGAGTCAAAATGTGAATTGAACATTTTCATACAGTTATGGTGTGCAAGTGTGGGCTCCAGAGGAAAACAGGGATTTGAATTCCTGTCGTACATTGGACAATTAATTTCACCTGTCCAGGTCTCACTGGGAAATACAAACAATAATAACCATTCCTACAAATAGCTCCAAGTTTTTTGATCCACCTAAGATTTTTCAAGCAAACCTTTACCCTGAGCTAGGCATATTCTCAAAACTGATTACCCTAGTAAAAGTGAGAGAAACATGAGTCAGTGCTTCTATTGGTTAAGTTTCACTTCCACACATTACTTTGAATATTAATTGAAATTCTTTGAAAGTTATTTCATTCATATATCATGATAATAGCAAAAACAACATAACAATGCTTCAAATCTTTATTTCCTCCTCTAAGCTCTCTCTTTGACTCAGGATCTGTATTTACAACATAACTTGTCTGTTGATTCTGCAGTCACAGTCCTTTACTCTCAAAACCAAATACATCGGCTCCACTAATATCAACTTGTTTCCTTCTTTACTTTTCTTTGCTCCTTGTCATTTTCTATTTCAGGATCTCCTGTGCAAAATTCACAGTTATTTCCACATCTCCCAGGCCCATGTCCGCCATGACCACTCCCCACTTACTCTCCCTACCATTGTCTCTTTTGCTCCAGCCCAGAGAAGGATTTCACTGCCTTTATTGGATAACATGCATCTTGAGGCCCTTTCACACTACCAAAGTTTGCTTTCCAAAATTTGTTTGAGCCATGTCAGTTACCCACTTCAAACATTTTCAGTAGCTGCCCAGTAACCTCTACAACTGAGACAAATTTCTATAGTCCATAAGGTACTTTGTGATTCCAATGACATCTTTAGCTTCATTTCCCAATAAGCTAAATCTTCCCTTCTGGTACAATACCCTCAACGTGCCACGTACTTTCATCATTTACACACAATTCTTGCCTTCTGATTTCCTCTGTATTCTTCAGAACATAGTTAAATGTCATCTTTTCCCTAGATAGTCCTCTTCACCCTCTGGTAGAGATTGGTCCCTCCTTTGGGATCCATCACTATTTTTCTCTCTGAACCTCCATTTTCTCTTCCATAAAATGGAAATAAATAATCTCTGTTCCCCCAAAGAGTTCATTTAGCAAGCCAAATGAAACAATGTTTATTTAATACTGGAAAACTATAAATCAATATAGAAATAATGCCAGGCATGGAGCCATGAGCTTTATAGACATTATCTCATACAGTCATTAAATATTGAACAGATACCATGAGTGAGGAAGTGTGTTCTTATTAAAAAAAGAAAAAAAATAATAAAAAGAACAAGAGAGAAAAGAAAAAGAATCTCCTGGTCACATAATTTTTCATTTGTATAATACCTTACGATTCTTAAAGATCCTTGCATACATACTGGTCATTAGATGGCTTTTTTGAAATTTGGCTTTACCCTAACCTAACAATGCTGAATTACTTGACTTCAACTTGTCCACTGCAGGACACCACAGCTTGTCACCCAGAGAGCTAAAAAATTATGTTCAACTAGGTGTGCCGTTAAGTCACATTTGAAGGGTTAAACTGTATTAATTAATTATGGAAGTGAAAATTCCTCAGGAGCCTTGAGGCAAAGGAGCAATTCACAGAGCAGGAGGAGAATGGAAAAAAAGAACCTAATTAGGCATGTAATTAACTCTTTCAGTGATGCAGTGATAACACGGTATAAGAAAAGGGTTACAAATGTGCTCGAGAACCATCCAGGGTATTACTTAAATATTTTTAAGAATATTTAACCTAATTACACAATGTACACATCAAAACATCACTTGGTATCTTATTAACATGTAGTTTTTATGTTTTTACATATCAATTTAAAAACAGTATATTTACTTAATTATTTTTTAAAATGAATATAACCAACATGGAAATGAGACTCTGGTCTTTTAAGTAAAAATTATAGACTTGTCTAACGCACATCAATGTGCTATAAACTTTTAGCGACCCTCCACATCTCAGTGTACTTTTTTCCAATTAAATATATTTTATCTATATACCTTGAAATACAGTGTCTGACAAAACACATTTTCTCCATTGTTTCTGATAGACAGCAAATCTAAAATAATTCAAAGGAAAAATGCGCCTTTTGAAGTAGCTTATTTCATTCTGGAGACTAAATGTGCTTGCAGAAAGGATTACATTTTGTTTGGCAATTTATTTTATTGACAAAACATATTTCATCACATATTCCATCACATTCAGTAGACAAATGCATGTTGTCAAATAACCTATTTCCTGCTTTTGATGAAAAACACATATTTTTCAAATTCCTTATTTTTTTTAAATGTTAGAGTTCTACAGATAAGCTCCATTAGCTGTAATTTGGCCAGAGGTGTCTAGATTTGGATGCTATCCAAGCTATATGACTTCTTCCTCCACTATAATGTAAATTAACCTCAGAGGGAATATTAATGTCCATCTTCACCCATAAAAACATCAAAATTCCGTTTACATTGTAATCACGATGATAGGATCCTATTGTCTAAACATAAAACTCAAATGGTTTCCATACACTCACCAGCTGCTAAAATGCAATTACCCTTTACGAGGTAATGCACATACAAAGTAAATATTTAATCTAACCTATTTGTATATCTGTTTAACGTTGGTAATTCAATTATTGTGTGTCCTTTCCATATTTGCCCTCATGCCTGATATATGTATTAAATTATAAATAAGTTCTTAGAGGTCAAGAAGCGGATCTGTGCAATTTGTTCCGAGGAGCACTCAGCACAGTGCTTCCTGAAGACAGGTGCTTAATAAATTCTTATTTGTGGCACAGTGGCAATGACCTTTCCCAGCCAAAAATCCTTTATTGCCAAAACACTGTGCATTTTCCCAGGTCAACAGTTGTTAAATAAGCACTTGCCATGTGTCATGTATTGTAAAGATTTCAAGGGATGACCATGGTCCCTGCCCTCAAGGGGTTTACAATCCAGTAAGTAGAGTAGGTATGAAAAGAATTATGATATGGGTGATCCAGGCAAGGACAGAGTTCACACAGTGTCCACCCATAGTACCAAGACAGAAGCGATGGGTGAGGAAAGCTGGGCATGCCTGATAAGTGACCTCAGTGGGGTTTTAGGACTGAACAGAGTTTGCAGTAGGAACTAGGGACATGGTGCTCCAGGTAGGGGGCAACACATGCCACACTAAAGAAGCAGGAAATGAATGAGGGTACATGTGTGTGCATGAGAATGTGGGGGTGTTAAACTCACTGTTTTGTCAATACTGCTTCGGTGTGCATTGTGACCGACATCTGAAGATGACACTGAATAGCTTGGCCATGCTCTTTGGGGACTTATTCCATGGAAGCATGGAATATTTGTTGTAAGTCTCAGGAAAAACACTGATAATTGAAAATCATCAGATTCCTCAATGTGCAGTAGTAAAAATACAACAACAAATTAGAAGCCTGTTGGGTTCCTCCAAGAACATGCAAACAAAGACAGTAGTGATGTGAGCCAGCGGAAGACAAAGATATGTGGAGGTCAGTAGGATGTGACATGAGTAGGACTGTACACAAGGGTTAAGAAGGAGAGTGACTTCTGGGCTTCTGCTCTCAGTGACTAATATTTAACAAATTTGTAGAAAGAAGGACTTCAAGAAACCTCCTCAAAACCTACACTCACTTTTCCACTAATCTCAAGTTCAAGGCTGGTCCTCAGCATCACTTAAAACAAAATATTTTAAGTATAAAGGATTTTAGGAAATAGCCATGCTCCTTATTATTAGAACCAAAAATTATTTGCCCAGGTTAAAAAAAATCTATTTAAAAAGCTAGTCTAACAAAGAAAAATAGCCCTGGACTGAGCCTCAAAGGTTCTGGTCCCAAAATGAGCTATTATCTGTCATGGCATCTTGAACAAGACATTTGACCTCTACAAGGCTCAGCAACAACCTTCCGACACAGGATAGCAACTTGGATTCCCTAACTCACAGAGCTGTAGAGTGTCCAATATCACAGGTTCATGTCATCTAAAGACAACTGAAGAGCCTTTCAGATATAAGGCAATACAACTGCAAAGTACTATCATTAGAGTGTAATATTATATAAGATCAGCCAACTTCTGCAGTACCTGTTTCCATGTTTTTCCATCTAACATGAATCCCACCTCAAATTTTTTTCTGATTATCCTACCTTTAGATTTACATAGTCTCTATACAGTTGTTAGAATGAACTCAAACTGAACAATCATTCTAGAGATATTTCTTTCAGATGGAATACCCCAGAGCCTTATATCTCTTTAGGAACTCATCCAACACCACTACCATCCTCCTGCAATCTCTTCTTACTAGTTTTTTTTTCTCCAAACATGCTGCTTTTCTCAGTTCTTTGTTCCCATGGTTACTTCCACACTAAATACCTACCTCTCCTTCTATATTCTGCTTATCTAAATCTTACACCTGACCAGGTTCAGTACAAACTTTATCTCCTCATAAAGCCCTGTGAAGTATAAAGCCACCCTATTCTGCAGTGGCATAGTTTTTGAACTTGTGCACCAGTACTAGTCTAGCACTTTATATATCTCCTATCTGGGTAGTTAAGGTTCCTCATCCTGTCCCTCACTTACTATATGATTTCATTATTCCCCCTCCCAAAGCCTCAATCCCATCAAATGGAAAGAGCTGTAATGCCTAATTCAGGGTCCTAGTGCAGATTATAGAAGCATTAGGTCACATAATCTGGTACCCAGCAAACAATAGGTGGAAATCCCCATAGCAGATTATTGTTACCCAACATAATAGTAACATGTCTTTTAGTGATCTCTGTTTTGCTTAATATTCTACCTCTATGACAAGTGTGAATACCATATACATATAAATATAGTTATATGTAAAACAGTCCACCTCAATGATATAAATTGATATTGCATTCCACAAGACAGGATTAAGGGCAGGGCACAGACTGACGGATTGTCTCTGTCATGGTATCAGAGCCTCATATAGGAAGACTGGGAACTCTGGGTCACCTTTGCTGTCTCTTCACTAACACTTGCATGAGATACCTTAAAAACTGGAGTTACAGCCCAGCATGGCCTCTTCATGTGGCCTGGGGTCTCACAGCTGGGCTCCAAGAGGTGATCCCTGAAAGGCAGTGTTTGGAGGACAAGCGTCCTTCCACGTGGAAGCTGCTGAACTTTCTGCAGAGTAGGTTCAGAAGTTACATTGCTTACAGGTGAGAAATTAAGACCCACTCAGGCCAAAGGGAGGAGAAACAGAATCTATCTTTTAATGGGGGGGTGGCAATGTCACAGCCCAGAACATGTGGGAGGGGGGATACTGATGGCATCTTCTCTGGAAAACACAATTTCCCAGAAAGTGACAGTATAGAACCTTACCAAGTGTTCCTGAGACACTGGGATAGCTATTTGCACTGCTAAAAAGGGGAGAACTCGTACCCACGGAAGGTTTCCAACTTAAAAGTTAATATACCTAGGACGGATGGCCATACCAAAGGGCCAATGAAAATAAAACCAAAAGGTATAAAAAGAAAAAGGGGGGATGTGTGAGAAATTGAAAACCCAGTGGTCCATATCCAGAATATAGTATCTAGCCTTACTAGGACCCAATTACAGTCACTTTAACTATAGCCCTTCCCTTTGCCCAGTCATAATATTAAAATTAGCCAGTCACCTAGATTGTACCCCTGAGTCCTCCAACCAGGGTGAAGGGCAGTGCAGCATAGGGATATGAGTAGGCCCAGGTGGCTGGCTAACCAGGTTCAATAGCACATCCTTCTGTCAGAAGTGAATTTTTGCCTTGCCCACTCTCTGTGGAACACCTTATTGATTTCTTGCAGCATCTTGGTATTTCTAACAATTCTGGGGCCCATTTTAACTTCTTCCGGACTCAGTTTGTCATAGGTAAATAGCAGCAGAACCCTATGTGGAATAAAGCTTGTGTTTCCTAATAATTTCGGAATAATCAAAATTTTTTTTATTATTTTCTTATGAATTTTCCCTGAACTAAAGGGTTTTTGATAGACTGAAGACCCACATTTGCTTCCTCTTCTTTACCATATAAGCAAAACATTTTTCCTTCTTGCCACTGCCTTTGGGGATTTTGGTCTTTCCATACCAAATAAAGACCCTCATATTGCTGGAATGCAGGATGATCAATTACATTGCTGCTGATTACTGTGTGGAGCATGACATAAACCTTAATTCATTAATGCTAAAACAAGGACATTCAAAACTTTAGGCAAGGAGAGAAGACCTCTGTATTTTTGTTAAAGGCTCCATAAATTCTGGTTATTTTTATATTCCTGGGACTATAGATTTGAAAAATGATGCAAGTGATACCTAAACATACATCTCCAGAACTTCAGCATTACTTTTCTCAATACAAACTAATTTAAGATGAATAACTGCAATTACTGTCTTTTTAGTCCTTTCCTACTCATGTTGAATTTGTGTCACCTTGTAGTATTTAGATCCTGTTCTATTTGCTCTGATTCAGATTCTGAGTCATCAAAATGTTTGAAATAGGTCTGAAAATAACTTGAATTAATTCTCTGGATTGCTGTTCATAACAGATATACAAGAGACGCAGATTATAATTTTAAAGGAAAACTCAGTTTCTTGGGAGGTGGGGGAAAAAAAAAAACAAAGTAATACGTATATGGCTTCTCGGGTACCAGGTATGCTGTGATAATGTAGCAGGAGGAAAAGATGGTAGCAAGAAAGAAAGATGTTTTGCTTATACAGGAAAAGGAGGGAAATGGATGTTCAAATAATCAAGCCGAAGAAAGAGGCTTCAATCCATCTACCACGAACAATTTGGAAGTCCTCTCCACACGCAGATTCAAGGAAACCTAGAATGTTCTAGAAGCAAGAACAATGGGATGCAAGGAACACAAGGACCTTGGAGGCAGTCAAAGCTAAGGTAGGGGTAACTGGCGACACAGGTCAGTGTCCCCCAGGTGACCACCATGGGTCTCCTGGGACAGAAGAGAAGCACCACGGCCTTCTCCATTGCCCAGGGTCCATTGGCTCTGGACAGCAGGATTCATGCTGCATTTCCACCTGTGCCTTTGCCTTTCAAGACTCTGCTGGATGACCAGAGGAAAAACACTCCTTCACCCAAGCTGTGTAATCGCTGTAATTAAAGCCTTGTAATGGCCCAAACCCAGTGTGTGGGAACTTGGCCGAAAATGCACACAATTAAAGTACTAGGCCACCTTTACACAGGGCAAGTCAAAGGGTGTGTTTTAAATTGCGGAAAGAGATGTGCAGGTAGAGGGGAGCAGGGCGGGCTGCACAAGTTTCCACCACTGCCATCAGCAAGCTCAAGTCAATAGGGGGCGCTGATGAGCGATAGTCCTGGGTGCGGAGGGACTGGTCAACTAGCAGAAGAGAAGGCACACCTCCAGGTGGCTCCTGTGGCTCAGATCTCAGCCATGTGACTTCCAGCGCTGGAGGGGGAGTTCTTCCACAAGGTCACTGCAGGGTAGCCTGGACCATCTTTCGTGAAATTGTTGGTTCAGTCCAGAAAATTGAAGTGAGTCAATATATTTACTTTTTTTTTTTTTAAATTCCTTTTGGTAGAGTACTGTAGAAATCCAAAATATTTATGTTTTAAAAATATGCAACATTTCTGTGGTTTTTCTACAATTCTGTCACAGGTCGGCTGGTATATAATTGTGATGATTACAAGTGAGATTGTAAGAATGACTGACAATATGAAGACAGCTACAATGAACACACAATGAGACATCTTACAAAGTCCATCTCTGTGCCAACTGTGTCACTGGGATTATCTCATGAAAGTTCCCACACTATACTAAGGGATGCCATTTGACACAGGAGAAACTGAAAGGTTAGGTAAATGGCCAACATCACAGAGCCCATAAGCTCTACCATCTAGGAAATGGATACTAAGTTATCTTATGCTATTATTTCTGCTGCAGTGCACTAATTCAAGTACTTAATAAGAATCATGTGGTTAAGGTTCCTCATCTCCTGTTCTTGACAGTTCTTCAGTTCTGTGTTAATAAAATAAGAAACCAATATTTCTGGCAAAGAAATTTCCCATGCAGATTGCAGAATATATCTGAGGTTGTGGCTAGAGAACTTGTCACCACGCAGATTCCCCAGTCCTGGCTTCAGAACTAGGGATCCCACAGGATGGGGTAGGCTTAGAAATGTGCACTGTATCAAGTTCCGCAGTCAGTGTTAGTGACAGGGACTATTCAGTCATGGTGAGAGAAACATCACTACTCAGTCTGCTAAGTTAATGCAGAAAGGGGGGGGGGGACCCTGCTTAGTTCTGTTTGCAATCAATTTTTACCACTTTGGTTCATATCAGTGGATAGAATAACCTCCCATGTCAAGGGAACTGGGCCTTAGAAACTGTCCATTTTAGATAAAATGTCTCTAAAACTGATCATCCCCTCCCCTTAAGGGGCTCCCTTTTAATCAGGGTGTTTTCAAATTTTATGTTTTCATCTCTAATAATGTCTCAGTTGGGTTCTAATATGCATTTAACAGCTGTTAATCTCTTGTTTAATAAGAAAACAGGCAGAAACAACAGGAATGACAAACTCTGAGAAAGATGGAACCAGGCTGGAGTAACCAACAGAAGCAGGAGCCCGTGGATGCAGTGTCAGTGTGTGTGGCCCAAACTTGGACACTCAAATCCCATATTTAACTGCTTTCTTGTAAATATTAGGCTGACAACAAGCTTAATGCTTCCTGATAATTGGAAGCAGCTTTCCTCTGTTATCAATACACAGTGGACAAATCCAGTTAGAAACAAAATGCAAAGGAATGGCATGATTTTAACCATTCTTTCTGTCAATTCTTCATTTGTGTGACTTGCACTTAAATGTCACAGGGTCCAATCTATCAGATCAAATGTATCTGTTCCCATATGTTATTTATCATGATTCTTGTTAAGTACTTTAAAAATCATGCAGTGGAGCACAAATAATAGCATAAGATAGCCTTATAGTTATTTCCCAGATGGTAGCTATATAAAGGTAGCATGTTTAAGCATAATTCATTTGTTTGGTATAGAACTCTATGACTAAAACAATAAAAACTTGGAGAAAAACATCAATGTGATTTTTTTATGCAAGTAACATGATTCAAATATTGTTATCATTGCAACCACAATACCAGGGAGAGTTAGAAATGCACAAAGAATAAAGAGGTCAGTTAGGATAGCAAAAAATAGCAATTGTTATGATCTGTTTTTATTGAGCACTTACTACGTACCAGGTGTTGTTCTATCCTTGTCACTTGAGAAACATGAAAAATAAAAATGCATATCACAAAATATGACTTTTAGAAAGGTGTTTCTCATCTCCCATGAAATGCCAAACATGGGACTGGGATTAGAAATAAATGTTTCTCTGCTTTGGCATAAATATGGAAACTGGTGATATTTTTGTCATGCTGCCAGAAAGCACTATCTAATTCACTGATGCTAGGTCTTGTGCTCATGGAAATGCAAATATCTGATTTTGAGCAATGCATCAAAATTCACAAAATCCTAACAGCCACCATTTTTTGTGTGTACTACCTGCAGGCAAGTGCCAAAAGATGATACATGGCTTCCGTCTCTGACTATCCCTATGCTGGTAATTACATTCCAGGAGCAAAGTGAGGCAGTAAGGACTGCACACCTTCATTATCCATTAGCAGCATGCTACATTAACCTTTGACTATTTACAGTGATGCCAATTAAATATTTGTGATGGCAGCATCAATAAGGAAGAAAATCTTGGCCAAGGCCCCATGTGCCCTTGGTGCCTCTGCAATTCTTTGTAAATAACATCCTGAATTTTTAACACATCAACCCACACAGAATGCACTCGATCAAATCATCTTTAAAATAAGCAAATCCTGCTGATCCATTACTTCACGAGGCCACGGGGCAAGTGCAGGCAAACACCCACCATTGACAGGCCAGCACAGAGAGCATTTGACTCTGGGAAAAGGCATCAGTTAGCATTTAGATGGACATCAAGGCAGCCAACAATGAAGCCTGAGCCTGGCAGAACGGCGTGCTGCGTTCTCGGGGGTGTGGGAGCCTTCATGACTGCTGGCTAGATCAGGGACAGAGTGACTCCCAGAACAAGATAAAGAGGAAAAAAAAACAGTGGCCACTGTTTTCCCAAACCAAGAGTAAAATGGGTTTGGGCCAGATGGACACATGGTGCATGAGACCTTCCATTTAGGAATTAAAGGCTGTACTGAGACAGAATCTGCCTGTCTTGCCTCTCCCTATGATTATTCTTGCTATTCTCTCCAGATCACTTCACATAGCTGTTCCCTTAACAGCAATACATTTCTCTTTACTCCTTCGCCAGGTAGTACACAAGAGCACCTAATTGGGGAACAGCTGAGAAACACGGCTGGAGCTCAGAGGACCGGACTAATCTGCAATGGGCTGGCTTATGAAGAGGTAGCATCACAGAGGTCAGCTTATGGAAAGGTAGGATTTTCAGAAGCTGCTCAGACATTTAAGGTGGACCAGGTAAAATAGAGGAGACACTACACACTCACTGGGAAGCAACTTCAAGGATGAATGTACCCGGGAAAGTCTGGAGAGAGGGGTCAGATCGGAAAGCATGTAGCAAGGGACATAGTGGGGCAGAATAAAACAGTAACTCTAAAATAAAGTGGCATGGTCCAAGAATCTAATGAGAGAAAATTCAGATGGCCAAAGGGAGGTGACTCTTTGGCAAGTTTTCACTAGTGACCCTTCTCAAAGTAAGCTAGAAAAGGAAATTCCAAAAGTTGCTGAAAGATTAGGTTTTAAGTGTTCAGAACTTGTAGGGGGGAAGGAGAAAAGAACACAAAGTGATGGATATATTAATTAGCTTGATGCTATTATTCCATAAAATATGCATGTATCAGAACATCACCAAATGTCATATATACAAATATATGTATTTATATATATATATGGTTTTATACATATAAATATGTAAAACCATGTATTTAAATATATGGTTATCTTTAAATAAAAGTAGAATTAAATTTAAAATAAAAAGAAAAAGGCATAAGGGAACTTTCTTGGAATAGCAATTCGGACATCTGGTTTCGGGTCACGGTTACCTAGTTGTATTCAACTATTAAAACTCAAAGTGAAGACCTAGGATCTGTGGATTTTACTGCTCAAATTTTACTTATAAGTTTTACGGTGCGAACATGGCCTCATTTTAAAAATAAAATGTAGACAACAAAAAGTCAGGTACCCCCTGCTTTCAGTCACTCCAGAGACTCTTTGGAAGACATAAAATCAAACCCCCCAAACCTTCCGCACAGGCCGACCTCTCCAGTCTTCACCTGTTCCCCCTGAAGGAATGCTCTTCTCTGCGTTTTATGGACAGCCAGGCACTGGCCCCACATCCAGCTTTGTACTTGGAGTTCTCTGTGCTTCCTGGGATCTTCTTGTCCTAGTCATCTTGCTCCTCAGCAAAGCTGGCCATGCTTCCATTTTCCCCATCTATCTGTCCATTGCTATCCCAACAGTACTCTCATCTGCTCTAATCCTTCCTGTTCACATGCTTTCTGGTCTACCATCACGCTCTTCCCCTCATCAGACAGTAAGCTCTGTAACTGGAGGGAGGTAGCTACAACCAGGATTGTAGCACAGGATCTGGAACATAGTAGCTGATTAATGAAGAGGTTTTTTTTTTTTTGTAAATTAATGCATATAAACTACCTTTTACAACTGCATAACACCGTTGCACTAGAAATAAATCCCTCAGGGTCAGGGACACGTCTTCATCATTTTTGTATCACTGCTGTCAAGCTCTGGTGCCTGACTCATAAAAGAAACCCATGAAAATTGTTGAATTTATAAATGTGTTTAAATTTAAATTTAACATACCTTCAACTGGAAATTCCAGGACCATTTTATCTTTTAAAGAAATTCACTTGCCCCTAAGAAATATAATAATTTATATAGTTTTAAATCACAGGAAAGTAAAGTAACAAAAACTTTCTTCCCACCAGTAAATTAGACTTGACTCCTGACTCAACGGGTTAAGAAAGTTACCAGCAAGGAACTCACTGGGTCTTCTGCAGGGTAGGAGGCAGCAGCATAATGTAATAATCAAACTGTTTGAAAATGATAAACTTTGAAGTACGTTTTTGATTCACTTTCAGTAGACTGCATAAGTATATTGGAATAATGAGTGACACATTTTAGCCATGGTAAGTGACCTGGCTTCCTGTTTTATTTCTACTATCAGAATTGCAAACAGCAAACCAACGATTGATTCATGCAACAACATGGGCAAATCTCCTCACCAATTTCCTCAAATAATTTATACTGAATGATTGCATTTATATAAAATTCTAGAAAATCTAAACTTACATACAGAAGTAACAAGCAGCAGAATATTGGTTTCCAAGGAATTGGGGTAGGGGCGGGGATGTATTACAAAGCATGAGTACAGGTTTGTGGCAATGGAATTGATCGTGGTGATGGTTTCATGGGAATAAACATGTTGAAATTTGCCAAATAGCATGCTTCAAGTATGAGGACCTTATTGTCTATCAATCATACTTCAACAAAATTGGAACATGTAAAAAAGGAATAAGAAGTCTTCCCTTGGCATAATTTTTTTTTTTAAATTTTAAATACACCATCAAATTAGCAGCATTAAAAAAAATCTTTGAACATATACTGGTTTAAATTTTTGTGCATGCACTGGGCACGTGCCAGCAGCTTGGTGGAATGCATCTCTTCCTTTCTGTTCCCTGTTCATTCTTCTCTTTTGTAAATCAGCTCAGATATCGGTACTCCTAACTCCTAGAAAGATGTCCGATGATAGTTCTCATTGTCCTGAGCAGCCAGCAATCCTGTGGGTCTGTGCTCAAGATCCCACAACACTTGATGATAATAGGCTAGTCTCTCTTAAAGCCCGATACTATGAAAAGCTTCTTTTCATTCAAACCCCTCACCAAATACAGTGATTAAGTAGCTTGCATTCACCTGCCTATGCAAAACTTCCCCTGCCCACTGCAGGAGCTGCCCAGAGCCCACAAGATCCTTCTTCCTCCCTATAGCTGGCTGGTAAAATAAGGCACAGAGTTTAGGACTTGGACACCTGGCTCTTCCCATCCAGGGCTGTGATGGCTTGCAAATGACACAAAGGTGAAGGGAGAGTTCAAAAGTTGAAGTAGCCGAGAAGCTTCACTACCAGGGACATGATTGTCCCTACCACCCCGATCCTTTGGCATGGTTTAGGCTATGGCTTTTGTTGCCAAATCTCCTTCTGTTCTTGTCTCCTTTATCAACCTTGTTTTCTTGGCTTCCTGATGATTCTAGAAGCTACCTGACATTCTTCCAATACGTTCCTTTTCTGCTCAGATTGCTTACAAATTAGAATCCTGGCGCACACAAAAACCAGCTGGCACAAAATACAGGGTCTAGGAAGAAAGAATAAGTGAAGGAGGAGCAGAGGCGAAGATGTTTAGAATCTCCCCAGGAACACTGCTTCCAGGGAATCCTGGGTTATCAAAATGAATCTGGATTCCTGACTTCCTAAAGCCACAGAATGATGCCCAGGGACCCACTTGGAGTGCTCTGTCTCCTTGTGACAACAGTTTTTCCCCCAAGTGAATTCTGTTTCATAGAGAAATCACAGGAGTTAAGTCAGGCTTTTTAACTTAACACAATTAAGTTCTACCTGTGGAAAGACCAGGGCGATGATGTGATAGTTACATTTTCAGAGATGCTGGACACTAAAGCATGGTTCAAAGTAAGAAGAAATCCAAATCTAAGATTCCAAGTTGGAAAATCAAAGGGGCTTTTGTCATTTCTATCTTCTTCATCCATAAATAGCTTCTCCATAGGAGAAAAGATGTTTATCTTTCTTCACTGAGGAAATGCCAACATATTTCTTTAGTTAATTTTTCTAGTGAAGTGTTTGTCTATTTCTCATTGATTTGTCAGGGCTGATAATTTTAGGAGTGACTGTCAAGCAATTGTTAAAAATGTGGGTTTTGCCCTCAGACAGGCATTGTTCCAAGTTTAATTTCACCACATCTTGTTTGTGTGGCTTTAGGCAAGTGTTTGCTTTAAGTTTTGCTTTTTTTTTTTGTATTTTCTTTTTGCCTTGTGTATTAAGTGGGAGATAACAAGAATCTCCACATTGTAGGAATTCAGAGAGATGATCCACAGAAAATACTTAGCACAATACCTGACAACAAAGGACATTTCCCATTCAATGCTAGCTGCAAACATTAGCTTTAAATAAGTTACATTAGTTGAATTTTCTTTTAATTCACATTGGCACTATAGCCTAAATCTAGCAGTGATGTCAGAAAACTTATTCTAGAAAGGGCGAGATAGGGATTAATTTTTAATTAATTAGTAATTAATGAAAGTAATATTTCACATTTTGTGACCCGGAATATCTCTGCCACAGTTCTTCAATGCCCCTGTAGCCTGAGAGCAATCACAGATGATCTACAAACCAATGGACGGATGTGCTGCGCTTCAGTAAAATCTCAGATATTCAAATTTTGATTTTATGTAACTTTCACATCATAAAATATTTTGTTCTTTTGATTTTTCTCAAATATATATATGTATGTGTGTGTGTGTGTGTGTGTGTGTGTGTGTATACATATACATATAAACAATCAATCCTTAGTTTCATGCATCACACAGAAACAGGTGGCTGGTCACATGTGGCCCAAGGCCTGCAGTTTTCCAGTCTCCATTTGGAGATGAGTCCTGTGTATGGATGTCCCTTGTTTGAGACACAAATTCATTTGGATTCCTTCACCAGATCCTGCTGTGAAATGACATGCTGGTAGACAATATGGTAAAACTTGATCAACAAAGCCAGCATGCCACTTTGAGATCCTCAGAGGATGTCACAAAGACCATATCAAGTGCCAAGATTTCCTTGACACTGCATTTTTTAAACTTTGGATAAAAAGTCACAGAAGCTATTCAAGTCTATTTCTACTTGGTTGTTAGAAAAATTCTCTCCACTTTCATTCTATTAGAAGCATCTTGAAAGGAAATTAACAGTTTGTCACCTTAACAGTGTGAAATTATGCAGATGAAAACTGTAATTTTTAAAAGATAATGTCTTTTATTCATTTATATTCATAAGCATTTACTAGGAATATCTGTATTTAGAGGATTTTTTAAAAGAAAAACGCTTCACAAATCATAAAAAATATCCCTACATGAAAAGGATTTGCTTAACTATGCCTGCAGTTTTATTCCAAGATCTTATCTAACTCCCAAACAGCAATGCCTTGATGACTTGTATAATGCACCAGACTATATATACCTACAGTTTGCCATAAAACAAATGTCATTGTGAGGTTAAAAGTGGGTTTAGTTCCTCTGTTTCTTATCCGTAATCTACCACAAGGAACTACAATGAAAGTAAAAATTCTTATTCAAATGTCTACTAAAATTGATATGCATTTAGTGTCCCTTGTATTTTTCTTGATAGTTATCCATACATATGTAAATTTTATAAACATCCTACATTTAAAAGTAGATTCAGCATTTTTGATGCTTCTCATTTATAACGTCCCAACCCTGCCTCCTCCAGCCACCTCCTTAAGAAACCAAAATAGGCTTATGAGGCCAGTACTATAATGTCCACATCTGGTTATCAGAGCCATATTTCCTTATTAAAAAGAAACCAAAAGCTGTTTCTATATGCTTGGTTTCTCCTTCTGTTATTATCCATTTAACAGTATTTTCACATATAGCCAGGCATGTGCCAAACTGAGGGCCAATAATAAAAAATACTGACTTAATATAATTTGCTTCCTTGGCTTCTGGGAAAACAGAAAGCATTGAAAACTGTTTTGTTTATTAGTGAAGCTATTGTAGATGGTGATTGGGGTTTCATTATAAGGGGCCTGCAAACAGTTTTAGCACAAATGCCAATATACATTTTAGAATCCAGTGCAATTTTAAGTATTTTCATTCAAATGGTTTTGCAGAGTCTACAACTCGAAAAGAAATATATTGTGTTTTAACACCACCACCAGCTACTACACTATTTGTTGCATTGATCTCCATTGTGAAGGCTTCAAACCTTTCCATTTCCATAAAATGTAATGGGCAAACATATTCCCTGGAATCCCGAGGTATGATTAGTTACTAAGCAATCAGAAAAATCACAGCAAGGCATACTTCTGAAAGGAATTAGAAAGAGTAAAGATCACTTCTCTATTTGTGTTACATAGCGAACCACACAATACCTCATCGATGGTACTGTATGTATTAGCTAACCACCATGGGCTAGCTGGAGGCTCATACATCAATGAAAAGATCTTTGTCAATTGCTGTATGCCTCATTATCTCACTAAGATTTCTTGGCAACAATTAACAGTTACCCAATTCATAGAAATTGCCTTTATTATTTTTGAAGCAGCTACTTTCTTTGGCTTTAATGACTAAGAGAATAGAGACAGATGTCTCTGTTGCTAGGGAGACTGAATTTAAAAAAAAAAACAAAAACCTTTGAAATGAAGTAAATAAGCAACTACCATCTTTTTTTTTAAAAAAAAGGAGAATTCTGTTAGTTTTGAATTAACTGTTTGTTTTAAAAACAAATCAGCAGTAGCTCCAATTTTTGCAGGAACTACACTAGAATAGTTTATTAATGTTCGCTGACAGTTATAAATCATTAAGAAAATAAAGAAAGAAAAGAAAAAATAGGCCCACCTGTGCACTCAGTATCAATTGAGGCTATTTATCCAAAACCAGTCTTTGTACTGGTACCTGAATTCAACAGGAATCACCTTTTTACATGATCTGTCAGTCTCCGCTCTGAAGATAAAGCAACTCCGCCCTGAAGTAGGAGCAGGAGGCCTCCCAGGCAGATAAGCTTTGCCTGGGGAGTTCTTAGATCTGACACCCTCTCAGCCAGCTTCCCTCCAACCTGCAGCCCCTGTCCAGGCCTCTCAACTCTGAAAAGCAAAGGATCTAGGCCAAGTGCTATTTGGCAGCTGGGTCCTACCCTAAGTGGGTTTTTTTTCCCCTTAAAACTGCTCTTTCTGCCCATCCCTCCTCCTCCATCTTTAACTCCAGATAGTTTGTAATACGCCTAAGGCGCACGTGTTTTCACTATCTTACACATAGACATCCCATTCTGCACCAGCCACCATCCCACTCCTGATCTCGGTGGGCTTTCCAAACAATGATACTGTTACAGGAAAGAAAAAACAAATACAGTTGGAAATGAAATGAAATTACATGTAATAAAGCACAATTGCAATACACCCCAATTCTTTGAAAGACCTCCTAATCTCCTTTGGAATCTATACAAAATCACCCGGAATATCTTCCTTATCCCGTTCTAATTAAACCACTGCCAGGCATCAACATTCAATTTAAATATAAACCAAAAATTGAATCGGACATTTTTCTTGCTTACTTTGCTTAGATATTTGTACAGGATTTAAAAGCATAGCAAACTATTTTGTCTCTCTTTCGGTACGTGTTATACACCATCGTCATAATTTAAAATGACACATAGGATGTAAAACATGCAAAATAAATGTGCCTTCCTGTTCTTATTTATGAAAATGTTCAGAATTACAACTACAATTTTGCCTTCTGTGGCCTGGGGACCTGAGCACTCTTCATAATATTCTTCTGTTGCTGAAAGTATATTTTGTGTTCTAAATGCTACAATGAACAACCTTACAAGAAAAATTCATTCAAAGTGTTTCTGTACCTTGGATTACAATTTTAATTTACTGAGGTGAATTAGTATGGAAGATAGCCACAGAGTCACACTGGGTAAAACATCATCCACATAACTAATATGGCATTTTGGGTGAATACAGGGACTTTGGGGTCTGAGATCCTGGACTCAGATCCCCTGTCAACAATTTAAGTAGGGTGGGCTTCAACAGATTGCTTGACTTTCTCAAGTCTTGGTTTTTCTGGTGATAGACAACTGTGGATTTTAATCACCTCATAAGTTTTCTTTGACACTTAGGAAGAGGTGATTAATGTGAATATTTGGTGTAATGCCATTAACAAAGTGATTATCACCATTATTGTTAGGTGAGTCTCTTTTTTCTGGGAGTCTTCATTGAAATAAATCTGTAGCTTTCAAAGTTTTCATGGGAGTGGGGGCTCTGTAAGTTCTACCTACGTCACTCAGAGGCAATGCACTAGATCTGATTGTGGTCTATTTCCATGTGCTCATTATCTCATGACACTTCACTGACTTTATTCACCACAGCCTGGTCATCACAGCCAAGTGAATGAGGTGCTTCTACTCTGTGCATGGCTTACTTTAGCTTTTCTGAAACTGCACACACTCCAAAACCACTCCCCTATATTTGAAATTGGCCCTAAACATTATCCCCCTGTTAAAGAGTTCTGTTTTTTTTTCTTTTTGGTACTGGGAATTGAACCCAAGGGTACTTTACCACTGAGCTACATACCCAACCATTTTTTTTTTTAGACTAGGGTCTCACTGAATTCCTTAGGGCCTCACTAAATTGCTGAGGCTGGCTTTGCACTCACGATCCTCCTGCCTCAGTCTCCTGAGTTGCTGGGATTACAGGTGTGTGCCACAGCACACCTGATAAAATTTCTTGATGAACTCTGACTACCTCATACATTACAGCAGAGATCCTTTGCTTTTTATACCATACGCAGGACATCTGTTTAACATGTGTCTATTGGGTACCTACTCTGTGCAAGGTCCCATTCCAGTTAATAGAAACACAAATACTGAACAAGTCAGAGAAATTTTGTACCCAATGGATTACTACATCTTAGTGGTAGGAGATTTTTTTAAAAACTAATAAAAGGAACTAGTTTCAGTTAGACATTTGGAAAGAAAAAAATAGGAGAAGCTGATTCGAGAGTAACCAGAAAGAATGCTGAGTGTCAGGGAACAACTCCACAGTGTTCTGTTCATATAGATTCTACTAAGTTGACATGGGAGTTGACAGCAAAATGGCAAGAAGGAGTGGCCATGTAACAATCTGGGTAAAGGCTGCTGTTATAAAGGGACAAAGGGGAACACAGACCATAAAAGTAGGAATGTCCTCTGTATGTCCAATCAGAAAGCACAGGGCTAGAGCAGTACATATGCATGGGGCAGGTGCCTGAGATGAAGTGGGAAAGGTAAGCACCGAGGTGGTACTCGGGTCTGGTTGCTTGATATTATCTGGTTATCTTTTGCAAAATATAAATGTGTGGTCCCCACACACATACCAATTAATCACAATGGCTGAAGGCAGAACCCATACAGTGGTGTGTGTGTGTGTGTGTGTGTGTGTGTGTGTGTGTGTGTGTGTGTTTTAACATTTTCTAGATGAAATTGAAGTGTAGCCAGTATTAAAAGCCACTGATAAGGTATTTCAAAATTCTCAATTAGGCGATATTATTACTGGGGTTTTGTTTGTTTGTTTTTATTAATTAATGTTCCCAGTGACTTTTGAGCATCTTGTGTCTCCATTTGAGGTTTGCATTCCAGGCATTTTGATTGTTACATCTTTGCAAAACACCAGCTCACAGAACCATGCATGCAATAGGTGCACAATACAAGGCTCTGATTGTCTTCTGTATGCTTAAATCTACTCAAGCGCATGAGAAACAGACTCATGCTTCCAGGCATCTTCCCAATTACATTTTAAAAAATAAACAAACAGGTGCACACAAACACCAGCACTTAGCAGCTGGCTTCCATCATGCATTTCTTAAAAAAAATGGGGGTAAGAAAGAAAAAGAAGAAGAGAAGATATTGGCTAGTTATCTCCAAAATATTTGCAAAGGAGACAAATGAAGGTCCTTTTAATTTTTGGTTTGGAGGTGAGCAACACCAGGACCTTCAGCAATGAGGATGAGATTATGAGGGCCAAGACTCCCTGGTACCAATCAACATTCACCAAGAAACCATCTCCCCGGATAGGTGACTTCTCTAAGAGGAAAAAGGAGTGTCATCAGTGTTGAAAGACAGAAATCTGAGGTACAGCACAAAGGACTAGCTATGAAGGTCACGCAGGAAGGAAGGGGAGAACATAAGCAAGGGACTGTGGCTTCTGAAATGACTGCTGGCACATGCAGAACACCAGAGTCGTTCCAGGACTGTTTGAGGGGGGTCTAGCTGTGACATCTGTCACCACAATGGCAGCCAGGGTTGGTTTCAATTCATTTCTGCTTCATAGTCTCAGTTTATGAGAAGGCCCTTCCCAACTGGAACAGAATCGTTCTTGGGTGATGGGTGAGAGGAGCTGCCAGAAGTATGGAGAAGCTTCTCCTAATGCAGTATGTGATGGGAAAGGAGTTCAGCTCTTGTTCGTTTATTCCTGAAATTCTCAAAGAGGGATACAAAAGGAACAGAATCTGTGAGCACTCAGGACTGATGTCAACAGCCTGTCTCCTGGTGCTACTCAGAACATGACCTGTAGGAGCTACTCATCTTAAATTGCATTCTAAAATTATAGCATGTTTATGTGTAGCTTTGATACTTGTTATTTACGACAGCCTTTTTGAAATCGTACCTGGGTTGAATCCCACATCTGCCGCCTACTAGCTCTGTGACCTATGCAATCCACCAGAATGCAACTCCACGAGGATGAGAGCATTCAATCAGGTTGTTTTTCATGACACTTTTATGAAAATGCCTATCAGGAACACGTCAGCCTTCATTTGTGTGTCTTTAAAATGGGAGTGATCATAGCATGTACATCATAGATTCTTATAACCATTAAATGAAATAATGCTTGCAAAGCACTTTGCATATTGCATGGTGAATAATAAACACTCAATACTGTTTAGAGAAACACTCAATACCAGTGTGAGTATAAACCTTTGTAGAGAAATATTAATGATAATAAGATAACTCCCTAATTATCTATACATATTTTAACAATGAAAGTGCACTTTTTCAGGCCACCTACCAATCATGTTCACTATCTGATACCAAAAGCAGGCTGTGAACTTCCAACTAAGGACTGTATTTCTAATAACAGCAGGAAATTGTATCCAGATTTTTGATTCACCTATTTCAGCATCTTTGCTTGGGAAACTCCTCCCTTTTCATTTTGAGCTCAGTCTAGGAGAGAATAAAATCACCATGGTGACAACTGCCCCCTCTTCGGAGGATATTCAAATTTATGTTGAGCTTTTCTCCAATGCGGCTGTGTCTTGCCTTTAAATTGTCTCTTGAAGTCACTCCAAGGTCAGGGAAATTTCTTTATCACTTAGGGTCGCCATCAAGGACATAAAAGAGCAATTTGGAGTTCCTTTTGGAGTTCTGGAATTGATAAATTAGATAATAAATAAATCTACCGTATCTGAGTGAGGCAAATGATTGACTAGGACCCTTGTGTTAAAGAAATTGTAGGTGATGCGACTAATAGCCTCCGGCAGTAAAAATGTAGCTGTAATATATATATATATATATATATTATATATATATATATATATATATATATATATATATATATATATATATAATATATATATTTGTTGTTGTTGTTGTTGTTGTTCCTGCAGCATCTGATGAAGACATTCATCGAATGAGAGTCATTTTGTTCAGAAAGTCGCCAGACATCATGCCAAGCTGGGTTCTGATACTGACACAACTGGTAAAAAATTGGACTCTTTAGAGTAAACACAGGATACTTTGAGTTAAACTGTGAAATAATCACTGTTTCTCTGCTCTGTTCTGCTTCATCAGGAGATAGAAACTGAGAAAAGTCAGGTAAGAATTGTTGAAGTTTTAGGGGGCAGGAAGGGATGGCATCTTTTCCCATGAGGGGATTAACTGCAATGGTGCATGTTCTGTTAGCCAAGCTCACCCAGACTATGGTCTTCACCTGCTACGTCCCAAAGTACTAAGTCCCAGAATCACCTGTTGACATTTTCTTTGCTATTGTTGAATATTCCAGTTTGGTCTAAACCATTTCTACATCTTGCAGAAATTTTCAATCTGATTTGTATAAAGGACTAAAACGACTCCCCAAAGCAATGCCACAACAAGAAGCTTAGAGGTCTTTTGTAGCCAAGTCCTGAGTGCTGTACCATTGAACCTTCAAGGTCTGTCTAACACAGGCAACAGGGAAGTGGGTGACAAACCACTCGGCCCTCATCACTGTGCGGGAAAACCTGAGAGGGTGTGGTGTGGAACCTCTGGTTACAGAGTATCTATAGCCTTCCCTGCAAAAAATGTCACTGCCATTCCTTATACCCGAATTAGGCAGCACACCAAAAGCAGAATCATCCTATCAATGCCTAATTCCACATGTCCAAATCTAAATTGACGAGCTTCCCTGAGTGATTTATATTAAAGAGGAAGCTCTGGAGGGTTAGACTAGAGCATTCAGGGAACTTCTGAAGGACTCTCCCTTGATGTCCTTAACTTTGAAAGAATACACACACATGCGCAGGCAAACACACACAAACACACACACACACACTCTCACAGTCTAGTACCTAATTGTGTGTCCTATGAATCATCCTGCTCAGTGGTCCTGTTAGAACAGCAATGCCACTGTGTGGAAACATGATCTCTCTGCTCTTTGCCACCCTCCTAACATGTTTTCCCACTCCACCACTGGCAATCCATGATGAGTAAAACCAATCTGTTCCTTCAAGAAAACTCAGTGTAACATTTCCTGTCCCAAAGCCCCTCATAGTCTTCCCAAGAGTGACATCTACGAGTGCTGTGGGCCTCTTGAATCGATTTAATATCTCAGTTTGTGCTGGGGACATTTCATCTGACAGTGGTAGGTCTCCAGAACACTTCGGTAATGACTCTGCTGACCCTGTTGAAGGTCATGCATCTATTAAACAGAATTAATTTGCTTTTTCTCTCCTTTCCGATCCCATCAAAATTCTTAGATGCAGTCATACAAATATCAAATGAACACAGGGAAGGTCCCTAGGTGGAAAGAATGTTTACCAAGCACCTACCAGAGCCCAAGCCTCTGCTTAGGCACAGGGGATCCAGTGATAGGCAAATCAGACAGGACCATCATCCTCCTGGGGTTTAGACTCAAGAAATGCAACACCTGAATAAAACAGGCCAGTCCACAATGACTTCTTACTTGTATTTAAATCATAGAGAGAAGTGGCCACTGAAAGTGGTTTGCAGGAATCTCACCCCAAAACACCTGCAGTCCAGTGCTGACTCATAGAGCCACATCACCACTCTCTGGTGAGACATGAATAGTGGAAGCATTCCTCATCATACCTTTACTTCTTTTGTATGTGAACCTTCTATTATGATCCCTCTGAATAACTCTGGTATTTAGATAATATCTTTTTTTATCAGCTCCATATAATACAATATTTCTCAACTGCATTTCAAGCATTAACTTACGAGGGCCATTGCCTCATTTAATTGGCATTATTTGTTATCATTTTCATCTCTCTTAAGTATATTATTTTAAAAGTCATTTATTAAAACAGAATTAAAGGTATTTTTTAAATGTTTTAATTTGTTATGACTAGATGGAAACATAAGAATCATTTCTTTAAAGTTCTTAATTTCAAGCTAAATACAATTTGCTAATGAAAGTTCTTTCTGAACTTATATCTTTTAAAAATAAATACATTATTGCATTTAAGAAAGTTATTTTAATTATAGTACAATAGTTTCTCCTTTTCTCAGGGTCTATATTCCAAGGCCTTCAGTTAATACCTGAAACCTCAGATGATATAATCTTTACATATGTCTTTTTGTGTGCATACATATAATCAATAAATCTAAATTCATAAATTAGACACAGTAAGATATAGCAACTAAAAATAAAATAGAACAATTATAAAGAGTGATAAAGTGGGGCCAAATTGATAATGGGGATGGTATGAAGTGACTAACAGGAAGGTAGTATATACAGCATGGACACATTGTCAAAGAAATGACATATTCCAAGACGGACAGAGAGAGACAGTAGAAATCACCATCACACTCAGAATGGTATACAATTTCAAACTCAGGAACTATTTTTTATGGAATTTTCCATTTAATAGTTTTGTCCCAGAGTTAACTATGGGTAACTTAAACCATGGAAAGCAAAACCTCAGAAAGCAAAACCTTAGATAGTCACAATCTGAGATACTCTACTTAAAGAAAAGGATGCTTGAGAAAAAATTTGAAAATACCTTCTCAATGTCCTGTGTCCATGTCTCACTGTTCTAGTCATCGTGTAAAGGTCTCCCTGTACCATTGGTAACATGACTTTTGCTCTTTTGGTAACAATGCCGTGCTAGGCAATTGCAGTCCTTGGCAAGTCACTTTTTTGCCTTCTTGCAGAAGAAACTGAAACTTTGAGAGGTAACAAGTAAATGACATTTACACCTGTCATAAGGATTTATTGAGTAAGAGGAGGAAGAGCAGAGTGGAATTTGAATTCTCCTGCTGTCATTCATTAACTGTGTGACCTTGGATGGACTATTTAATATCTCTGAGTTTTGCTTTCCTCATCTGCAAAATGAGATAGTATCAATTCCTGTCTAACACTGCGGTAAATGTTTTGAAGTGGCTGCAGTGAGAGTCTAACACAGCAGTTGGCATGTAACAGGCCCTCAATGAGCAGTTGTTATTATTCTGCAGTGCGCTTATCAAATCCCAACCTATTATTTACTGCTCATTCCGTGCCATGCATTCTCTCTGATACTCTCCCTTTTGTGCTAGGCCCACAATGATACCTGCATTGATAACTCTCTCCTCTGAATTTCATATCACTTATTTCATTTTTTTTTTTACTGAGCCAACCTGATCTCCCAATGTAATTGAACCTTTTAGAAAGCAAGAAAGACATACAGACTTCTTTTTAAAAAGCACTATTCAACACATTATATACTCCTAAAAGACACAGGAGGAACACTTATAAAATTATTATTTTTTTAAAATTGATTCTTAAATGAAGAGAGAAGGGTTATGCCAGCAGTACTTGGATGGTAAATTCTGACCCAAGCAAAAGGAGAAGAGCAGAGTGTCTTTGGTTTTCTGAAGAAGTTTCCCCCTTCCTGTTGACTGTCCACAACACTCCACATGAACAGCATCTTCTTCTGCCAGAAGTCACTGAACCCTCCTCAGAAAAATGAGGACATGCATGTTTTTGGTAGGAATGAAATAACTCAACACCCCAGATAAGATGCTTTGTTTGACCAAACATTGTCATATTCTGATACATGTTCAGTTCAGTTGTATCAGGGAGGGGGCATGGGGTTACAAATGATGGTGAAATGTGATGATCATTATTATTCAAAGTACATTTATGAAGATGCGAATTGGTGTGAATATACTATGCATACAACCAGAGATATGAAAGATTGTGGTCTATATGTGTAATAAGAATTTTAATGCATTCCGCTGTCATATATAAATAAAAACAAATAAATAAAATCACGGTAGAAAGTTAGAAAAATATAGGGAAAAACAAACGAGAAACTGCATATGATCTATTATTTTTCTTCTCAGAGTAACCACTTTTAGCAATACCTGGTATATCCTGGTCATCATTGGTTTTAAGGTTCTTTTTGTGTAATTTTAATTTTATTTTTATATGTGTCTGAAAATAGCTTTATGTATTATTTTTAAAAAATATAAACTAATTCCAGTATATTTATATATATATTTATATATATATATATATATATATATTTTTTTTTTTTTTTTGAGAAAAATATAAATTTAAGGGACACACCATACTTCAAACTTTGGATGTGATTATTTAGTCAAACCCTTATTAGTAAGCATTTAGTTTGTTTTCAAACTGCTCATGCTTTAAATGATTGTTTGGAAAACATCCTCCTAGACATAACCTTATGTCTGATTCTGATTCTTCTCTTAGAATAAAAGATTAAATGTATAATAACAGAGTCAAAAAGTATATGCCTTTTAAGATCCTCAGTATTTTTCACTAGTATAAATGGTGATTGGTAATAGTAAACACTGTATCTTTACCACCCCCAAAGATAACATTTTTAAAAGAAAACACCTTCGATAATTTGCATGTGAGTCCAATACTGATAGCTTATACTTTAATTGATTTTTTAAAAAAAGATACTACTTAATCATCCAAAGAAAATACCAGCAATATACATGCTCATTACAATTATTTTCTCTTCTTTGTTTTCTCTAAGTAGCAATACCATTTTCTTTTCAATTTAGACAATACAGATATCCCAAATGGCCACCTTTCAACTTGAGCTTTGTTTAGCAAAAAGTACAGAAATAAACTTGGTGAATTCATTTCAAATATGCTAAGGCATTTCAGAGAGGGACAGAGGTAATCCTGACTATTTATTCTTCCATACTGGTAAATTTACCCACAATTTAAAATATAACTCCCAAATCAAGACTTACAAAAGAGAGCACTGAAAATTTTGATTCACCCAACATGTCTGTCCCAAGACTAATTCTACCAGGCGATCCTCTTCCTTGTTTCAGTTTTCATATTGTAAACAAGTGTTCTACCTGCCTACTGAATATCATCTTTTACACTTGGATGCTTACTGGTGACTTTGCTGTTTACGATGGCCCCCATGCACAGTTAGTTGCTGAGTGCTCTCTAGCATTCCAAAGCACCAGAAGACTGTGTCAAGCTTAGTGACATGCTTAGTGGGAAAGTGCATGTGCTAGATGAGGTCTGCTCATGTCTGAACAGCACCAGTGGCTGGCCATCAGCACAGTGTTAACAAATACACAGTCTACATTCAACAAGACATCTTAAAACAGAGACACTAAGGAAGGCCACATGCTCATCTGCTCATTAGTTGATACAAATTTTGTCAACTTCAGCATTTTGTTTCCAAACCCCGTATTTGTACCCAATGAGATGGCTCAGGATTCCTTAATTCCATCTCCATGGAGACTTTATTGAATGTGACTGTCATGAACAAGAATCAATTGTATTTACTGACTTTCTTGTTATGACCATTATCCTATACTCTTACATTCTTTATGAATATACATACTCTGTAACGCATTTGCTACGGACCTTGGTATGGTGTTCATGGATGCACACCTGTACACATACCTGCACACACACATAGCAAATAACCTCTCAAGCATATTAATTATGCTCTTTTGACTTATTTATAATGTGGATTATGTAAAATGATATTTAGTTTCATTAAATTCATATTTTAGTAATATATTTTTATTATTTAGAGTTTTGGTCAGTTGAAACTCATATTTTTTCCATTAATTTTCTCAGTGACAGGTTAAATTGCTTGGTTTTATGCAAATTCTGTTCTTTTGTTCATTATGGTTCATAAGATTTAATGATACAAAAACATTTTGACAGGATACTTTGAATTTTTTTGCAACAATTATTTTTCCCTGTGTGTATTTGTGGGGAAATGTGGTGCTGGGGATTAAACCCAAGGACCCTCACTTGCTAGAAAAATTCTCTACCACTAAGTTATATTCTTATCTCTTTTTTTTATTTTTAATTCCAGGGAGTAAATACACTGATGCTTGACCACTAAGCTACATCCCTACTCCTTTTTATTTTGAGACAGTGTCTCACTAAGTTACCTAGGGTCTCTATAAATTGTTGAGGCTGGCTTTGAACCTGCAATCCTTCTGTCCCTGCCTCCCAAACTGCTACAATTATAGGTATGTGCCACCATGCCTGGCCCCAGTTCTTTTATTTTACTTTTGAGATTAAATCTCATTAATTTGCCCAGGCTGCTTTGAGCTGGTGATCTTCCTGCCTCAGCACAGCCACTCCACACCAGTAGCTGGGATTACAGGTGAGTGTCACCAGGTCCAGCTTTATTAATGTTCTATAATAGTAACATAACCCATTCAAAGGTATTCCTTCTCAATTTTATAAATGAGCTAATTAAATGTTTTCACTAGTATTTAGAACTATTCTTCTTAGTTCATGTTACAAATGTTTAATTGATTTGTATACTCAGGACTTGCAAACCAAAAGCTATATCCCAATGATAGTTGACAAATAACTATAAATAC
The DNA here is from genome assembly GCF_048772815.1 of Callospermophilus lateralis. NCBI lineage: Eukaryota > Metazoa > Chordata > Mammalia > Rodentia > Sciuridae > Callospermophilus > Callospermophilus lateralis. The sequence goes on from NW_027517238.1 coordinate 3,415,203, forward strand.
ACTACTCCCACTTCAGTATAACTGATGAACATGGGTATTTAAAAACACAATATATAACTTAAAAATATATGCAATTATTTTACTATGCTATACCTTATCAGATATTCTCTATAATAATATCTTCCCCTAGAATAATCTCATTTTTTGATTGTCCAGAAGAATTCTAGCTATAAATAAGTATCTACAAATAACAGATTGAAAGACACTAGTTTTCTTCCTCATAATTGCTCAAGTATAAGCATGTTACTTAACCTGTTGTGACCTTAGTTTTCAGAAATAAAGACTTGACTTTATAGTTAAACAAAATGATCTATGTTAGAAAGAAAAAATATTTAGAACACATTACAAGGTTTTATTTAATACTGGTTCCTTTCTCTTTTTTCCTTTTAATCATTGTTACGTTAAACTACCACAGGCATAATGGATTACTTTTGGTTCTATAATGTAAGTTCTATTTCATTCTTTAAATTTCCAAGAAAATATTTTGGGAAATATGCAATATTGTATGACTTCATGTTGAAGACAGAATGTGAAATATTTAAAGAAAACCTGTTGTGAATCTCACAAGGTTAAGAGGCAACTCAGGAATGTAACATAAGGAGAAAAAAAAACACGCACACACCTCAAAATGCACTCATCTTAAAGGTTAGCTGTGAAGTATTAAAGGGTGTTTCTATGTTGGCAAAAAAAAAAGAAAGAAAGAAAATTAAAAAGGAAAAAAGAACTCAGTGTAATATTTCCAACATGATGCTAATAATTCCAGTGATTATACAGAAATAGATTTTATACTAGAGGGGAAAAATGTACATATCTTATTTCTTAAAAAGAGACGTGGTCACTCCTATACTCAGCACACAGTGAATATTATGAATCTTCTAATGGGAAGGGAAGTGGAAATGTCAACTTGTAATCTACAGATCAGGAGCTGAATCCACTTGTCACCCAGTGCGGGGCACACTGCCCAAAACAGCCATCAGACAGTTCTGTCGATTTTCCCCAAACTTCTTCCCGAAGTAGGCTTTCATTCACTAACAGCAGAAATTGAGAAGCACAGGACCTACATAGCATTTATTGGAGCTACCCTTAATAGTATCTATTTTCCTTTGATTTTGTAATTGCCTTCCTTTTTTATCTTCATATTTTAAATAGTGAAATTCACCTTTTTGGCGAGGAGAGAATGAATCCTTACTTGCATGCCAACCTCGTCTAGCTGAAAGCAGGTATGACTGGGAATGTAAAGGATCTGTGCTTCAGTTTTGTGTTTTCTATGAATCCAGTATGGATCCAATTTTATACACTGTTTCTAGTTAAGCAGAAGAAGTCACGAGGCCCCATTGAAGGTGGATCCCCAGCCAGAAAAGCTGCATACCTTACGTTACTGCCTCTTAAGAGAAAAGAGAATAGCATTTAAAACTTCAGGCATAAGCCTAAGTGAAAAGGAAAAAGCCAGAGGTGGTCTGGGAAAGAAGGGAAAACCTGGGGAAGCACTAGGGAATGTTTATACAGCCTCCTGTTGCCTGGCAAAGCCATTCTCATTTATTCTATTAGGGCTGCAAGTGACACTCTAAATGAACAGCAGAGGGCAGAAGCCTTGCAGAGCCGTGTTCCAAGTAGGTAGGTATTTCTTGAAAATAGGTTCAAAAGAATGTGAAATATAATGCCAGACAGCATGAAGAACTTCTTCTATAAACTGATAGCAGTTTTCTGCAAGCCAAGCCCTGCCTCACCTACTGGCTTGCTATAGAGCCCAAATTTAAAACATTTCTGGTTGCAATAGTAAATGATAAAAATACTGCTCTAACCAAATGATGGCAACACGTAATGAAAGCAATGAGAGAATGTAATGAGTCTGCAGACCAGCATGTTAGGCAAATCACTGTGAGATTTCTGGGGAGCATGGAAAGTTGCTCAGGCTTTCAGTTTTTAAGCCTGAAATTCTGACACTTATTTTTCTTATCATGCAAGTGCCCAGAATTGTGTAACCTGCTCTCTGTTCCTAGACCTGCAGGCTCTTCCTCATCACCCTGGCTATCTTATCAGCTTACTTCCCTGACCACTGCATACAGAAAAACAATCTTGCTACCATTTCTCAGAAAACTGAGTCAGAAGATTAAATTAGATAAAGTTAGGACAATGAGCAGGAAAGAGAAAGAAAGGCAAGGAATGACTGCTCTATATGACTAGGTCACAAAGCCCTCTAGATACCCTAGCAAAGACCTTGTTCACACAGACACCATGCTTCCAGGTCTTGGCCAAAAAAAAAAAAAAAAAAAACAAACAAAACTTATTTTCCCTAAGTCTGCAGTTTTCTGGTCTCTTGCTTGCTGAGAGAGGACAGATGGGTTAGCATAGGATATGTCAGAGTCTTAGGTCTGTTGTACCATACGCCCTCCTATTTCTTCCAAAATTGACAACTCTACATTTGTAATGGATTTCCTCAGCACTTGGTTATGTATGTTTCCTTAAGAACAAAAGCAAAGATAGACCCTGGCTTCCACTGTAGAAAGTAGCACTGGCGGATGCTTCCAGGCAAGGGCAGCACCTGAATGGCTTGAATTAAACACCCTGAAGTCAGAGAGCCTTATTCCATCAACTTGAATGTCACCTAGAGGACAACTTGGAACAAATATGCTTCAGAGGAAGTTGGGATATGCTGAGTGTTATTTATCAAATTGAATGCTATTCTCGTAATGAAAGCACACAAGATCCAAATGGAACTGTTACTACTCTAGTAGAAAATTCTCTCTGCCTGGGTCTCACATTCGCAAAGATCTAAGTAGACAGCAAAAGAAGTGCCAGAAATGTGATAGAAAGGTAAATTCTAAACAGATTGTTTGAACTCAAGTTACTTCACAAGCAAAGTAGAGCTAGAATTGCTGAAAACATTCATTTATCCCTGACTGTGCATCAAAGTACCAGGTAAGTACCTTACTGCATCGTCTAATTTAATTGTCACTACTGTCTCCCAAGATTCCCATTTGGACGTTATATAACGTGCTCAATGTTGGAAAGATAATAACAGATTTCAGTGTACTTTCCACACTAACCATTCCAACCACACCAATTGCTGTTCTATAAACACCTCCTTCTTCACAGTATTCACATCATTGCCCTTGTCCTTAAAGCCATCCTACTCCCTCAGCCACTTAAGACTTCCTCTTCACTCACAGTCTCATTTTCACAGAAAAACTTGTGCTAGCAATAAAACATAAAGAAGAAAAATGGGATTTAATTTACGATACATTTTCCATGTATTTTGTCTAATCACTGTATATGCTCAATATCACTTTGCACACCTTGTCCTTACCTGTCAGTCTGGATAATACTCAAAGGACTAAAACTTTGCACTAACCAATGTTTTTAGCTAAGTGAGACACCCCCATCTCCAAGTTAGAATTGCAGAATGCATTAAAGGTCCCTGTAGAATCCTTTAATTGTCCTGCCCCAAGATGAACCATAATAGGAGGATTTCATCTCTAAGAAGATAAAAGCGAGATCTAAAAGAAGTCTAGGACTATAGCTCAGTGGTCCAGGACTTACATAGCATGTTCAAGATCCTTTATTTTAAGTAAAAATAAAAGAATAAATAAATAGAAAAAAAACACACTAGAGACACATGGAGATAGGAGTTCCAAAAAAAGAGATGTAGGGAAGGATTCTCCATATGGGGCTAGAATATGTATAAAATATTGAGAATATTAGTTCAGGGACAATTAAAGCAGAAAACATTTAACTAGGAACATAAGACAGTCCCATGGTTTCCTTTCACTTGCTATCTCATGGCCTGTATATATGAACAACATTAGAACACATCAAGAGAGCCAAGATTGTCATCCAGGTCTTTACCCTCTGCAGTGTGATGGGATGTGGTCCAGCTAACCACAACCATCACATCTTATTTCCTTGTGTCAGGAGCAAATATAGCAAGTAGAGTCGGGGATGGGCACACAGCCCCATCCAGTTAGAGAAATGTTGGGAGCATAGCTGAAGAACAGTGAAGTCACTCCATTGGGTAAGAGGAAGAAAGATAATAACAGTTTCCAGAGACAAGGAAAATATCAGTACAAATTACACTGTTTTTCCATAAGGAGAAAAAAATAATGCAAAACAATTTTCCTGCACAGATCTGGAAAAGCTCAATTATAGGCCCAGTATGAAAGCACTTTGGTCCACATTGTAAACACAACCTGAGGCAGAACAAAGCACAGAATTGTAGCTGGGATTCCACTCACCAAAAGGTTGGATCTTCAATGTGCGATTCGGCTAGCTTTCTAGGCGGGCTCCACTGCAAAGCCAAGTGAGGAAGCGAGCCCCAGACTGCTTAGGCAGTAAAAAGCTGGACACAACTGCCAAAATGAAGAAGAAAATTAGGTTAGATGCAAATGAACACAAAATAGCAAACAAACAAACAAACAGAAAACACAAATGCCATCTATCTTCAAAATGTAGGAATGTTGAAATCAGAAACTAAATGAACCTAATTATACACCTTGGGTATCTTTCAACAGAGGAATACAAAGTCTGGCATAAAATATATTAATCAGTTCAGTTGCTTTGAAGCTATCATACCATTAAATTCAGGGTACAAAATGACCACCATGGTGTTATTGTTTGTATATTTGTTTTTCCTCAAAGTTGATGCTGTATATAATATCCTAAGAGGCATGCTGTTAGAATGAGGTAACGATCATATGCATTCCTAGTAATATTCAGGTTTACGTTCAGGCTTCATATATATGAAGGATTTATTTCATCTTAAAATGTAGTCTGGCTCTGAACGTCGTGGCACACACTCCCAGGAACTTGGGAGGCTGAGGCAGGAGGATCACAAGTTCGAGGCTAGCTTCAACAACTTAGCAAGTCCCTGTGTCAAAATTTCTTTAAAAATGAGAAGAACTAGGGATGTAGTTCTGTGATAGAACAACCGTGGGTTCCATCCCCAATACAAAAAAAAAAAAAAGAAAGAAAGAAAGTTACAATTTGACAAACAGTTTGGCCACTACTTCAATGACTTTTAAATTCAAATGTTTGCTAGTGAATACCATAATTAATAGTATGTAGGAACATATTATAAAAAAGAAAGGTTTCAATGACCTCAAGTTGGTCTAAAAAAATAAATAAAATTTTATTCATCTAAATATGGGCATAAACATGAGCCTATTGCATGAAAAGATGGAATATATAAATCCACCAAAAGTACTTTGGACAGTGCCTGCCACCTAGTACTTGTTCAGTACAAGTCAGCCATTATTGTCTCCCTTACAGCCACCACTCCAATGCCACATGTCTAAAATTTCATCAAGAAATTTTGGATTCATCTTGTAATAAGTGACTTTTTTTTGAAAAATACAACCACCCCCCAAACACACACACATACACACACACTCAGCCTAAAAGAGGTTACATATTCAACTAGTCCTACACTAAGACATCTATGGCTCTCTAGGTCCCCTCATCCTCTGATGAATGGAACTGGAACAATTGGTCAATGAAAAGGTAACCTCTTAAAACACACCAGAGGGGTGGTGTTAGTATTGAATGAAAAAGAAGGAATGACTTTTAAAACTAAATGGCTCTGGTTTCCCAGGTTAGCGCAGGTCATTCCCATCTTGGGCATCAAGGGTATACTTCATATGTAATACGAGGAGCCCCTCCCACTCAGCATGTCCCCAGGCTGGATATAAGATCCTCCAGAGAGCTTGAGAACTGCCAGCTCAGCTGAGCCCATCTCAAGTCCCGCACACCAGCCACACTGCAGGCCACATTCCTAGAGACACTCCATATGAGGTCAAGCAGTGTGTTTAGACCAGTGGCTATATCCCCCCTGACCACCTTGCCCTCTGCAAAGACTCCTGATATTATGGAATACAATTTTTGAGTGTTAACATGATGGTCTTGCAGACACAGAGCTTGCTACCATGCAGTGGAGAGTATGGAAGGCAGTTCTTCAGATTGGGGTTTGAATTGTGAGTCTGTCACTCACAAGCACAACACTGTCCAAGGTTCCTGAGACCCACTGAACCTCAGTTTTTTAATCTGTAAAATGGGACTAAAATATCTTCCACACAAAATTGAGTAATATTGAAAGTCAATGCTTCTGCCACACCTGGGGACACAACCAACGTTAATCACCACAATGGCCTTCCTTGTTAAGTCACCTTCCTTCTTATAGTATCTTGGTTCAGTAGCTGTAAGTATACAGTTGTCTAATCAAGACTATGTATCTTTTAAAGAGTGACGAGACTAGGAAGAATTACAGACCTTGTATAAATGTGCTTTGTTTTTGTTGTGTTATTTTGGGGGTTCTCAAGTTGGCAATCCGAGCCCAGCAAAGCAGTGTGGCTCTTTGATTCCCTTCTTAGAAACTCTGCAGTCTTTATCATTGTTATATCACACAACTTTAGCACTTAATTATATCCTACCTCGGAATAATTAGGTGTCCTTATAATCATGTCTGTTTACTCATTTGTGAAGCTCTAATCCTTTAATCTCTCCTGAATATTAGTTTTTAATTCTATTAAGAGCCACAATTTAACAATTTTATTACTAAGTAACATTGTAAGAATATTTTCCAGAAGATTCACCAATAGGTGGAATCAAAAATTACTTGGATAATTAAAAGAAGTATAAAATCATAACATTTCACCTGGAAGGGGGAAGCTGTGCAGCCCTAGGTGTCTCTGCCCCTCGACTGAGACTGCGTCAGAGAGCATGCGGTGGGGTCAGATGCGCCTCTCAGTGAATCAACAATTTGTTCTGAAGATAAGCTACAAGCTCTCTGGAATAACAGGAGTCTATGTAATAAGACCACTGACAATTTTAGGCAATAGAGCAATGTTCCTTGCTTTGTTGTTTCATATAATATTAATTGTGAATTTAAAGACCTGCTGTTAGAATGCAAAACAGAAACAGGCACGGCCAGTGTACACACGGTCCACTGGGTATGGTGTACTGAAGAAATGAGCAAGCCCCACAGTTCAATGCCTGCTTGAACCCTCAGCAGAAACCCTCCCTAGCCGTGTGATGCTAGAAAAATTATAACCCTCTGCATTCCTCAGACTCCTGGGTAAGAGGGGATAATAACAGAATCTAACTCATGGGATTGCTCTAAAGATCATACAGATAATACATGCACAAAATATGACTGGCATAAAATTATTATTTATTTATTATTATTAGAGAAATAGAATTATATAAAAATTCACTGATTTCTGAACTTTCAAACACACCCCAAATTTTGTTATAGGCATTATGAATATCCCTCAAGCTAGTAACTGAGAAATATTTTTAGATCAGTGTATTTCTCTCATCAAATATTCAATAACAAATGGCACATTCTTTAAGATAATACATTTACTGAATTTTTTTATTAGGACCTACCTATGTTAAGATCTGTCAGATAAAGCTAAAATTAACTAAATTTCAGTGCCTTATTAGTTAAATGATTATAAAGTAATATAATTAAGTGAACCCAAACTTCATAGCATTTTTTTCCTAAAATACAAATTTCTTTTACATTTTATACACAGAATTTTATATAACTGCAATATGATATGACCTAGATTTTTGGAATTATTTTTGAATATTTTCTTGTAGTAGCATTGTGAAGAAAGCCTAAATGCTTCAGTTGAAACAAGAGTGCAAGTCATTCAAAAGCACAAGTTAATAATAAACACTGCTTATGTTTTGTTGAGAATCTTCCTAACCATCTCCATAAATAAACTCATCTGGTATAGATAAAAAATTGTACATAAAGGAGACAATATCCTTCACTGATTTTATTACATAATATTTTTTCTAATAAAATGTATTTTATAGATTGCTGATGGCAGTCAATGTGGACACACTTAGGAGTCAAATAAATTATTTTAACTTTCCATTTAACATTTGTAGGAAGTTTGAAATATTTAAATATCCTATTTAAAAGTTTTATAAAAGAAGCAATTTAAAATAATTAAAAATTATTTACACTTGGGGAATAATTTAGGGATGCCTTGATTTTTATCTTTTAGATAGATTTTCTCCACCATTAAACATAAAAATCAAAAAAACAAAGCAAACTGCAGACTATGTATGTTACACAAATGCCACAAATGGAAGTGATCAAGAAAAGCCTATAAAAAGCCACACAATAGGAATAAAACTTGCAAGATGTTGTTATCTTCATTCAAACTACCAGTTCCCTTAATGGAAATTAAGTTTATAGGCTTAAGAGAAATATTAACAATTTCCCCTTCAGATATGAAGAGAATAATATTACAATGTGAGGAATGGGAGATTAGTAAATTCAAATTAATTGACTTCTTTCAAATGAATAAAAATAAAGATTTCACAGACAAAAAAATATGAGCCTATCAGTTTCATTCCACACACAGAGAAAAATGAAATGGCAAGTTCAAATGAATGAATTTTATAACACTCAAGCCAGTTTGCATTTGACTATTCATATAACGGTTTAGGAACTTCAGCCTTATTCAAAAATAGAATATTCTAAGTTGAAATTACAGATTTCTCTGTTACTTAATAAGGAAATTTTATCCTGAGAAATTTAGACTTGCTGCAGCTTTATACCACAGAAAATTATTATTTGGTCTGGGTATACTAAAACTAGTCAATGAATATATTCACTCATTTTTTTTTCTTTTTCTTTTTCTTTTTTTTTTTTAGAGAAATACTTCATTGAGTGGTGATTGTGTACTAGATTCCATTCAAGCTCTGGGCCTATGCTGTGAAATGCGCCAACCATCTGCCATATGCAGCTATTGAAATGTGGCTAGTTTTCAATGATGTGTGATGTAAGGGTGGAACACATACCTTGCTTCACAGATTTAGTATAAAAAATGTAAAATATATCAACAACATGTTTATTTTGGTTGCACATTGAAAAGTACAGTTTGCTATATTAGGTCAAAAATATATATAGTAAGACAATTTCACCAGTTTTCCTTTCACTATTTTTAATGGGTCTATTTGATATTTTTCAGTAACACGTGTTGCTTACTTGCAGACAGCCCTCCCCCAGAAAATACTGGTGGTATACAAAGAATACAGGCCTGTGTATTCATGGATTCAGCCTGCTTATGGCCAGATGCTAATGCTGTTTAAGGACCTGTGTCAGATGCTACGGATGGAGCATTAAAGTATAAGACATGAGCTAACCCCTGAAACTTTGCCATGTAGTAGTATGCATCAAAAGTCACTAAAATGATGATGCTATTAAATATAGATAACTTAAAATATGACATGGTTTCATGCAAAAATAATTTAATTCCTCCTCTAAAATTATGGTTTTGTACATTGCAACTCACTTCCTCTATCATGTGAAGCATGTGGCCAGTGCACGCTGGTCTTGTGAATGTGGTCCTCAGGTTCCAGGGAGAAAGGCAGATTTCATATTGTATTTGCCTTTAGTGGCAAATTTGTATAGTAGAGCAAGAGAGTGGCCTCATTATAAATGCTGTTTGAAATGTGCTCATATCCCCAAGCTAGCTAAGCTGGATCTTAGGAGGAGAGAATTAAGAGAATACATTTCAAAACATCCAGAAGCCCCTGAAGCCACCTTCAGGATCCGAAGGCCCACTGTGGTTCTGACAAATAGATTAGAGAACTATCAAATACGTGTCAGAGATTAATGAGCAGAGAATGATATTTGGTGGTCCTGACCAAAACTTCACAAAGAAATGATGGCCATCCAAACAGCAGTGACGAGGTTTGCTTAGAAGAGGTTTAAAATGGCATGAACCAGATTTTTAAATATGTTTTATTCTCTCTAAAACTCACTTCTGTCCAAGGAAGACTTTTATTCTTATTATATGGAATCTTGGAATCATGGAATTTTCACTTCTTAAGATAACATTTCAAATAATTTAATTCATCCTCTTCTTCATCCAGAGATTTCCACAATAATCTGTCAAATGCTGGCATGGTTTTGCTTAGAATACATAGCTTCTATCATAAAGATGCACCGAACCAATCCAAACACAATCATATTTACGACATTCAAATGCAGGGTATGTGATTCAAAGCTTATGTTCAAAGGCTTGAGGAAAAGGGAAAAAAAAATCTACAGAAGTTTAAAAAGATACTCTATGTAATACCAATTCATTAAGCAATTTTGAAAGGGTCAAATCCTATTTTGCTTAAGGGTTATCTGATACAGAAATTACCAGAGATATATCAAATATGCACTCTCTTTCTGCTCATTTTCTGAGTGAATAAATATGAGGCCAATTTTATACAGAATCACTTCAACTTGAACTAATAATTGTGTATTGCATGCCTAGAATAATGTTTGTTTCAGAAGGATACATATAAAAAGGAATGCAAAAGAAAACATCAAATTAGTCACTAATTATAATTAATTTGAAGATAGTCGAGGTTCATTTACTTTTGCTAAAGTATATAAAATAGTACTCATATGGAAGCCTAAAGTGCAATCAATTGAGTATTGGATTATATAAGGATCATTTTTATTTACTGAGTAACTTTAGGATTCAAAATACCATTTTTGGTGACAGGTTAGAATAAACAATTTTGTAAGACTCTTCAGAAACTGTGGACCTTTTGTTGTTATTTAATTTGAAAGAAGTACACGGTTCTTTTTAAAAAATGTGAAATCATTAAGAAAAATAAACTTGCTGAAAGACATTGCTTGGGATTTGATTTGCATTGGAACATTCTGGGACATGTGTTATTGAAATATATAAGGAGATTTATAAATTTATCATCATCTCTTTTTAAATGTGGACAGATGGGGAAGTAACCAATAGAAGAAGAATGTTTTTTCAATGATGAAGAGTCTGACCTTTGTGCATGGAGGCCTCAGACTATTGCTTTGATTTATAAGATAGTAATTACTACACTTAACCTCTATTCACAGCAAACTATTTAAATGTTCATCTGATCCTTTCAAATATCACCCACAACATCCCTCAAAGAGTTCTGCGTTCTTCTCGTATTCCTTCACTGATATGGAAACAAATGAGCCCCTTCCCTGAATTCCTACATCCTGCATTCCTACCATTTAGGGGAAATTACTGGAATAAGAGACTGAAAAGTAATCAAGTGAACTGACCATCTAAAATTGTACATCATCAAACAATCACCCTTGGGGAGAGCATGGTGAGAAATACAGAATGACCACGAACATAGAATGATCACTGCCTTCCACAGAAGCTATAAAACTATAAAAGAAAAAAATGAGGAAAAAAAAAGTACAAACTTTCACTTTGTAAGTATTTTGGTTTTCAAACACACAAATCCTGAGTAGTGCTGAAATATAATAAATTTCACTGAAAGCACTAAGTAGAGAATTTTTCACACACACACAACATTAAAATAGAATTGAGGTAGTAATCCAGTTCATATACAAAAACTTTTGAAGCACCTTTCAATTGGCTTCATCAGCATTCAGTTTGAAATGAGCAATTTACAAATAACCATAATTGATTTCTATCTGTGCCTCAACAGAAACTCCCAGTGGACTTTTATTTATCGACACATTATTAGCTATCACCATATTTTACTTGTAGTTGGCAGGAAAAAAAATGAAATTGTATCTCTTTAAAAATTAACTCATATTTCTCCCCCCCCATTCTAACCTCATACACCCATTTGTTTGTGCATACACACACTCACACAAACACACACATATGCACACATTGTCTCTCCATACATATGTACACACCAACTAAATACAGACCATAGCCCTGGAAGGAATTTACTCTATGTTGAATATTTCAGAGGAATAGAGTAGAGAAGGGGGTAGAGAAATGTGGAAATGACATGTGTTTGCAATATTTTGAACATTCAAGATCCCATATACCAAATGTCATATAGATATAATTATACTTTGGGATTTTTTTTTAAAGTACAACCATTAAACAAACCAGGCTGTTAGAATATTAAAATAAAAGGTTATGTTCTAAATTTTTAAATACAAAGCATGTGTACTTTAATCACATTGCTATGAGATCTAATGGCATCAATAAAAATTAGGAAAACACATTCAAAATCAATTTCAGAGTTAAAAAATCCTCATTGAGTAAGGTGCTAGAAGAAATAATGTGATTTTTTTTTAAAAGGAGAAATAAAAATGACCCAATTATTTACTGTGTTATTCTCACCAACATGAACTGTACCCTTTAAAGCATAAATTCTCCATTAGGAGTAAATTTAACCACACTTGAAACAAGAAATCAGCATGATTACTATATTAAAAAAATTTTCCAGAAAATCATTATATTAAGCAGCAAACAAATGCCTTCATCCCTTTCACTACCCTCCCTCTAATTAATTAACAGATTGGCACAGTCTAAGAACTAAATTTATTTTCAATTAAAATAAGAAGCCCATATGTCATGATAATTTTTGTTACTATTTCTAATGCGCAAAACAAAGGTTTGCTTTTAGCATTGAACATAGTAATCACAACAAATCCTTTAATTTTCAATAACTGTAAGGATACTTCAAGAGTTGTTCTCCTAGCAAGGTACTACCTCAATAGTTAATCCTATTAAGAACTGAGCCATGTACTGCAACTAAATCCGCTGGGGAATTTAGGAATCAGAGGCTTATGCACACTCAGAAGGCAGCGACTTTTATAAAGGGCTCTATTATATGAGGGACAAAAGAATACCACTTGTGTACTTAAATATCATCTGCTTTTCCTTCCAAAATACTCCATTTTTAAGTAAAGATATGTGATTTAAATGTATTTAGAATTTAGCTTTTGGCACGGCTCTCGTTTCTGGTAGAAGTGCCATCTGCGGGCCCCATGGCTCACTCGTAATGATATGCTTACAAGCTGCTTCCCCTTTCTGCACAATGTACCCTTTCACTTTAACATACATTTTCCATAAATTTTTGAATAACAAATTGGGCTGTGGAAGTTTGTTGAAACGGGACAGGAGAAATGCCTGTAGGCTAGAAAAAAATGACGACTTTGCTAAAGGAATTGGTGTTGGAGGAAAATATCCACTCCCCTGCCCAAGCTCCCTGCCACCACAGCCCCCAGTCCACCCAGCCTGAGCTGTGATCCTTCAAAAGTGCAGAGGAACCTTCTCCCTGGATAGGTTAGGTCTGTACATTAACTTGGGCAAAGAGCCCACATGCCTGCCATCCATTACACCTGCTGGGTGACAAACAGACGAGAGTCACCAAGCAGCCTCCCAACATTTGATCTCCTGATATTGCCAGATGTCCTTCACTTACAGTCAAACATAACCACAGTCATTAATACAGCTCACCAGGCTGGCGTTTAATAGAGGGAAAATGTTGAATTCTAATCTAAAACCCGAACTACCCAAAGCTTTTGATGTGTGAACTTGTAAGCTAGTAAATATGTTTCAATTTGTGTAACTTTCTGTTTCAGAGAACTTATTTCATTGTCATGATGGGAACTGGTACAGGCAGGTAGATTCTACGCGTTGCAAGAAGGAAGATCTGTATTGTGAAGCATTTGGCTTCTGAATTTTGAATTTAAGCAAACAGAATTTACCCTCACTGTATCTGTTATATGCACAAACACAATAGAGTTATCTGGAGTGTGAGTTTTAATTCAAATACACCACTTAACTGAAAGGTGAATAAGCAAAAAAAGAAAAAGAAAAAAACTAAAGTCAAGGGAAGGCAAAGACAGAAAAAAATCTAGGTGCCCTTCTACTCACTTCCTCCCTGTGTTCAACAGACTCATTAAATCATCTACTGATAAGATTTGTTGAGGAAATTCAAAACAATCAGATGCCCATGTACATTCCAGATCTACTGAATAAGAGCCTCCAAAGGTGAGCTCTAGGAATTTTAAAAGTTCCTGTTTAAGGCTTTTGAATACAGTCTTAGATCTTGAACTTGACACTCCTGGAACTGCTCATGATAACACAACTTAGCAGTTTGACTTTATTCTTTTCTATTTCAGAAATGTTTACTGTGTCTGGCTCCGGCCTCTTAGTATGCAGCATCTATAAAACAAGGGCTTATCTCTGGAGAGTCAATACGTGGCTCTAGTGACACTCATGGGATACCTAATCTTATGAGACAGAAATGATTCTTATATAAGAGGCAAAAGATGAAAAAGAGACTTGAAATACTTTCTAGAAACTTAGGACATGGGAAATTTCTGGAAACTTTAAGAATGAAAAAAAAAAAATCACCAGAACTACCACAAATACTCTCAACATCTATGTGTTAGAGGGACTCTGACTTTTTCAAGAGAATAAGGTTGACGTTAAGCATTAAGGAGGAAGCCAGAAGGACTGCAGTCCCTTTCAGCATTCATTCAGTATTAAACTTCTTTCCATTTAGCTCTCCCTCCATCTGGCTTCCTCTCTCTCTGGATTGAATAGATTTTCTCTTCAGAGAGGTTTTCACTGATGAGGTCCAGGGGTCCCCAGTTATTTTTGCTTGATAGTTCTATTTGTTTCCTTGAACTTATTGCTCTTCTTCTTCTTTTTTAAACATCTCTTCTCTGTCTCCTTGTAACAGAGCTGAGGCCTTCCTGTCTTGCTCAGTCGTCCCCAGGGGCCCAGAGCACCACCAGGCAAGGAGCAGTTATCTAAGAGATGACTGAACGAATAAATTAATGAATCAAGAATAGTTACATCAGTTGAGCATCCCTAATCTGAAAATCTGGACTCCAAAATGCTCTGAAATTCAAGTTGTGCTATGATACCGTACGAGGAAAATTCCACAGTGTGAAACTTGGTTTCATCACAAAATTATTAAAAGTATTATATAAAATCTCCTTCAGGCTCTGCATACAAGATATCTATGTAACATACATGAATTTTATGTTTAGATTTGAGTCCCATCCCGAAGCAATCACATATGAGTATATGAAAATCAAAATCAAAATTCAAAACAATTCTAATCCTGAGGTAAGGGATTCTCAACCTGTGCCTGGCATTCTTTGATTCCTTCCGTTACCAGACTTGGTTTTGTTTTTCAATACATTTTCCTGGGCATATAGCGTTAGTAAATTTTTACTTTGAAATCTTCCCTGATTCTGATTCTTTTTTGTTTCTCTTTGGCCCGTCTGCCATGTAGCTTTTATCTACTGGGGAAACTTGTTCTTGAGCCCAAACGAATAGCAATTCACTTTTACCTAAATCTAATATGCTCTCAAACCACCTCTCACTAGAATTTTTAGAATGTCCACATTAGCCTTTTGATGGGACAGAAATCCAAATCACATTCAAATCTTACACTCCATACTAACAATGAACAACAACAACAAATTTCCTCAAAGAGAAAAAGACTGGAGGAATTTCTCTTAGGTCAAGGCAGTCGAGGAGAAACTCAGACCATCAGCTCATAGAATATGAGGAATTAAACATTGAAATCACTGCTTTATGGCTTTTGATAACTGTGGCCCATATTAAATCAGGCTTAAAAATACTAAGTGCTATTAAGTCACTTTTATTTTAGCTTTTTCTCCAGCTGCTCAGCACATCCCTGCAACTTCATAGCACCTACTAATGGAAAGTGAGCTCAGATTCTATTGACAGTTTCATGACAAGCCATACTTCACCTTCCATTGTCCAGTCTTCTTAGCTGTTCATTATCTTGACTGCTGTGCCTACGAGATAATGATACACTCTGCTTCTACCCCTGACTGTAACACATTTTTGCTCCAGGGTTCCTTTTAATTGAAACACACTCTCTGTGTTACTGTTTTTGGTGTAAATGTAAACACATTTAACACAAGAATTCAGTTCATATTTGCTTCACCAATAGGAAGTATCTAAAAAAGTCACCTGCCTCCAGAAGAATGATTGAAGGATTTTTTTGAGACAATATATTTTTTTTATTCCTTTCTTTCATTCCCTTTTGTTGCTTCTGTGGATGTGATAATCAATTGCCACTGTGAGAAAAAAAAATATGATGGGCATCCCTACTATTTCTCTGAGTGTTCCAAACCAATTCAAAAAATATTGAATCATGTTTCACCAATTTTTGCACATAGAATTGACCAAAAGTGTTTTTACTATAAGAAGGGGGCCTAATGAATTGTCTCTGTTAAACAGTCTATTGGAAATTGCATTAAGTAGTCAGTCATCAATTGACTAGAATAGGATTGCCCTGTTTCAGGGGCAGTGGTAGGGTGAACATGGCCAAAACACTGCCCATGCTCAGCAGATATTCTCAGAAACAGCTCTCATTGGAAAACTGAATTATTTTCTCCAAAAACGTGTTTTTTAAGAATGCACGTACAAGATATATTAGGACTTACTTGGGAAGGGGGAGCTGGAAGGAAGAGAATTTACTGTCTCTTACAGGTTAATAGGCATTCACTAGGATCAAGGCTCTGTGTATGTGATTATATGTGCACACACATGAATGTTGTGCTAAAGGAGATTAACCATTCACTTTTAGAAGTAAAATTTTCTTAAATATTAATTGATGAAGAATCAGTTAGAAATAATTTAATATTTCTGATCACTGGGACCTCCCTTAGAGAGTCTAATTCAAAAAGTCTGGTTTAGGGTCCACACATCTCAGTTTTAAACAAGAAACAACAGGTGATTCTACTACAGTTGGTCTATAACCACCATATCCAATATGGCAGCCATTGAGCATTAAGAACCCGGCTAGTCCACACTGAGGAGAAGACAATGTTGAAAACACATAGGATATAAAAGACTGACTCTCTCTCTCTCCCTCTCTCTCTCTCTCTCTCTCTCTCTATATATATATATATATATATATATATATATATATATATATATAGATAGATATAGATATAGATATAGATATAGATATAGATATAGATATATCTCTACTGGCCAATGTACTATGAATTCCAAAGAGCTGATATATATACTGGAGCTTCCAACATCAAAGCATTAGGAATTTTTTATACTCTATTATTAGTTTACTATGCTGGGGTTTGTACATTTATTTTCACATTACTCTGTTTTAATGATGGTGAGGGAATTCCAGTCTTGATGTTCCTGACCCATAGGCTACACATTCATATTTAGATGTTGAGATAAATCAGATATCTACTTATTTTCTTAGTTCACAATATTCAGAGTGGCTGAGTAAAATTTTCATGGTGCCCCTAGGGAAATAGAATTATCTAACTGTTTCATTCATTAAGCAGTTAGGTACAAACAACTTAATATTAGTAATGTGGGAAGGTGTCCCTATCATTCCCTGAATATTTAGTATGTCTTACAGATCCCAAGTATGGTTGTTAAACTCACCCATTCTCCCCAAGGCCATTTGAGAAGAGTAATACTTGTTTTAAATGGTCAAGAAATCAAAGCAAAACTGAGTACTTTTTATAGGACAGAACATACCCAATGTCAATAGTTATTTAAATCTGGTTTTTAACACATTTTAATTATTCCAGTTTATAAAAGTCAGCATTCTATTGCACCCTTGGTCAACTATCCTAAAGCTCATATTTAGTACTGAGCATGAGTCAATCAGCTGGTCAATCAACAAAATATTTATCAAGTGCCTGTTATAGCTCCTGTTATAGGTGATTCTACTTCAGTTGGTCTATAACCACTGTATCTAGTCTGAAACAGCTTTGATCCTGTGATTCATCTACTGATATTTCTTAATTTCATGTTTTCCACATTTTTCTAAGAAATACCAGCCACATGACTCAGGAAAGAGGAAGATAAGATTATTTGTTATTATTGTCATCTAAATTTGAATTTTTCTCTTTCTTCTCATACTGGTTTTTTTGTTTTATTTTGTTTTGTTTCATTTTTACCTATGACTTAAACATTTTGTAACAAATAGGAAGTTTTGGGACATTGTGAAAATAAACAAGATGTTGCTATCATTTTGAGACATAGATAGGGGTAGGAATCTAAACAATGTTGCACTTAATCAATGGTTACACTTGACTTCTAACTTCCATTTCCTCATCTAGCCTGTAAAGATAATAGGAGTTACATCTCCATCCTAACAAAAAATTAAAAAAAAAGCAACAACTCTTCACCAGACAAACTGCTACCCCTACACTTTTAAAGAAAGACATACAAATGCAGAGAATCACAACTTACTGAAGCAGAAACCCTTGGAACACAGTGAAGACTTCATGAACCTCTGGGCTCACTGTGAACAGCACCAAGAATTAAAAATGCAGCATGACCCATCACAGGGGGCTCTCACCCTTTTGTGAGTTTTACCCCCCAGGGCTCTGCCATTTCCTGAAAAGCAAGAATACTTTTGTGCTTGAGACAGGGGAAGGGTAAGGGAAACCATTTTGAACCACGCCAACAGTTTGCTCTTCTTAATAAGATCTGCCCTCTGAGAAGCTATTTTACCAGAGCCTCACCTGTTGAGGATTTGTCAGAGCCTAATTTTCCTTTGGGAGGAGAAATATCAACCCCAGCTCTAGACTTCCATATGTGTGAAGGAAAAGTGGCAAATCTGCTCCCCACAGCTCCCCTTCCCATCACCATGTGCCTTCTGACAGGGGCAGCAGCCCTGTTACAGAGTCCAAGTTCACAAGCACAATCAGGGGACGACAAGGCACCTCTCCCCACACTTTATCACTACATTACTAAAAGATTATCTATCTAGTGTGTCAGGCCCACCTTTAAACAAAAATAGTATAAAGGGATAAAAAAGGGCCAAAGCCACAGTTGGAAGAGACTGAACGTGCCATGAGAAACAGACTCAGATACCACAGTAATGTTAGAATGAGCAGAACAGGAATTTTTAAAAACGATGATCAGCAGACTTAGAGACTTTAATGGAAAGGAAGACAGCACACAAAACAGATCAGCAGTCTAAGCAGAGAGAGAAACATTTTACGAAGCAATCAAAAGAAATGCAAGAGATCTCATACACTGTGTCAAGACAGAGAATTGCCATCAATGACTCATTAAAATTGATACTGCTGAAGAAAGAATATCTGAGCTGGAGTTTATGACAATACAAACTTTCAAACATGAGGAGAAGTAAAAAAGAGAAAGAGAGAGAGAGAGAGAGAGAGAGAGAGAGAGAGAGAGAGAGAGAGAGACTGGGGTGAAGGGAGAAAAGCATATCCAAGCATTGTGGAGCAAACTCACATGCACAGGTGTAGGATATGTGTCAAGAGTATACCAGAAGAAAAGAAAAAGGAACAGAAGTAATAACTAGTAACTGAGAATTTCCCCAAATCAATGTCAGAGATCAAACCACAGATCCAGGAACCTTAGAGACCAAAAGAAAGAATGCAAAACAAACAAAAAATAAATAAATTAATTAAAAGTACACCCAAGTATATTCCAGTCAAACTTTAGAAAGTTGAAAACAAATTAAAGATTAGGAGCTGGAGGATATAGCTCAGTGTTAGAATACTTGCTTGGTACATGGGAGGCCCAGACTCAATCCCCAGCACTGCAAAAATTAAGTGAATAAGTAAATACTATCAAAAGAAGCCTGAGATTTAAAAACAAAAGTTACCTACAAAAGGGCAAAGATTTACATCCAATTACTCCTTAGGAAGCCATGCAAGTAAAAACAGAGCAGATGATACACATAAAATTGTTAAGGAAAAAAAAAAAAGCCAGGTAACCCAGAGGTCTGTGTACTGTGATATTATCCTTCATAGGTAAGGAGGAATAGTTTATCAGGTAAACAAAAATTATGGGACTTTGGTACCAGAACTGCCTTGAGAGAAATGTTAAATTCTTCAAAGAGAAGGAAATAACATAGGGCAGAAACCAGGATCCACATAAAGAAAGAAAGAGGTCAGAGCGTGAATACCTGAAGGCAGAACACAGTCTTCTACTCATTCTTAACTGACATATGACATAACACATAACAGTGTGTTCCAAATAATGACAGCAACAATGTGTTCACTTAAATATGCTTTATGTATGTATACATACACATAAGAGCATTTGTATTTAAAAACTGGGTGTGTTTCCTGTTCTTTATTGTATGGCAGTTGCAGCACTCATGAAGCAGTGTAGTCTAATTTGAAAGTAAACCTGGATTAATTGTAAAAAGTGTATTTCAAACTCTAGGATGACCACTATATAGGAGAAAAGAAGAAGTACAAATGATATGTAATAAAGAAGGGAAAATAAATCATACAAAATGCTCAATTAAAACCATAAAATCTTGGAAGATGAAAATAAAAACGATTGAAAAATAAGAGTATCTGATTCAAATGTATGTCAAGATCATTGTACTGTCATGTGTAACTAATTAAAACAAATTAAAAAAATTAAAAACTAAAAAGAAAGAAACATAAAAATAAGAGCAATAAGTAAAAAAATAGCAAATATGGTAGACAGTAATCTAATGTATCAATAATCACTTTAAAACCGAAAGAGCTAAATACATCAGTTAAAAGATAGAGATAGTCAAAGGGGATCAGCAATCCAGCAGGCAGAAAATCATTAAGGACACAGTCAAACTCAACAGCCCTATCAATCAACTGCAGAGAAATGACATCTATGAACCATTTCATCCAGCATCTTCTCAATGTCCATGGAACATTCGCCAAGGTAGACCACACTCTAGGCCACAAAACACACCTTAGTGAATTTAAAATGATAGAAATCAAACGACCTCTTCTCTCAGACCATAATAAAATTAAACTACAAATCAGTAACAAAAAGATAATGAAAGAATTCTAACAGATTTACAAATAACACACGGGTCAAAAAAAGGAATCTTGACAGAAATTTCAAAGTATTTTGAACTAAATAAAAATGAAAGTAAAACCTATTAAAATGTATAGCACCAGTAAGAGCAGGGGAGAGAAATTTCTAGAATTTGGATGTTTATTTAGAAAAGACAATCTAAAAATCCATCACCTAAGTTTCACATTAAGAAATTAGAGGATGAAGGGTAAATAAATTCAACAGGCACAAGTAAAAAAATAATGAAAATTATAGCAGAAAATGAAGAAACTGAAAACAGGATATCAAGAGAGAAAAATCAACAAAATAAAAGTTCTTTGAAAATATCATTAAAATCAATATGCCTGTAACCAGGATAACTAAGGAAAAAAGATAAAGAACACAAATTATCAACATCAGAAATAAGAGAGGGGAAAGCATTATAGGTAATATTAGCATTAAAAAGATTTTTAAGGGATACAGAAAACATAGCAGCTGAAAATTTGATAGCCTTGATGAAGTGGACCATTTCATCAAAAGACTCAACTTACACAAACTCATATGAGAAGAAAGAGACTATCTGAATGGTTTATAGCTATTGGAGAAATGGAATCTATAACCAACAATGTGATCACTAATGTATTCCACTGTACATTTAAGGAAGACAGTACACCAGTTCTCGGCAATTTCTTCCAGAGGGTAGATGGAGAGGGCATACTTCTCAATCACTTTATGAGACTAGCATGAACCCCAATGCCTAAACCAAAGACCTAAAATAAAGGAAACTGGGCTGAGCATGTAGCTCAGTGGTAGAGCCCTCACCTAGCAGGCATGAGGCCATAGGTCCAATCCGAAGCATGGGGAAAGAAAAAAGAAAACTGCAGACCAGTATAAACATTGATGCAGAAATCCTCAACAAAATACTTGCAAATAAAATGCAGCAACAACAACAACAAAAATTATATACCACAATCAAGTGAGATTTTCCCAGGGATGCAAGCCTAGTTTAAATTTGAAAATCAATTCATTTTTTAATCTATCACAGGCTAAAGAAGGTTGAAACTGGTCTAAAACATAAAATGCTCTAAAGAAAAATAAAACTGACTCTCAAAATGAAGGGCCTGGAAAATATCCACATTGACTCATGTAACTTTATAAAATGATGAGGTGGTAACCGTGCAGGATAAGTACCCTGTTGTGTAAAGTGATTGGAAAAATTGATCATTCCAACCAATTAGGAGTTATTAATGGCACTAGAGCATGGACAGATTCTTTACACCTGATATCTGGGGACTGTAAACAGTACAAACGGAAGCACTAAGTCCAATTTATTCAGAGGCAAGGGGATGTGACCACTCCATTAGCACATATAAACACCTGTTTCAAAAACATGTCCTATCATTTCACAACAGTGACCAAGTGCCTACTATGGAGAGGACACCATTCAACCCTTCGGTGTGTGTGTGTGTGGGGGGGGCAAGTAAGACATAGACTCTTTTAACAAGACATGACCAGGGTATTAATAGAGTTAATACAATTTTATGTTATGTGGACAAGAATAAATTTTTTTCAAGTTTCAGTATAATAAGTGTCATAAAAGAAATAGAGTCTATTGTAGAAGAGTCAAATGCTGGAATAAACAACTCTGTCTGGGGAGAGGGTAGCAAAGGGCCACATTCTGAAAGATAGAAAACCCCACCAGGTTAGTTTTTCTAGGAGAGGAAGAATTTTCCTCGAAGGAGCAGCATGAAGCAGGCACAGAAAGTGAGGGACTTGTTCTGAAGACAGCCATTTGGCTGTAACATCAGGTATTTAAATTAAAGTTGGCAGAAGCCAGACTGGAGAATAGTAAATGGCAGGTTAGACTAGAGTTAATCTAGAGTGGGGGAGGAGGAGCGGAGAATTTTAAGCAATGGAAGATGACATGACTCTTATTGAGATTTTGAAAAGATCTAATCAACTAGATTTTGGTTGGATATAAGAAGAGGTAAAAAGGTGATTTAATAAAACCATATTCCAGGGTGCCCAGGAAAATAAGATAAAGTTTACTTGGAAAAGACTGTCAGGAAACTCACATCTTAGCTTACAATATAAATTTTGCATTAAGAGTCTATATTGTAGTAACACCAACATCGCTAAAATTCTCAGAGGAATGAATATTTCAAAACCTGATAGTCCAGGAATGTAGTGTACTAAGTCAACTTAAGTGAATTCTGAGAGTTGATTCTCTCTCATACAAATGAAATATGGTTGAAGTAATTCATCGTTTTCTAACATGTCTTTTAAAAGCAGTGTAACTTGGTGGATCGTCTACTACATCGCACTTTCAAAGGACCATTTAAAATAAAGCACCACCAAATCCTCTGTGTATGTGGAACAATGTTAAATTCCCGCTCTGCTTCAAGCATAATTAGGTACCCATAACACCATAAAAGTTTTATTAAATTACGGTGTTGGGAATGAAATGTAAATTTGTCTTCCAATATGATGTTGGCATTTCAACCTTCTTTTTTTCCAGCTTGAATATCATTAATAGTAAAAGTTCAGGGAATTAGTATAGCTGAAGTATTGGGCAGAATTGAAGGTGTCACATAGAAATAAATGTTAGCACAATTTAATTTTTGGGTCATGCTTCATCTCTTCTTGTTCTTCCTGTTTTTAAAATATCTATTATTGATATCATTTCTTATTATAAACTAGTAAGTCAGATTGGGTTAAAAACAAAATATCATTTTTCAGTTAGCTTTTTATTTGGCTTGTGAAAGATGGGAGACCACTGGCTTTACCTTTAAATTGGTTGTACTGCAAAATACCAAATAAATAAATAAATAAATAAATAAATAAATAAATAAGCATTATAAGAAAATATATCTACTCAAATTCAAAAGTACAAAGAAAAGACTTTAAAGGGAATATATATTTTTCTTAATACCATGAGAACAGAAAAATGTATTTACACTTCAAATGAACTGAAAAAAATAAAAACAAATATTGATATATTTGATCTGCAATATGAAAGGGACGTGGGTAAAAATCATGAAATTCAGGTACTTGTAAGGTATACTTGGGTACTCCAAATTAAAAAAAAAAAAAATGCTAACCTAAAAAAATTTTCAGCTGTACCTGAATAGGGAAAATTTTCATTTTTAGGAAAGGAAAATGCTGACTTCATTTCAGACAATTCACCTTGCACCAATATAATAAGTCACCAATGCAAATATTTTCAGGAACAACATCTGTTTATAATATGTCCTGAGCAAGCAAAAGTTTTCCCACCTCCCCCAAGCTCAGGGAGATCTAACCCAAGGAGACTGTGAATAGTTTTCCATTTTGTTTCTCATCAGAGTCTCTTGAGAGGCAAAGGACAGCACAACCCTATGCCACAATATCTGAAGCATGGTTCAACCTGGTGTCCTCATAGATGGAGTCTACACCCCAAGGCTGTTTTGCTCCCCGCACCCCCCACAAACCACCATTTGCTCCAAATGATAAAATTACAGCCTCAAGGAAAATCACACCTTTAAAAGAAATTGTTTGTCTTGGCTGTTCTCATAGAGAAGCTGAATTTTCCTGGAAAGTTAACATTCCTTGTCAGAAAGGAAATAAAAATAAATGTGGTACAGGCAAAGATGACATTTGAATCCAAACAAAAGTTTGCCTTTTGCTTTTTTTTTTTTTTCCCCCGGATCATACAAACTGATGTGTTAAGAAAAACAGTCCCAATTTAGCTTTCCATAAGCCCTTCAAAGTAGTTCATACATATAGGCTCTCACAGGAAGGTTCACTTGCAAACTCTTGTCAAAAGAGAACAAATACGCCATGTGAAAACTGTGTATTGGTTGAGAAAAAAAAGTGGATCAACACACAGGCCACACGGGGAGAAGTGCCAGTGGCTTATTTATTGAATGATTCAATGTTTCAGACAAGAGAAGATTGCAGCGTGTCTCATGAGCTGAAACCACCTTCAGGCTGACAGACTTCCACCTACAATACTTAAAAACATCAGTGGATGATACGTTACGTTGAGGATGCAATTATAAGAGTCACTGCTAAACCTTGTACAATTGTGGTTCTAGTTTGCTGATCGCAGTTCTATTGTCCTGTCTACCTTGTGCTACACCAGAACTGGACAGATGAAATATCCATCAAGGCCAGTGACATTAAAACTCCAAACTGAAGAAGTTTGCACACAGAGTATGGGAAGATTCTGTGATGTTCTAAGGGTTAATTCTGAGCAACAACACCTTTCTATTAGATTCCTGCAAGGACCTCATAATATGGCTGTCTAGTGATAATCTTGCCTGACTTTCAATCATTATCCACAGCTGAACTTCTCCTTCTTGTGATTAAAATCTTCAGTGATTCTTCATTGACCACAGGATGAAATCCAAACTCTCTACTGAAGGAGGATAAGGAATGCCACCCCAGAATATGGGGCTCTGGTCATCCGGTGACTCCAATCTGAGGGCACTTTAGGAATGGTAATTGTGGGAGGGGCTTTCTCTGAGCTCTCCTTATCTGACTAAAGACAGATCCTACAAAAGAGACCCACTCATGACTCTGCTCTCTGAGAACCCCATCAACCAGGGAAGATGAACTGTTGTCACAGGAGAGGATATGAGTTCAGTACTATGCCCAGACAGACTGTGACATACACTATCACAAATTCTTCAGAGGTCCTTCAAGATCCCTTATCCTTCAAGACTCATTATCTGCTTATCAAGACCACTTTTGTCCACTGTCCCACAGTTTGCTGCCAGCAGCACCCCAGCACCCCTCAGATGTCCTAAGCCTCCATTTCCTCTTCCAAACGATGCTGTATAAGCTTCAACCATTTTACCTACATTTGAGCTGCATATTTTATGGGACTTCCATGTGTACATATGCAATTAAATATGGCTTCTCTCCTGTTAACCTGCCTTCTGTCCATTTGTTCTGGTGGCTCAATTATCGAATGCCGAGTAGGGAGAGGGCATGTTTTCCTTCCCTTTGACACCAGAATGGAGAGCCATGTATGTTGGCACCATCTCTCCACATACTCAAGTTCTAAGTCCCAGCTGTGATGGCTTCAAATCTCCTATTTTGTTCTTATCTCTGGACAGTGACACACACTGGCCCCTTAGCAAGGAGTGCTCTTTTATTACTGCAAGATACCTTACTGCCCTCATTACTGGGTAACTTTAATTTACTCCCTATAGCTTGCATTAAGTTCTACTTTGACAAAAACATCAAAGTGAATCACTCACTTTTCTCCCACATTAGAAAGATGATTAGACCCTAAGGATGACCTAGTACAGGGTCTGGTACAGTGCAGACACTAAAAAAAATAAATAACACTTTTTAAGGAATGAACAACAACAACAAATTTCACTCAGCTTCTTATTTAAAATCAAACTATCACTATAGCACTCAGTATATTGAAATCCAAATTTGAGCAGACATGGCAAAATTAGGGGTAATTATCATAGTGCCCTGGGGCTTAATAAGCATTCAATATGTGTTAATAGCTACCATTATTGTTTACATTATGAAAGAATTTTTGTTTTAGAAAATCTTTCACCACTACTGTTTCCTTTCCTTTGCAAAGGCATATAAAGATTTTTTTTGCCTAAGGACTTGTTAAAATGGAATTTGATCTTTTTGCAGTCCTTTCCATCATGGTCTTGTTTAAAGTGAAGTAAACCTGGAAAGACAAGGGGACTCCAGTTAACTGTCTACAATTATATCCTATTGCAATGAAAAATAATTACTAGTAAAAATAGGTTATTCATAAGTCTTTATGTGGAAACCAGCAGCAGTGACGAATAGCCCAAATGGCCCACAGATGACTTTAGGAATCTTAGCCATGTGCATATGTGACTCCTCTGTCATTTTAATAAAGGTGCCTCCAGGGCACTAAGTTGGCCTGTTTCTATGCATGTGTGTAACAAGCAAGGCACATGTGTGGGTATTACTCTTGGGTAAGCACTATTTACCAATAAATTACTATGTAGCTTATATTGTAAGGGTCTGGTGATAGGCCTATAGCTTAAAAGACTGAAACAACCATGCATGTATCTTGTCACTACAGGTGCTTACAGTGTAATTACAAGGTCAACAGTTACTATGTAATTATGTAGTTTCAACATTGTGATTCTTAAACAACAAAAAATGTACCCTGTTCTCCCTGTACCTGCTGAGAACCCCTATCTGTTCCACTATCCTGCTTGCAAATGTTAAATAGTTGCAAAGATATTTTTAAAGAAAAACTAATCAAGAGAACTTTATTGGAATAATAGCTGTCTTAGAATTATTATACATGACCTCAGAAACCAAGTTCAACACTTTCATTTTCTTCGGAGGATTTTAAGAAGTACATTTTCTTATAGTAGCATGCCTAATTTAGAAAGTAACTCAGATCTAAGAAGTAACATGGGTAGGTCTTTTGCTTAGCAGAAGTAATTTTATAACAGTTCCTCCTTGTATAGAGTAATGACAAGTCTTATGTTTTTAAAAGGGTGCATTCCTGATTTAATGTCATAGGAATGAAATGATATTAAGTCATAAGTGACAGCACAGCCCCAAAGTTTCATCCTTCTGTAATTCAGATTCTAAGTTCATTAAGGTGGGTCTGCTTAATATTGGCATCACACAGCATATAATTTTGTGGTTGGTTGTGTGTCTGTGAGATGTGACTAATCTCTTACATATTTTTCTTCCAGTATATGGTGATTCTGAAATCATGAGTTTCATTAAAGCCTTATAAAATTCTTCAAATTCTCTCCCCTTTATTCAGAGAAGCAGAAGGACACTGCTTTGATAGTCAATATTTGAACAACTCATGCCAAATTTATTATAGGTTACTATCATACAGAGAATAATAAAGAATTTTTTTAATTACTTTAGCTCATAAGAATAGACTGATAGATATTCCATCAATGTTATGATTCCCTTGGATGGAGAAATGCTAAATGCTAACCCAAACAGATTTTAAAACCATAATTACTTGGTAAACAAGGGAATCATAGCCAAATAATTATTCATGAGTACAGATTAAATTCATCAAAAATTTTTAAAAATTTCTTATTGAATCCTTCTGTCTGTGGCAAATTCACTAGACGTAGAAATATCAAAGTGCCATTGCTTCTTCAGTATGTTTTACACAAAAAGATCAAGCTGTATACAGGTTTTTTGCTATAATGTCTTTCTTCTTTCTTTCTCCAGTGATAAAGCACAGATAAGTTACCCAACACTTGTGTGTTCTCATCATTTTAAAAGAGATGCGAGTTCTCTGATGTTATAGTTCTCTAAAAAGCAGAACCCAGGTAACCGCGTAATACTATTAGTTCTCATATTTAGATAAAGACTTACTAGGATGACAGTAACCTGAAAAGAAATTCTATTCTATACAGATAAATGGGAAGGTCCTATTCTATAGAGAATCTCATAATAGAAATCTCAAGAGAAAACCAAACAAGCTACTCTCTTGTCACCCAATCAAACCAAGAAACTCACTTAAATTGTTTCAGCATGTGTCTTCTAGTAACTGCCCATCATTTTTTACATTTGAAAGTTTCTTCTTTTCAATTTTTCTGAGACTGATTTGTACCTTTCTCTGTAATTCTGTAATCTGAGAATTAAGAATATAAAACCTCTAGAACCCATCAGACAATGAAAAAGTGCAAGGTACAGATGAATATCTACATAGGCACTTTTACATTTAAAAATCAAAATGATCATCTATATACCAAATGGAATAGAAAACCTGGGTAAGAACCCGGATGGGAAGTGAAATCAAAGATGACATTAACCTTTGCTGTGATGTTTCAATATTAACTGCTAGAATAATACACAGAATTTAAGTATAGCACAAAAATTAAGAAAGCACACAAAAGAATAAAACAAATTGTAATAAAGTAAACATACATAGAAACAATGCATTTATGCATTAGTTAGAATACAGTTTTCCACTTTTGTGGCAAAGGTCTAACAACATGGTTTGTTAGAATTTAAAGTGCAGATACAGGGAGCCTTCTTCAGCCTGCTCAGTGTGGAGACACATGGAGAAAAACGAAAAATAGGGACATTCACAGTGACCTTGTGGTTTCTGGAAGTAAGAAAGATGTATATTATTAGTAGCATACTGACCCATAGGGTCTGACCAATAAATGATCCTCACTGTGTTTACCCCACACTTTAAGTAGGCATGCATTTCAATGATTGTTCCCATTTCCATTTTTTAAAATAATTTTCAGTAAGTAAGGAGCACTGTACCTTTAAGTTTTAAATATAAAAAATGACACTGATTAACCTTTAAAATGGTGCCATTTAATCAAAGCAAGTAGATCTTTAATGGGTTTTAAATGGACTAATAAATCACAAGCTTTTTTAACATGGAAATAAACGAAATATTTGGGGAAAAATGCCTTCACCTATTGGAGTATTTGTAAGTGTGAGTTTGGGCATGGGGAGAGGTGACAGGTACATACACAGTGATTCTCTATGTGGTTATGATAGAGAAGGTGACCATTTAACCTTTTATTCCAGTGATTTCTTAATTTCTTAACATTTTTGCTATCTGAGCAAGATAGTAAATGGCAGTATCCGTATGTTTTCAGAAAACTTGACAAATTTTGAGGCCAGGACTCAGAAAAATAGTTGAGCGTCATGTTGAAGGCAATTGATCTTTCCCTCTAGGGGAAAGTGATCAGAGAAAATGAGTATGTTTTCCTCTCTCCACTCATCCCCCTGCCATTACTAATTCTCCTCAGGCACAAATGAAGAACCAAGTAACCTTCAATCTCCTAAAGTACAGACTGGACTCCCTGTGTTCAGAGCTTAGTGTTTGGGCAAATAAGCCGTTACTGTGCCTGCAGACGTGGCATTCTCTCTGCTTTCCAAGAATGGGCAAGTCTGTAGCATACTCTGTTCCTGGCTCAGGGTTGCTTAATGCAAACCAGTTGGGCTGGATAGAAATGATTGCTTGATAATGATAGAATAGCTGTGTTTTTCCTTGGAATCGTGTACTGCACTGGCCAAGGATAGTGCCACAGAAGAGCTACCAGTGTGAGGAAGGATAAAGGAAGTGGTCCCTACAGTGGGGAGTTTTAAAGGTTAGCAAGGTGTCAGAGTTAAAGAGCTCCTCAGGCAGCCCTTAGCAATAGCCTCCAGTTTCAAGCACTTACAATGTGCTACATACTAAACTGAGAATTCTGTAGGCAGTACACTGTTTAATCCATGTGACTCAATTAGGGAGGAGCTTAATGTCAAAATTTCACAGATAAGGAGACTAAAGAACAAATGGATTGCAAAACATGTCCAAGATCAAACAGCTAATAAGTAAGACTTAGATTTTTAACAATGCAAACTTGGTCCCATCCCTGTCTTACTTCTTCTGCACCAAACAAATGATATTCAGGCGTGTGCTCTCCCTCTTTCTCCTCAAAGGCAGTCTTTCCTCTGCACTGTTGATCACATGTCCTCCAGGAACTTTCTACTTTAATTCAACCCCTCCTTATTTCTAGGTCCAGTTCCTGCATTCCAGTGTCTTTCCCCCATCCATCCCTGCAAGTGTTCAAATCTACCAATTGTTCTCAAACCCATTCTTTGAATCCAGCATTTCTCTAGACAGCATCTCTTTGCTTGGAAAGAATTGTCTATATTTTGCTGCACCTAACTCCTCTCTTGCCTCTGTAACAGGAGCCAGCCCTACCGTGCAGAAACAGCCTCTGTTGAAGGCATCTGCAATCTAATAATGGACAAATCAAGTGGATGTTCTTTAGCACTCATTTTGAGGCTTCTGCAGGAGTGGATTTTTTTTTTTAATAGGCCTCAGAAGTCCTGGTGGCACCCATCTTCCACCTATGTCTTTCTCTTTTGCCCATGCTCTAGGCACTCTCTGGATGTCTGTGATCTTTCATGGTCTTACACAACAATGTACACACCGATGTGATGTTTCCTTGGGCAATAGTGCTAACCCAAAGTTCTCATCTGGACATCAGAACTCAGCATTCCTTTGAGTATTAGCCCCAATGGATACAAGGACACATGCTATAAACTCAAACACAAGAGCATTCAGAACTGAGTTCAGCATGTTCTTACCACTCTGTGCCCAAAGGGAACTTTAGGTTTGCATCTACTCCTATAAGTCAAAACCCTGCATGCATGCCCTTTTTGATACTTCAATCTCCATTATAGAATTTATTCTCTTATCCTCAATAGCTCTCCAGCCAAATTCTCTCTATTGGACCACCTCACTTGGTTGCATTTCAGAGCCTGTCACTTTTACTGAGCTGATGCAATGACCTCTGTCTTCTCCTTCCTGTCTGCATCTGCCCCTTCTGATGAGTCCTTAGAATAGTGTTCCTAGTATACAGCGCAGATCATGCTTCATATCTGCATAAACCCTTCACTGACTCAACTCTGCCAGTTCCCTTAGCCAGACTATGTAAAATTTGACCAACCCATCCCTCTTTAGCCCTGTCTCCCATGGCTTCCCTCAGTGTTTCCAGGCCTCCAGCACAACTGAGGATTCTGAGCTCTAATTTTCACATCTCTGAATATTTGCATGACCTCCCTACCCCACACCTTGAATTATCTTTTCTGCCAAAGAAATATCATTTTCATTGTGATATATTCATATTCATATATGGACATAGCATAACTTGGTTGATTTCATACCCCAATAATTTGCCTTTGACTCCACTAAAAAAATAAATAAATAAATAAAATAAAAGGAGAGAGACCAGCAAGGAAAGAACCAAGAGAGAAAGGGGAAGGTTCTAGGAAATTAGATTAACCAAATTATGTTATATGCATGCACAAATATGTCAGAGTGAATCTCACCCTTTTGTATGCTTTTAATGCACCAATAAAAATACATCATGTTCTCTTTAACACCTCACATGGACAAGAACTACCTTCTCCCTGAAACAGGTTTTTGTCTCTCCTATATGACATAAACACTCCCTTCCTTGACCATATTAGCAAACTGTGTGTAGTTTGTAGCCTTTATACTTTATATCCTATTATAATTTTATTTTATGCTAGTCTTTCTACTTTACTAGATTGGAAATCAAAAGCTATATTTTCAGGGCTGGGTGTGTAGGTAAATGGTTAGACAACGTTCCTAGCTTGAATGAAGCCCTAAATTCAACTCCTAGTACTGAGAAAACCAGCCAACCAATCAATGATATCTTTTCAATCCTTTTGTTATTTTCAGTACTCACACAGTAGGTGCTTAATAAATGTTGAACTAAACTTGACAAGTTGATGGATAACTACCTTTAGTTAAGCTCAAGCAACTAAAAAGGCGACCTCAATTATTTTGCAAAATCATTATGACTTGGAAGCATTTAGCCATTGAAAAAGTAAGATGTATTTTGGAGATTAATAAATTGAAAATTAGCTATGCATAGTTGCTGGGACTGTAGTATCTTCAGCCAACCAAATGTCCTTGGGCAAATCATTCATCTATGTTTAGTTTATGCATCTCATCTAGAAAGGGAGGTGATCAAGGATTCTCTGAAATCTCCCAGCTTCAATATTGATTTTTAATGAGTTCATAGCTGACCACATCAAGCAGATATTCAAAGTTGAGGATGAATCTGACAAAACAAGTGACCAATCAAATATAAAATTCTATTTGTTGTAAACAACCAGAGCTATGTGCTAAGTAAAAAGGCATAACAAATCACTTCCAACATCTTTCCAAAATTATTTACATAGCTGAACCCTTTCATTTTTAGCTGTAAAAAAATCCCCACAAAACTGTCTTGGAAAATAGTCATTTGGCAAGAAAATGTACATCTTTATAGACACATCAAAGGCATCCCTCTATCTTTTCCCACACATTTTCAAATCTTGTACACAATCACATTATTTGTGGTTCTACATTTCTCTCCAAAATATCAAATTTGTCTTTGATTCCACAGATCCTGAATATTTATATACCTTTCAAGTTGACGTAGTTTATTGAAGAAAGAACATAGCTCAGTCGCGTCTATTAAATATTAAGTATTTTGCTGCAAAGGCAGACACAGGTACACAGCTGTGTGATCACAACCTCCAGAGATACAAACATGATGCTTTCCCCACCTATTTGGTTGCAAACGAGAAGAGGAAAAAAAAAAAAAAAGCTATGCTGAAAGAAAAACTGGCTTAAATAACATGGTGAGCAAGAATGTGGTGTTAAAATGAAATGTTTGAAGTTGCATATTATATCCAAAGGAACACCACCATAATTCATAGTGATTAATATTAATGTCAAAAATATTAAAGAAAGTAATAATGATTTGTATCTTCATGTAATGGGCTACCCTTTCTTTGATCTTTTATTCTGTTTGATCAATGAAATTAACGGGCAATAAATTTCAAACCAATAAAAAGGAATTCATCTTTTCCCAGTGCATGGGTCAGCCTGTGGGAATAACAGCCACTGGAGGTCAGAGAGACAAATGCTAAGGCTGGTGTTAAAAAGGGATCAGATAATTTTATGACCATTAATAATGTTTGTGGTTCTGCAAGCTCACGTGCAGATAAGGGGAATCCAGTCATCTTCTGGGCTCAGACTAATTACCTTCTGGGTCACAGAGACACTGCTAGGCCAGCACACAGCATGGGTCACTAGTGCACCTTCAGAGGGGGCTCTCCTTCCATTTCAGTGGAGAACAAGGTCAGCTGCAGACCCTTAGAGGCTCTAAACTCTCAAAATATTGTGGCACTTACTCCTTCATTTGAAATTTACTTTAAAGAGTCATTAAACCAGAAAAACAATTTTTTTTGCATGTGTTGAGGTTAAAATGGATTCTTTCTTTCTGGATTGCTTTAGATACACAATTCAAGAATTTATTCTAAAGCTGAATTGTTCAAATTGTTTTAGTGTCCTTGCTTCCCAGATCCTGGGCACTCTAGCAGTTTGTCTATTAGGTAATTGGATGCTTAGTAGGCAGGGTGCAGGTGAATTATTCTCACAGCTAGGGAAATCAGCATATGCATGACTCTCTAGCTCAAGTCCAGAGTGGCAGAAGCTATTTCAGGAACATTGCTTCCCCAGGCCTTGGTGGTGGGTGTGGATTCTGGAGACCTTCAATTAATACTGGTTGCATAGGTTATGGCCTGTTGGGGATGCCCTTCCTAGTAAAGGTATATTCCTTAGGTATTATTTCCATCCCTCTATTGAGATCTACATCTGCACTGATATTAATGATCAGTACCAAATACATGTTAAATATGCCCAGAGATACAATCAGTCTTGTATCAACTTCAATGTCAATACCTGTGGAAGCCCTGGTGTTTACGGTTCACTACCTACATGCATGTAACCATTTGCTTATGGTGGTCCACTTCCTTTTTATCAAGTGCCTTTTATGTCATGGAAAAGAGCATCTTATTGGTTTGTAATAACCTAACGGTTACTGAAAACTGACCATTGCATTGCTAAATCATTCCATTCACAGCTCTCAACAGCAGGACATAGCAATTCTCCTAATAGACTTAAAATAAACAGACACCATTTACTTTCATAAAACTGCAGGGGGACAGCTCAGGTTGGCTTTGGTGTGAGAAAATTTATGATCATCAATAATCTATCTTAAAGATTCAGTAATGCTTAATGTACTTTTAGATTTCTAACCCCAGCAAAGCAAGATTAACAACTGTCAGTGAGGAAAATAATAGTCATATAATACTGAGCACTTATTAAAATATGTTGTATGGAAAGCAGTTTTTCCTCTTACATGGTGGCTTAATTAGACCTCAATATAGTAAAAAATTACTAGAATAGAAGAATTTTCCAGGACAATATTTAGACGCCGGGGTCAGAAGGTTTGACTAGATATTTTAAACATCAAACACCTCTCTCTTAGGTATCTGCCATTGCATGTTTGCCCAGGAACTCTGGCATCTCACTTCTGTTTATCCAAGTCTTTTATTGGCTTCCATGTTCCTGACCCTAATCTCTGAAGTTGATTGATGTTTGCAGTTTCACTTGAGGGCCAACATTCACAAGGACATGTGTCTCACCTGGAGACATCAGCTTCAGCCTGCAGCAATCTACTTATACCTTGTGTGAACCACAAACCCTCAACATCAAGATTTCCATCCAGGCTACTCTCCTCTAGGAACCATATCCCATCCCTGGTTTGGTCAGGGAACAGGATTGGGATAGAAATATAAAGCACAATGACCATTGTCTAAAACTACACGAATACTTGAGATCACCAAGATAAGTAGGTTCAAGAAAGAATGGAATGAGAGGTAAAGACAATGAGTATAGACAGCCCCCAAAAAGCTTTGCTATAAAGCAGATCACAGAAAGAGTGTGTTAGCAGATGAGAGTGTGTGATTGTTAGGGTGTTTTTTTTTTTTTAACAGTAAAAATAATTGCATGTTTAAGAATAAGTGAATGAATCTTATAAGACCTATTTCTACTGCCAGATGGAAGGCTGTGTCTCTATTCTGACAGATAGACTCCCATTGCAAATCCTAGAAGCAAAAGATTATATTAAAGTGTCAATTTGCAGACTAGACCCACAAAGAGGCAACCAAACTATAGTCATGTCTTCAAACTCCCTCAGGATGTATGTTGGTGAGGCATTAACTGGAGAGAGGAGTTCAGTTCTTGTGCTTTTATTTCTTCACTTATGGATATGGATACACACACACAAACACACACACACACACACACACACATGTACATACATACATATCCATAATTTTTGTTCAGAAAATTTATCTCAGAACATTATACTTATCTTGGTTATTGATGTGCTTTGGAAAACTAAAAATCTCTAAAGTGAAATGAAATGCTGTAAATGTTGATGCAGGCCTTCACATATCTTAGGTGCACAGATGTTTTTGGCAGCATCCAATCAAAATTGGATGCTGCTTGAATCTTCTATTTTTATAATGAATATTGCATTCATTTT
This sequence comes from Callospermophilus lateralis, assembly GCF_048772815.1. Classification (NCBI taxonomy): domain Eukaryota; kingdom Metazoa; phylum Chordata; class Mammalia; order Rodentia; family Sciuridae; genus Callospermophilus; species Callospermophilus lateralis. The sequence continues at coordinate 3,450,688 of NW_027517238.1, forward strand.
GTTTTGTTTTGTTTTCATTTGTTAGCACAACCAGAAAGGAAAACAAAATCGAGTCATGAAACTGCAGTGCGGGCAGTAGGTACGTTGTTCTCAGATGGACAGATATGTTACTGTCAGTGCTATTCCTGTGAACATAGGTGCCTGGCCTGCAGGATGCAGTGTGAGTGGCAGAGATGTGGTAGTCTAAGGCTCCTGGTCAGTGCTTCCTCAACGAACCCTATAGACCCCTTGAATCTCAGAGCTTGCCAGGAAGCTCGAGGTGATGAAATGCAAGATTCTTCCCAAAGCAGGGATTCATACCCACCCCGCTTGCATGTAGCCAGTCTCTGCTTGCAAATAACCAGAGACAGCAACCTGATCTTCATGGGGATACCTAGTTTCAGTATTTAAAACAGCTCTGATCACAATAAAGTTTTAATTTAGGTTGGGAGATAGTCTCCCTGTCTGATGCTTCTGGGTGCATTTTATGAAGACATACAGAACTGCAGGGTCTCTTTCACAACATATGGAGATGGACACCAAATTTTTTTTTATCTTTTCTTTTACAGGATAAATATGTCTCCTGCCTTTCTAACTCTTCCTCAGAAAGCAAGGATCCCAGGTCCTCCATCATCCTATCACCTTCTCTTAGTGTTTATATTTTCTACCAAATCTCTCTGCAGCTAGATTTGGGCCTAATTCCTTCAGAGCAAAAAGAGGGGAAAGCAGATGTCAAATAAAGGCTGCGTATGGCAACAACAAGGAGACTGGGAGCTGTGTTTGGAAGAAAGTCTCAGTACTGACTTCATATTCCTGATCATCTTGTAAGGTAAAAAGGTAAATGCTGGGTTAAAAAAAAAGTGAGATTGTATCAGGTATAAAGTGGAGAGAGCATAGTGTTGATCACTATCCCCATTTGAGCTCATTCTTGTGGGGACAACTTTTCTCTGCCCCCTGGGTATAATCTAGCTTGACTCCAGGACTTTTCTAATCCCCAAGACTTTTTAAAAAATCTTTAGGTGACTTTTAGTTAACAAAGACATTCTTATTTAATAATAAAATGTCTAGTCCATGCTGTTAACCTAAACACTAAGGTGCACTGTAAGTTCTACCTCTCCTTTCTCAGCCCTGCTTTATGCCTAAAACCTAAAATCCACCGTCAAGGTGAAGGTCTTGGTCCTCTGCCTTTGTGGACTGCTTTGTCTTTTTCTTTTTCCCCCAGTCCCAGCTCTGCTGCTTTGGGTTTTGACCTTTCCCGGGTTGGAGCAGGAGGCAGAGGATCTGCAAGGCTCACTTCCCTGGCACCTGGCCTTGGAGCCCATCTTCAGTCCTGGAAGATGTTCTGGCTTTCAAGGATATCCTCCCACCCCCTTTGATATGGGGAGGATGTCTTCAAATACCTGAAGGGAAGCCAGGTCTCTGTTGTCTGCTCTTGGGAACATTCGTCAGTCTTGATCCTACAGACATCTCCATCTTCTCCTGACCTCCCTCTGGCTAGGTGGCCATCTTTCAGAATGATTCTCCAACAGAGGCCTCAGAGAGTGTGACTTTTCCTTCCACAGTATCACAAAGCACAAGCCACTCCCTTCAGAGCCCCTGTCCTGGCTGCCTCTCCAGCCATGTGGTAGCTTCTCATCTGCAGAAATGGGCCCAGAAGTACCTCATGCCCAGGAGACTGTGGGGGACCTGGGCCTTGCACCTGTGAAGATGTACATTTTGGGCTAAGGGGAGAGGCCAACTCCTTGCTCTTAATCAGATGCTGTGACTCTGTCCAAGAAATTTCACCTTCCATTAAAAGTTCCTCTCTCCCTCTCCACCCTCTTTTGTAGGAATGAGATAGTACAAACCCAAGGGCAACAGAACTAGGTCACAGGCACCTCTTCTGAAAGTTTTGCTTGGTTGGTCTAGGATTTTGTGACAGAATGGAAGTAAATGGGGCCTGAGACGGGAAAGCAATGGAGAGAGTCCCAATAGCACTTCCTGTTATGATCACATAGTAAAATAACCAGCAATGAGTTTGTAACATCATGTTATTACTTGGGTGATATGTTTAGTCAAATATCTGAATGAAGAGCTTAAAAACAGAAACTTCCAAATCATACAACCTAATGAAAATAACAGTAAGACATATAAGTCAATTTAAGATCAGTCAGGAAACTTTTTCTCCTGAACCAATTACATGCGTGCCTTGAGAAATCAAGTTATCATAAAGTAACTTAAGGCTTAATGAACAATCATATGAGGGATTTACTTTTGTAGAAAGTAGAAAACTAGAATCTGTGAAGTTATCAGCTAAAGTCTTCCACAAGTTCAATGTTACGTGCCTTCACCAAGATTGAAGGAATCAAAACATCTTTACATTTATTCATTATGTAACAAAATTTTTTAGATGCTCAAAATTAAAACACTAAAAATTAAAGATAAAAGATAGAAATAAATATTCACAAGTAAATTCTGGTTCCCACACCAGGCTGAGATTGAGGGAAACTTTTTTTTTATTATTATTAAATATGGGATTGAAGATCCCAAAGTAAAATAAAATCTAAATGGCAAAGTCTATTCAGTGTGGGAGGGTCTGTCAAGTCTCACTTAGCATCTTCATTAATGATCTGGGCCAGAGCAATAAACAGCAAGTTAATTAAACCTACAGGTAGTATTAAATCAGTATGAGGGGCAAAGACTGGTGAGAGATGATAAAAAGCCTTTGGAGGTTAGCAGCAGAAACAGCAAATAAAAAAGAATTTGAGAAAGTGCATATATTTAACAGAATAGGGCCCTTGGAAAACAGGACAGATAAAAGCAAATTCCACTGATTATGCAGACAATTAAATATATCCTAGTTCAGTGCCGTGGGAAAATAATCACCAACATCTTTCGACTTTCCCACTCAAAGATATAAGATAATAATAGGCAAGGAGAGAAGCCATTCATAAAAGGATTCCTCTTCTGGAGGGAAAAACTGTTTGCATCTAAATAGAATAGAGGAAGAATCAAAAATAAGGATGTTTCACTGGTATAATTTGAGTATCTATGAGGTAACTTACATAAAGAAGAAGTTAATATCACATATTTGAGTGTGATAATTCTTTTATTGGTCTAAAGAGTGGAAAAAATTAAGATTCTGAAGGGTATAATTTATAAGCAAGCTATCTTGAAATACTGAGCAGTTATTCAAAACAATGCAAATAACACATATATGTGTATACACGCGCGCGCGAGCGCGCACGGACACACACACACACACACACACACACAACAGACTGACTGATCCCCACATAGCTAGCTATTCATTTCGTCTCTTTCTAGCTTAATGTGATGCAGCCACTGGCTTCCTATCTGATCCTCAAAGCAATCCTCTGAACTTGGTGCTGCCTCAGGACTTTCACACTTGCTCTTCCTTCAATCCAGGATTCTCTTCCCATAATTTTCCCAGGCTGGTGTCAGTCAAATGTCCCCTCCTCCTAGTAACCTCTGGACCATCATATATAAGGGTGACTTTATTATCAAGACAGTATCTCATTCTTGCTGTGTTTAAATATGTTCTTAGGACATACAAGTATCTAAATCTCATTATCAATTTATTGCTGTTTACTTGAGTGATTTCAGTCTCCCCTTCCCCACTTATGGAATATAAGCTCCATGAGGGCAGGTTTCTTGTTTCCTTTGCTATGATACCCTGAATCCCCCCAAAATAGACCCTGGAATTTATTAACTCTCAATATCACCACTAAAAATAATAATGATACATATGTATGTATGTATGTATGTGTCTGCATGTGCCATAAGTGAGAGAGAGATAACACAGCAGATAGGAGACTGTGAAGACACTAACAAGAAAGTACAGGGGCCATAGAAAATGATGGTGAATGACATCATTACCAAGTCATTGCATCAAAGATTATGAATTTAAAGTTTTAAATAAGCAGATGCATTAACACAAATTATTCAGAGTAGGTAAACTTACCAACTCTGTAATTATGTATTTGATTATGTTAGTCCTCAAATGATAAAATTTTGAGGATCACTCGTGAAATAGCATCAAATCAGTGGGTCTATTTACTCATAAAAATCCATATGAAGCTAACTACCATGTGGTTACTACCAGTTTTATTTTTCTTTTCTTTTTTTTTTTTTGCAATAGAGTGGAATCAATGTGTGCAGTCTAATGAAATATGCTGCAATTAGAGAACTACTATGCATAGTAATATCTCTGCTTGTATATGTTTCAAATAAAATAGAGTCTGTGGTGACATTCAGGAATGGAAAGAATGAAAAGCAAAATTAAATTGCTAATAGATTTCCAATTGCAGCTGGGTACCTGAATGCAAAATCAGGTTGTGAAAAACTGACTGCTGAGCTTGTCTTCTACCCATCTTAACACATGCTTACATGTATGTAGGTTTGGTGTACTTTCATAAGAAAGAATAGCGTGGTCCACAAACCAAGAAATATTAAGGCACTCTCATTTGTAACAGAAAACTACCAACACAAAAGTTTTACCCTACTTCTGGGTCAGTGTTCCCTTTGGGAGAGAAATGCCTGAAACCTTAGAAGAGGTTTCAGCTAAAAGTCATCGTGAGTAGAAGACCCATCAAGCGAAGCAGACTTGTAACCAACCCTTGACCCTCAGCCTCAAAGAGACTCAGAAATGATCAACACAGTTAACAGACCCTTTGAACACCAACAAGAGGGAAATAAGAATAATAATTCAAATCAATTTTCCTGAACCACTATAAAAAATATCATAGTTAGGCCTGTCTCTCTGTTAGCCATCTTTTTTCCTTACTGTCAGAAACAGGAGTGGAATGGATGGCTCTGACTTTAGGACAGCAAATTATTACATCAGTTCATGCCAGCACCTGTAAGTCAAGTGACTGTGCAAGAGAATGTCCCAGGCTTTACTGCAGGGTCCTTAAGTTAGGGTTGGGTGGCAAAAGTCATCAGCTGGCAAGTGCACCATTAAGAGTGGTCTGGGGAGAAGAAAGCCACATGGAAATATTCAATGTCTTTGTCCCGTTTTTTGACATAGGCAAGAAGTATTCTACTTTTCCAAATAAAATTCAGAACTGATCTCTCTCACCATTCTGCCTGCCCCTGCAGATGCATCAAGCCCTGCCTTCCTTATGCAACTCTGACAGAAAGCATTTTATCAGAGTCTCTGATAAAAGCAAATAAGTACTTTAACGATTATGTTAAGGATTTAAGAAAATCGACATACACCTATGGTGAGAAAATCTCGGATATTTCCTTGCAGAATATACATAAAAATGTCTCATCCAAAAGATTTTCCTCTTATTTCTTTAAATATTTGTCTTATTTAAAGTAGAAAAAAGTTGTAAACATCTATGGGCCTCACACATGATATAAGAATTTTATGTTGTAGTATCATCTATCATGTCTTAAAAATCAGAACACCAAAACTATCCCCTCAGAAACATACTGAGTCATAAATGTTGAATGACACTTTAGATGCTGGCAATGTGTCCACTTTTATTTACTGAAAATAAAAATGCTTCCCCTCATGAGTATCAATGTTACTTGAAATAATAGGTATCCTAATTGCTTATGTTCAATGCTTACCTCCCTTCAAATGATGTCATTTTAAAAGCTTCATGGTCATCTCTTTTTGACATTAGAAACAAAAAGTCTATAATATATTTTCATATAAAAGACAAGAAGAGAATATACAAAATCACTGTAAAATAAACTGAAACTGATTAGCTGGCTTTCCCTTTTTAAACTGCATCTTCATCCAAAGGAAATACCAAGTGAAATTGCCAACAAATCATTGAAAGGCCACTCATCAGTACACAAGACTACAATCAGCTTGTCATAATTAACTTCATATATAAAAGAAACATAAGCAAAAGCACAATGCCGAAATCTGCAGCTTCAAGTTGGTGTTCAGGTGGGTAAGAACTAAACTTGGGTCATACTACTTTATCCTCATTGCCTCCTTTCATAAATTCGGCAGATGACTCTCTGTACATCAGCAATGTTGTGTATGAGCTTGGCTTTATTGGGCTGAATCACATTATTTCATGAGGTCAAGATATGAATTATATATGTGCCTCATCACAATATAGTATGGCCTCTAACTTTAATGCTATTCCTGCAGATATTAGAAACCTGTGTCCCATCCTTCTGAGCTAACACTTGCCCACCCAGGGTGTGACACTTAGGAAATTATTCTGGTAAGTCTATGTGCTCTCTACCTTTAACTTCTGTGCCTCACCAGAGATTTCTGATTGCCCTGTCTCCATGAACCTACATTATGTTACTTCCATTAACTACACCCCAATTTTCAAGCTGGAAAAGGAAGTCATTTAGGTGAGGGCTTTATCTCTATGTGATTTTGTTCAACCAGAGAGGCAATAAAAACATAGAAGATGGCAAGAATAAAGGTACATGTATACTTCAACAGAGTTAGAAAGAAAATGTGTAAGAGGATCTGTAATATCACAAGAGTTCTGCAGATATCAAATGGAAAAAGAAAGAGAAGACTTGATGGATTAACCTCAGCTTCAATGCAGGGGGAACCGGCTTCCCTGGGATGGAAGGAGAGCAGGGATGAAGAGGGAGAGGAATCCAATTCACCTTTTCCTTGAGTCATTCATAAACACATAGATCAGAATAGTTCTTTTGGCCAAGTATTTATTAGAAATCCTCACCCTGCCTGCTTATAAATAGTTTGAGAAGGCAGACACTACAATATTCATGGCCATGTTTGAGAAGCAACCTTTTGAGCTGACTTTATTATGGGATATATATATATATATATATACACAGTGCTACCTAATACAACACAAGGGCATTTAGTTGATTTCCAAGACTTTATTTTCTAGGCTTCTTATTCCACTTCAAAAGCCCCTCCCACTAATGATCAAAACTGTTTTGTAACCCAGCCTTGACGATATGAACACCCAAAAGCAAAAGGAGACCAAACATGTATCTCATGAAAACCTAAGGATCGCATCCAACCCTAAGTCTGAGGACACATTTATAGCTTGCACCACTAAGTACTACTGTTGTGGTTTATTTGTTGTTCAGTTACATGCATGCATTTTTTGGGGGGAGGGGTATTTTTACCTTAAGTATATATTTTACAAAAGCTCATGAAGTTCTTAAAATTAGCTATACCTGTAATCTTACAATATTCCCTAGGCTGTGGGTAAAATTGTACTTATTCACTTAAAATTAATATCCTTTTCTTGGTTCTCTGTGGAATTCTGACAAAACATTGAATTGAATGTTCACACACTTAGGTGTTTTAATCCAGCCATCGTGGCTATCTATCTTCTAACCACAGCATAGCAAGATTAAAAAATGTCCTGCTGCTCCCAGCCTGAACCTATGAAATGAACCTGTACGAAGGTCATTTTAGTAGGAAGAAGAACTGAACAATTCACAAAGCTTTAAGGAATTCAAAATAGGCAACAGAATAAAGAAAGGTATCGGGAGGAAGGATCCTCGCCAGCCCTAACAAGCCATTTGGTTCTTGTTATACTGTTAATTATATGTATCCATGAAGCTGTTTTATTTCAGAATCAGCTACTGACTCAAGCTCTCGGATGACTGCGAGTTTTCTAACTTAAGTAATGTAATTTGGGGATCCAGGCTCTGGGTTGCAATTTCTCAAAAGTCTGCATGTACATATATTTTTAACGTGAAACTTTCAACATTAAAAATTTCCATAGGTTTGTTAGAAATGACAGATGGCCTAAATTGATTATTGAACTGAAAACCAAATATTCCCTGCTCCCTCAAAGGAATGTTTCCATGAAGAGAATCTCTCGGACCCTGCACCTAAGCGCTAATCTCTAGAATAAATCTTACACATTTTCTACGGTTAGGTTTTCTCACGTTCAAAGGGCAGTTTTTATGTATGTCCAAAAGAATTTCTGAAAATGAGTGCCTGGGTACACCTGGATCACTTTTAAAAGTTACAGGTTCAAGGTCCAATTCCAGTTCTACAAATCATCCTGCTAGAAGGGGTGCCCAGCTCCCAGCCCCCTAGGTGATTCTGATGCAAAGCTTACATGTGGTTAGCAACAGCACCAGATAACCTGGGATTAAGACCCTTTGGCTCTAACACCTGATTACATCCCAATGAACCCTGCAGGAAGTGATCCTCCTAAGCAAGAGGATACGGTGGGCAGTGGGAATGAGGGCAGGTATCTGAAGTCATTTCCTGGAGGATGGGATTGCCTGCTGCCTATTTCTACATCTCCTTCCCTTTACTTCTCAGAACTCTCCCACCCCCTGCTGGTATGACCCAGCATTTCTCACTTCTTTGCCAGGTTCTTGTTACTATAGAGACAGAAGCCAGGAGAAACAGTGAAGATGCAAACACAGAGCTGGCTCCTAAAAGTGGGGAAGAAAAGAGAAATGTCAAGAGACAGAGATAAGCACAGGAAGAGGAGAGGAAGAGAGCAAGTCCATGCAGGACAGAGACCACCACGGGCACATGTCCAGAGGGGCTAGGCAGGTGATAAAATATAAAGCTGGGAACATGGAGAAGAGAGATTGCCTTGGGAGTAACAGGGAACAGGGGTACCTCTTCCATCCAAGGGTGTCACCAGCCAATTGCACTTAGAATGACAGTGTAGAACTGGCATATTTTTTTTTCAATCAAGAAAAGCCCAAAATGTGGGTTTTATCATATTTAAAAATTTTTATTATCTAAGGATTAACAACTAACTTCTTTTTTTTTTTTAACTCGAATAACCAAATTTGCCTCCAGCCTGCATCTGCTAAAGAAGGTGAGGTGATTAGTTTTTGAGAAGGTGGCCAGGGGAGGAGATAGAAGCCCCGGAAGAGAAACTCTGAGATGGAACAAGTGAAGAGGGATTGGTTTGCAGTTACTATTGAATACAGGACTCAGAAACTGTTAAAGATTAGCTAGGATGTACCATTGACCCCCAGATAATCGCAGGTTTAACTTGTTTGTTTTTGAGAAATCACTGGCTAATTTTTGTCAAAATCCCAATCGGAACAACTTCCAGGCAACTGACTGTAAATCTGCCACGATAAAGACCCAGAGCACTTGAGGGGACTCCCAGGAGTGAGGGAGGCAGGGGGGCCCAGTCCAAAGCTCACTAGGCCCCTGCCTCCCAATTCTCACACGAGGAAACTTACAGGAGCCTATAGAAACCCCATATTGCTTTTTCACTTGTGCAAGGTGATTGTGAAAATAGCAAACCACGCGCTGTGGGAGCAAGGGCTATAGAGTGATGAAAGACCCTGGCCATGGTCCCTGTCACCCGTGTTAGACAATCTACCGTGAGGAACATCTCAGTTACCCGTGATGATAGCCCCACCAAGAAGTAATGAACGTCGTTCTGGCTTTAGAGAGGAGGAAACAGAGACTGAAGAAGCTAGACAAGCGCTCTGCTTTGGTGCCAAGGAAACAAAGCCGTGCTTGGGAGTCAGTACCTGCAGCCCACACTCCAGGGGCAAAGGGACCTGTGAATTGGAGAGGCGGGCACCCAAGGCCGCGGAGGTGCTCAGCGCTCCCCTCCCATTCTGCCAAGATGCTTCAGAAGAAAAGCACAATTTACTCTGTTGACTCATCAGAGGACAAAGAGGGTCGTTTAAATCTTCTAGTTGTTCTTTATTACATTTTATGAAAAAGAAAATAGGGTGATTGCTATGGTTGTGTCCTTCAGAACCGGCAAGGGTCAAGGGTCTGTATTATAAAAGAGAGGATCAGAGAAGAAAGCGTTCCAGCCCTGCTTTCTGCACAGGGAGTTACCATGCAACAGGGGGATTTATTCATTGGGAGCTCTCCGTTCGATTGCAAATACCCAGAGTACATAAGCTATGCAATAAAAGCTATTTGGCTGGCTTTGGTAAAAAGACTAAAACAAAGTACAACTCAGCTCAACTCATCAAATTAGACTGATGAGCTACAATTTTTCATGTCCTGCCATTAAGAAGTTTCAGTAATGGTTTTCAAATTTGCAGGGGTAACAAAGAAAACCCTAATAAAACACAAACACAGATTCAATGAATTTTAAACCTGAAAGGGTCCTTATAAAATAATTTATATGTACACAACTCCATCATCTAATAAATAAAGAAGTTTAGATCTAGAAAGAATATGAACACTGCCCTAAATCACACGGCCTCATTAGTGGCTGAGCTTAAATAGCTTGGGGCAGATACTATTGACCATCTTACTGATGAAACCAACTTAGAGTCCTTTGTTACTTTAATAAGTGGACTCACTAATTTGAGGAACTTTTTCTAAGAAAAAAATACATGAAATAAAATATGAATAATATGATTATTAATACATTTGAATATTATATGTACATACATTATTTGAGAGATTTAATATACTGAGTTTTTAAATATTTATAAGAAAAATACTGATACCCACCTACAAAGATTGGCAAAAGAAATTTAGAAAAAGAAATATTAATCAAAGGGATACATTTTTTTACATGGTTTGGCAAAAAGTAAAACATGATAAAACATATTGTTGGTAAAGTCATAAGTAAATCAACACAAAATGCACTGTTGTTACCTGTAGAAAGAAATTTCACAGTATGTACCAAAATTTGTATGTGTGTATATGCATACAATTAGATTCATTCATTCCAATGCAAGGGACTCATTTTAAGAAAATATGTAGAGAGTTGTATAAAAATACATGAATAATAATGTTCATTTTAATATCTAGTAAAAATTATAAACAACTTAAATGTCATTGATAAAATTAATTATGGGGCCGGCCAGGGTTTTGGCTCAGTGGTAGAGCGCTTGCCTGGCATGCATGAGGTACTTGCCTAGCATGTGTGAGGTACTGGGTTTGATCCAGAGCATCACATAAAAATAAACAAATAAAATAAAGGTATTCTGTCCATTGTACAACTAAATAAATTTTTTAAAATTAATTATGATATATCTATTTTATGGAATTCTAATGCCACCATAAAAATTATATTAATCTTTACTCATAAAAATGATGGTAAAAATCCCATACCTGATCCTTAAAATGAAAGATGTTTACAATATAAATACATGATCTCATGTATGTCAAATTTTATATGGTACATGCCAAAGTAGCAAAATGTATAATCTGTGCTTGTAAGATTTTTAATGATATTGACATTCTTCCTTTTATGTTCTTGAATTACTTAAGTCAAACTGAAATGATCATGCATTATCATCAGGAAAAAGCATTAAGAGTATTTTTAGTTTTCTTTATTTCTGAAGTATAAGTCCTTGTTCTGAACAGGAAGAAGAAGTGTGCATAAGAGTTATACCGAGGGCATAATTTTTCCACCAAATCTCTATATTTAGCATTCTCCAAAAAGCAAATGAAATTGTCTTTATGTTCTAATATAATTTTAGATATAAACTAAGTTCTAATAGATAACCATCTCTAGAGCTTTACTGGGTGTGAGGACATTTGAATTCAAATAGCAACTGCATAGGTATCTAGCTGGTTGAACTGGACTCAGCCAGTGAACATTCCCTAGACCTCATTTCCTAAAGCTTTATATGAGAAATTTGAACTTCATGACTCAGAAAGCATTTTTACCTTAATAAAAATTGTGCTCCCCAAACTTGAAAATGCAAAATAATTCCTTACATAGGATAAAGCCATATTTCAAAGTTTTTCAGCGGGGTATAAGAATTTGAATTCTTCTAGAAGTCTCTGCAGAGACCCTAAGAATGAAGCAACATAAACTCCTACCTCTGGGGTAATAGTCACCTACAGAATGTAAGTCATATCTGCTCTATTACTCAGTGTATTTTAAATAATCATGCATTATCACCAAAAGGTTGACTAATCTGGAAAAAAAATCATTGGGTTCCATTCCAAGTAGCTCATTGACTATATTACTACCATTTTCCAAAAAAGTCCAATTTAGAACTGATGAGAAAGTACCTTGTGCTTCAAGATTGAAGATCACTTAATATAGGGTTTTGGCAAAAGTATAAAACACACATTTCTAAGTCAGAAGTCACATTTCAGGACACGCATATATTTCACATCCAATATAGCATTTGAGCCCTGTCTCTAAGATTCAATAGGCATCTTTGGGGACTAGAAGAAAGTGACCTAATGTCTGTATGGGTTAAAGCCCTTAGTTCCTTTGGAGGATGAACAGGGAATGGATTTGCTGAGGACAGATTTATACACTGAAATAGACCAGAATCCATACATTCACGGTCATATTCTGGCCAGAGAAGTGGTGATAACAGGAATAACCAAATTGTTCATGTAAGACTGATGATAAATATCACCTGACATTTGGTTTCAGAACCATGAAGACAAGAGACCATTATGGAGACAGGGAACACCTAGAGAACAACAGTGGGTGAAAGGGATAGCTTCAGCTGAGCAGATTATCATTATGTGGAAATGCAGACCTGGATAACTAAGGCTTCTTTTTATTTTCTGCAAGTCTAAGGTCTATGAAAATCTACATTTTCTGAAGTGCTAACAAATATTTTAACCTCATAGGGATAAATGCTGCATTTGGTCAAGTAAAATAGGCTTGTGGGCCAGGTTTGTCCTGTGGGCTACCAGTGTGCAAGTACAGACTTACACAAAAATGTGCAAAATACATACAAATCAGAGCCAAAGTGAAATGTCTGAAAATATGTAGCTGTATATCCACTTGTTTGCTGGGGTGTTTTATGAACAAGATGGCAAGAAAATAAGAAAGGATAGGGAGAAAAAAAATTTGAAAAGATCATCATAGCCAAAGATATACAGACATGAATAACATACACAGATCTTTTTTGTTTAAAATAGAGATTCAACTGAGTTGAAGGATTAGGTATGGCTTAGGGTAGAAAAAGATTTAACTAATCAAAAGTCTTATAAAGAAGACATTATACTAGGGCCAGGCACCATGGCATCTACCTGTAATCTCAGTGGCTCAGGAGAATGAGACAGGAAGTTTGCCAGTTCAAGGCCAGCCCGGGCAACCTAGTGAGAATGTCTCAAAAAAAAAAAAAGGCCTAGAGATGTTTCTTAAGGATAAAACACATCTGGGCCCAATCCCCAGTACCAAAAATAAATAAATAAATAAATATGCATTATACTAGGTACCTTGTACTTGGCCTCTGTTTTCTGTTTTCACATTTAATGCTAATGACAATATAGGAACAGTATTTTTCTTATTTTATGGATATAAAAACTAAGACTAGCAGACATAAACTGACCTGGAAACTCACAACCCCAAGTTGTGGATTAAAGCAATTAATCTCTAGTTATAAAACTCAACTTTGTTGTTTTTTTGTGTCATTTTGCTTTTTAATCTGGAACTTCATGGTGTGATGCTAGAAAGTGGGTAGGATCTACCATCTAGAGCAGTAGTTTCTAGTAGGCTAGCTATGAGCCACATGTGGCTATTGAGCACCTGAAATGTGGCAAAGGAATTTAGTATTCAATTTTATTTCATTAATTTATAATCAAATTTTAAAATTGATGTTCATTTTTCGCAAAACATTTAAGTATGTGATGAACAGCTTGGATACGGGAGTCTCCTCTTTTTACTATAAATGTTACAAGCTCCAAATATAAATCAAATATTTCTGATGAATATTTAGCATCAGAATTGAGATATGCTCTAAGTCTAGATTCCAAATACTTAGTATGAAAAAATAATGTGAAATGTTTTTATAACTTTATAAGGATTTCACTTTGAAATGGTAAAATTTTAGATATCATTGTATTAAGTGAGTTATTAAGATAAGCTGTTTCATTTTACTTTTTTAATGCAGATTGCATTAAAACTAGATTGCATTTAACTAGATTGCAGGTAGCTCATATTATACTTGAATGGGCATGCACAGGTCTATCTAGCTCACTGTGTCTCCACATTGACTGTACCTTAAAATCCAAAGGAAACTGGATACAAATGTCAATGTCAAGTCTCTGATGCAATCAGTTTATGGTGCACCTTAATCACTTGGATTTGTTAAAGACGTCCCCAGTGATTCTATGTGCAGCCAGGACTGAGGAGTCATACTGAAGATACTGAATTATAGTTTGTGTGTAGTGGGAAGATGCTGAACAGTTTGAAAGAGGAAGCAACTGAAGGCAATGAAATATCCAAGAAAGGTGGAGTCCTGGATTGGAAGAGATGAAGGCATAGGTGCTGTTTTCTGGTCCCACCTGCCCACCTCTCAGCTTCACCTTAACCTCTGACTCACTAGCATCCCAGCATCCCAGCCAGAGTACCTCTCTTTCAGCTCCTTGAATTGATCATGTTAGTTTCACCTTAGGACCTTGGGACTGGCTGTTGTTTCTCCCTGACAACTCTTGCTGCAGATTTTTGTGTGGATGCCTCCATTCTGTTATCCTCATTTCCCTGCCCAAACCTGACACCTCAATAACAGATCACCTCTCCAGCACCAACACTTGGTGCCTGCACTCCCATCTCCATCGTATTTTCTTCATGACCTGTAACATTACCTGAAAACCTCTTCTTTACTTCTCCTAAGTTCCTCTTGCTGCCACATAGGAGAATGATTTCCCTACAATCCACTAGTCTATCCCATGTCTAGAACAGTAACCAGCAAACAGGGGACCACAATAATTACTTAATAAATAAAAATGCACATGTAGTTCTCACTAATAAGATACAACTATGCTGCTTTAATTTCTTTAATGGTTTACCAGAATTTTGAGATAATTTCCCCAAATCCTTCTAAAGACTAAATCCAGAAGAAATAATTAGAACATTGATTAACATTCACTTTTGGTAAATCTCTGTTCTCAAGGCTAATCTGATTGCTTGTTAGTTTGTTTGAAAAGCCTATTACCTCAGTTTGAAAGGTAGATATATTAAAATTTATCTAAATGTGTTTTCCTTGAGTGAAATGCCAGACGTGTAAATTTGTTAAAATCTCCAATATATAAATATGTATTTATTTGCTAATGGCACTTCCCATCAGCAAGTCTTCTTGAATAATTTGCTTTTGAAAGTAAAGTGTTTGACCAGAGGACAAGTCACTATGCAAATTTTATTTTCTGTCCCAACAGAAAGGTGTACCTGGATCTAGATTTTACACTTATTTATTCCCTGATAATAACGAAACTTTCACATTTCAATTTCCATTTTGGACATATAGATGCATTCTCATCGAATGCATTGACTTCGGGGGGGTGCATAAAACTGAAAAGATAACAGAAAGTGGTTTTGGAAAGAGATTATTTTAATTCATTGACTCTCTGATTCTCTCTGCTATTCTGGACAATGGTATAAATATAAACAGCTACCCTTCAGGGATTCAGGGACCAAAGAATGACATTTTTATTAAATGCATTTTACCTTTGAAAATTATCTACACATTTACACTCATACAGTGGGTTTATAGCATTAATATCACGTCTAACTTCTGAGTCTTAAAAGATTTTCAAATAACCCTCTAATGGTTTGTATCCACACAAACCAATAAAAGGATTACACTCATCCAGGTATATGGCTGTCTCATCTGTGACAGGTATAACGTAAGTAGTACTCTTCACATATTAAGCCAAGCATAATTCAACAAAATGACTAATTTCTAAGTTAATATCCTCCATTTCATTTTAACCACCACAGAAGGTCATGCATTAACACACTTCAAACTAGGTAGTGAAGTTTAGTTTACAGCAGAGTGCAGGAATTCCTGCTGTTGTTCTTGGATTAGACCCAATAGTAAAAAACGTCAGAATTAATATTCCTCATCTGTCAGTCGACAGAGCCTTAGAAGGTAAAATTTTCAGAAGGGGTTTGGAGCATTTAGGACAAATGGTGGGTAACAAGTCTCAGAGGTCATCCTAGTACCCTGCCTATCTGAGTGAAATGTTTCCATGGAGCCAGAATTCTTCGGCAATATATCCACAGATCACAGATTCTATGGCAGTCTTATGCATCCAGTGCACATATGAACCTTTATTAAACATGTTCTACTAAATAATAAGCAATGTATGCTAAGATTCCAAATTTTCCTATAGTGAAGATCCAATGTCCTGGACTCTAAGAGAAAGTGACATAAAGCAATGAAAAAAGGCAAGAAAGAAAGGCAATGACCAGTGAAAGGGACTGTAGGGGCTGAAGGGCTCACGTCCCCAAAGGAGGTAGACTCTATATGTCCAGTTTATTATTGCCACCAAACCTCAGTTTTACCAGATCTTTGAATTTCTCAAAAGAAAATGAGAATTCATATTTCTATGTAAAATCTTCTAAATTTTGGAGGTAGGCAACTCATATCTGCCTTTATAAAGATATCATGTAAATTGTGTTACCAGATTTAGCCAGCAGAAAAATACAAAGACACGCAGTTAGATTTGAATTTCAGAAAAACAATGAAAATATTTTAGTATAAGTATGTCCCAGATATACCATGGGACCTACTTACATGAAAAATTGTTGGTTATATGCTCTGAAATTCAAATGTGACCGTGCCTCTTCTGATGCACCTGGAAATCACGTACCTGACTCTCACATGTGAACTGCATTTGCAAGCTACAGCCATCAGTCTGACTACATCTACTTAAAAAAAAAATTCTGCTCTGATGAGTTCCAATTAATTCTTCATGTGGGTATTCAATGTGATCCACCACATCAGAGGTTAGTACTCAATGGCTGTGATTTTGCTTTTGGTCTTGTTTTAACAAGTACCAGTTAGGTCCCTTGAATGCAAGAACTTCCCCTTCTTCTTTGCTCATAGATCTGCACTGCTAAACTCAAGAACAGACAGAATGTGATGTGAAGATCCTTGTATTTGGGTTCTAAAGGACATAAGTAAAATTGATTTGCATACCATAAAACAATTTGATAATTCAATCACAAGGACAAACTTACAAACATCAGTAACTAGCATCCATTTAGCATATAGTATATGCCATGTCTTCATCTGAGCCATGTACACATGCACTCGCTTTCTTAATCCTTTCATTTCTATGAATTGTTGGTACAACTATTATTTTTCATTTTCAGATGATGTCATAAGGCACAGAGAGGTTAAATATCTTCCCTGGTTCTCACAACTAGTATGTAGTGGAACCAGAATTTTCACCCAGACATTCTGGTCCCAGAGCCTCTTTACCCTATGGTCTTTCAACAAAGAAATGAAAAGCATTGAGCAAGATTCCCTCAGAAATAGGCATGACCAGCAACAGCCAACAGGTTTATAGAAAGCTGGGACTGAGAAATTTGATTCAGCTTTATATTAATGAGTAAAGATGTGCCAGGTATAAAAGAGCAACATGTGGTGTAAGTGGCACTACCCTTTTTAGATGCATGGACCCCAAAATAAATGTTCTTTCAAGACAACATCTTTTTAAAAAACCTACAACATGAAGGTGAAAGTGTAGCCTCCCAGTCAGAAGAATAAAGTACCGCAGTGGCTTTATGATTCATTCTATGAATTTTATGTTCTGTGCATTCTACAAAGTAATGGGAAATTAAATTAACACAGTTCTTTATAGCATTTTAAATTTTTACCACAATTAATTTCCTGTCCTACTGTATTTTGGTTCTGTAGTAATCATTTGAGGATATTGAACTCAGATATATAATTCCTTTCCCTCAATCAAAGAAAGTCCGTTTTTTTCTGATTTTTTTAATAACAATCTACCTGTCCACCTTATTTCATGTGAAAAGTTATGGAGCATACTCTGATTTCCCATTTTAAGGTGGGAATAAGTTTAATTCTCCTTCTAAGGGTCCTCTCTACACCTTTAATATCTCCTTTCAGAAAATATCTCTTTCTGCGATGAATAAGACATACAGCAAGAACAGGATGTCTTATTCATTATTATACCAACTTTTATGTCTTTCTGGGGTGCTTCCCTAAGAAACCAACCATAGGTAAACTTTAATAACAATAGACAGACATGGGAGGTAATTCACTTTACCTCCAACTCAAACCAACAAAGACCAGCTCCTCCAAAAGGAAGCCTCAAACCTTTGCTTAGATGGGCTCTCGTAACCCATCTGGCCTACAATCTTCATTTTATAGATAAGAAACTGAGGTCCAAAGAGCTGAGATAACTAGCATAACCTTTCACCTAACTTTGGAAAGGTTCCTTAAGGTTTCGTTGTCCTACCCAGTGGGGCAGAGTTACCTGTGGTCCTCAGATAGGGAACCCTGGAGCAGATCAAACATACCCAGAGAATGCATATCTGTAAACCTTTCTTAAGCTGTAAAATGAGAGAAGAGGAAAAAGTATTTCCAAGTTTCTTCCTGGCATTCGTAAGACTCTGTAACTTCCAAAATAATTTTCAGCAACTTGAGCCATCAAGCACATACGATGTTGACTTTTAAGTCCTTGGTGCAGAGAGCAAAATTCTTCCTGACCTCCAAGCTGATGATCCACTCACGGATGTGTTATGCTCCAAAAGTGTTTTTGAGCAAAATATCACTGGGAATAATTTTCCCATAGAAAATGTATTATGTACAGCGTCAGGACAAGACAGGCCTTAAGACAAAAACTTTAATACTGGGTATTTCTGTTTTTAGAGCACAGGGCTGGATCTGTGGAAAGATCTAAGCAGGAAAATCTGTTGACACTCTCCCATACTTTAGTCTTTTTCTGTCATTCCT